>NC_053022.1:480826244-480966072 GCF_003073215.2 Triticum urartu | reverse complement strand
AGGTCACTTAGTCCTCGCCCAATCACTCTGGTAAGTCTTCAAGGTAGACTCCCAAACCTTCACAAACTTCGTTCACTGGCAATCCACAATGTCTCTTGGATGCTCTGAACGCGACGCCTAACCGTCTGGAGGATTCACAGTCCTCAAGTGTAATAAGTCTTTAGATCACACAGACAAGAAGACTTAAGTGATGCCCAATTTACTCTGGCTCTGGGTGGTTAGGGCTTTTCTCCTCACTAGAAATTTTCTCTCAAAGGCTTCGAGGTGGGTTGCTCTCAAACGACAAAAGCCGTGCACTGAAATCTGAGCAGCCAACCGTTTATGGTTGTGGGGGTGGGCTATTTATAGCCACTTGGCAACCCGACCTGATTTGTCCGAAATGACCCTGGGTCACTAAGGAACTGACACGTGTCTCAACGGTCAGATTTCAAACTCTCATGGCAACTTTACTTGGGCTACAAGCAAAGCTGACTTGTCCGGCTCTGGACAAGATTCGCTTTCATTGTCTTCACTCGAAGACATAGGTTTTTTGATTTAGGCATCACTTCAGTCATTCTGACTGGTTCTCCTGGACCCCACTTAACAGTACGGTGGTTCCTATGACTCAACACAAAAGAAAAAGAACTACGAAAGATCTAACTCTTCGAGCTCCATAAGCTTCATAACGTGTCTTCTTTTGTCATAATCTTCAATGTGAATATCTTCGTATACCACCTTAGGCTTCAATGTCTTCATACATTTTTAGGGGTCATCTCTGGTAATAAAACCGAATCAATGAGGGACTTCTACCTGTGTTATCCTGCAATTCTCACAAACACATTAGTCCCTCAACTAGGTTTGTCGTCAATACTCCAAAACCAACTAGGGGTGGCACTAGATGCACTTACAGAGTCCATTGCAAGGAGGCTCGTGAAGACAAGCTGGCTACGATCAAAGTCGCTAACACCAAAAAGCACGACTTCCAGTCCTTCATGGAGACTTTCATTGCCGCCGCTACTTGGATCGCTGATGGGATCGATCTGGACTCGTTCGTGGAGCCTGCCAGCCCTCCTCCGGCCGAGTGAACAATCTTATGAAACTTGGATACACTTTAAATTTGCCTCGGAATGCCGAGTGGTTTCTGTAACCGTTAAACTCCTTCGGGCTTGGTGCCCGAGTACCTTTGATTCACTGCTTGGAACCTTTTAGTATTTATCTGAATTTGGTTTATCTCCGAATGTGCTTGTGTTTACCTTCGGATGGACTTTTCTTGTTGCACCTCTTCGTCCTTGCGGGTAGGGATGGAGCGGACGTTGTATTTGTGCCGCAGCTCCGAAGGAGAAGGTGGCAGTCGACCTGCACCTCGTCGTCCTTGCGGATAAGGATGGAACAGACGTTGTATTTGTGCCGCAGCTCCGAAGGAGAAGGTTGCAGTCGACCTGCACCTCGTCGTCCTTGCGGATAAGGATGGAGCGGACGTTGTATTTGTGCCGCTGCTCCGAAGGAGAAGGTTGCAGTCGACCTTTACCTCGTCGTCCTTGCGGATAGGAATGGGTCTTAAACTTAGGTGAGTACTGGACTACAGCTAAGCCCCCGAGTGGGAGGATTGCTCTCTACTCGGTAGGATTTTTCCAAACTTAGGCGAGTGCTGGACTGCCGTTAAGCCTCTTAGTGAGAGAACTTAGGCGAGTGCTCGACTGCAGCTAAGCCCCCGAGTGGGAGGATTGCTCTCCACTCGGTAGGATTTTTTTCAAACTTAGGCGAGTGCTGGACTGCCGTTAAGCCTCTTAGTGAGAGAACTTAGGCGAGTGCTCGACTGCAGCTAAGCCCCCGAGTGGGAGGATTGCTCTCCACTCGGTAGGATTTTTTTCGAACTTAGGCGAGTGCTGGACTGCCGTTAAGCCTCTTATTGAGAGAACTTAGGCGAGTGCTCGACTGCAGCTAAGCCCCCGAGTGGGAGGATTTCTCTCCACTTGGTAGGATTTTTTCGAACTTAGGCGGAACGGATTCATGACTAAGCCCACCCACTGGGGGATTTCAGGAGTAAATAAGAACAACACAATCAAATGAGAGAACCGTAAGCTCTTGTCTTTGATAAACGAATTACAAAAGGTGTTGCTTATTACATTTTATTCAAACGAGTGTTTAAGTATAAAAGGGGCGGAGCAGCTCCACGTTCCAAGCCCGTGGCTCGTCTTTCTGATGCTCGATACTGTAAAGATGGTATGCTCCATTGTGGAGAACTTTGGTGACGATGAAGGGGCCTTCCCAAGTTGGAGCGAGCTTGTGTGGTTTCTGCTGATCCACTCGAAGAACCAAGTCTCCTTCTTGAAAGGCCCGACCCCTCACATTCCCGGCGTGGAATCGATGCAAATCTTGCTGATAAATGGTCGAGCGGATCAAGGCCATCTCTCTTTCCTCCTCTAAGAGATCGACTGAATCTTGCCGGGCCTGCTCTGCTTCTGCTTCGGAGAAGAGTTCAACTCGGGGTGCGTTGTGGAGCAAGTCACTTGGCAGAACAGCTTCGGCTCCGTAGACTAAGAAGAAAGGAGTTCTTCCGGTCGACCGATTAGGAGTTGTCCTTAAACCCCACAGAACTGACAGAAGTTCATCAACCCAAGCACCTGCTACGTGTTTGAGATCACGCATCAGTTGGCGCTTCAGTCCTTTGAGAATTAGGCCATTGGCTCTTTCTGCTTGTCTGTTTGACTGCGGGTGAGCAACAGAAGCATAGTCGACTCGAGTGCCCTGAGAGGCGCAGAAAATTCTGAACTCATCGGAATCGAAGTTCGACCCATTGTTCGTGATGATGCTGTGTGGGTCTCCATATCTGAATGTCAATTCTCTGATAAAACTGACAGCGGTGCTAGCGTCAAGGTTCTTGATAGGTTTGGCTTCGACCCATTTGGTAAATTTGTCGACTGCAACGAGCACATGAGTGAAGCCGCTTTTGCCGGTCCTCAGCGGTCCAACCATATCCAGTCCCCAAAGAGCGAAGGGCCAGACGAGGGGAATGGTCTTCAGGGCTGACAGTGGCTTGTGAGACATATCGAAGTAAAATTGACAGCCTTCACATCTGTCGACTATATCTTTCGCCATCTCATTTGCTCGTGGCCAATAGAATCCAGCTCGGTATGCTTTAGCCACGATGGCCCGAGAGGACGCATGGTGACCACAGGTCCCCGAGTGGACGTCATTGAGGATCATTCGACCTTCTTTTGGTGTTATGCACTTCTGACCGACTCCAGTCACACTTTCTCTGAACCGCTGCCCTCTTATCACAGTAAAAGCTTTAGATCAGCGGACGATCTGTCGAGCTTCTTCTTCATCCTCTGGGAGCTCTTTCCTGAGGATGTACGCAATGTAGGGCACCGTCTAGTCGGGAGTAATGGCCAGAACCTCCATGATTAGGTCGACCACAGCTGGGACCTCGACTTCAGTCGGATCCGTGGCGCTCTTGGGTTGTGGGGGCTCTTCAGTGAAAGGATCTTCTTAAACTGTCGGCGTGTGAATATGCTCCAAGAACACATTGCTGGGAATGGCTTCTCTCTTGGAACCTATCTTTGCCAATTCATCGGCTGCTTGAGTTTTCAATCGGGGGATGTGGTGGAGTTCTAACCCCTCGAACTTCTTCTCAAGCTTTCTCACCGCGTTGCAGTAACTAGTCATGGCTGGGCTTCTGACGTCCCACTCCTTCATCGCTTGATTAACTACCAAATCTGAGTAGCCATAGACCATGAGGCGACGGACGCCGAGTGAGATGGCCATGCGCAACCCATACAGGAGTGCTTCATACTTTGCTTCATTGTTGGAGGAATCAAAGTGAATCTGGAGGACATATCTGAGCTTGTCTCCTCGGGGGGATACCGGAACTACTCCAGCACCAGAACCGTTCAACATCTTGGATCCGTCAAAGAACATGGTCCAGTGCTCCGAGTGAACTTGAGTCGGCAGTTGCTGTTCGATCCACTCAGCGAGGAAATCTGCTATTGCTTGGGACTTCATAGCTTTCTTTGCCTCAAACTTGATATCCAAGGGAAGGAGTTCAATCGCCCATTTTGCCACTCGACCAGTTGCATCCCTGTTGTGTAGAATCTCTGACAATGGAGCGTCGCTGATGATTGTAACAGAGTGATCTGAGAAGTAGTGTGCAACCTTCTTCGTGGTCATGTAAATTCCATAGACAAGCTTATGATAGTGAGGTTATCTCTGCTTTGACGGGGTCAGGACTTCGGAAATATAATAAACTGGGCGTTGAACTTTGTACGCTTTTCCTTCTTCTTCCCGCTCGACCGTAAGTACTGTACTGACGACTTGTCGAGTGGCTGCTATATAAAGCAAAAGAGGCTCTTTGCTAATTGGAGCAGCAAGCACCGGCTGGGTGGAAAGCAGGGCTTTTAGCTCTGCAAATGCTGTATCAGCTTCTGGAGTCCACTCGAATTTATCTGATTTCATCATCAGTCGGTAAAGAGGCAGCGCCTTTTCACCGAGGCGAGAAATGAATTGACTTAGGGCGGCCAAGCAACTAGTAAGCTTCTGGACATCATGCACACGCACAGGGCATTTCATTCGGAGTATAGCACCTACTTTCTCTGGGTTAGCATCGATTCCTCGTTCGGAAACAAGAAAACCGAGCAACTTTCCGCCTGGAACTCCAAACATGCACTTTGATGGATTGAGCTTGATATCATACCTTCTGAGGTTGGCAAAGGTTTTAGCAAGGTCGGTCAGCAGGTCGGAACCTTTACGTGACTTGACCACAATGTCATCCATGTATGCCTCCACATTTCGACTGATCTGAGTGAGCATGCACTTCTGAATCATTAGCATAAATGTGGCTCCAGCGTTCTTCAAGCCGAATGGCATTGTGACATAACAGAAGCACCCGAACGGGGTGATAAAGGCTGTCTTTATTTTGTCGGGTCCGTACAAACGGATCTGGTGGTACCCGGAGTAGGCATCCAAAAAGGACAAACGCTCGCACCCAGCAGTCGAGTCGACTATCTGATCGATGCGAGGGAGAGGGAAGTGATCTTTCGGGCAGGCCCGATTGATATGCTTGAAATTGATGCACATGCGGAGTGAGTCAACTTTCTTTGGGACCATGACAACATTGGCTAACCACTCAGAGTGGTAAATCTCTCGGATAAACTCAGCTGCCAAAAGCCGAGCCACCTCTTCGCCGATTGCTTTTCTTTTCTGGATGGCGGATCGTCGAAGATGCTCTTTGACTGGTTTCACTTTCAGGTCGACTCGCAAACGATGCTCAGCCAGTCCCCTGGGAACACCTGACATGTCAGAAGGCTTCCATGCAAAGATGTCCCAGTTCTCACGGAGGAACTGGATGAGCGCTTCTTCCTATTTGGAGTCGAGTGTGGTCGAAATGTTGGTCGGAGCTGCATTGGGGTCCGTCGGGTGGATGTGAACAGACTTCGTCTCGCTAGACGACTGGAATGCTGAATCCGTGGCTGGCTTCTTGGCTCGCAACAAGGCACTCGGGTCTGCATTTTTCTGGTATTCTTGTAATTCTGCCACGGCCATCTGGGCATCGGCGATCTTTGAGCCCTTCTGAAAACACTCTTCCGCCTTTTTCCGATTACCAGAGATAGTGATCACTCCTCTGGGACCAGAATCGTGCATAAGCCGGTCTGCCCAGAATTGCATGATACGCACTCTGAAAATCCACGACTTCAAACGTCAACTTTTCTTTGCGGTAATTTTTGGCATCACCGAAAACCACATCGAGTGCAATCTCACCGAGGGACGCAGCCGTCTTGCCCGGGATGACCCCATGGAAACTCATATGGCTTTCACCGAGTCTGGACATCGGAATTCCCATTCCTTTCAACGTTTCTGCATACAGAATGTTCAGGACACTGCCTCCGTCCATCAGGACCTTTGTCAGTCGAGTGCCTTCGACCACCGGGTCGACCACCAGCGCTTGCCTCCCAGGGGTGGCGATGTGCGCTGGATGATCAGACTGGTCGAATGTAATGGCAGTCTGCGACCATTTCAAGTAACTGGGTGTCGCCGGAGCAACCATGTTCACTTCTTTGTTGATGACTTTCAATCGACTCTTGTTTTCAACATCAGCAAAAATCATCAGAGTGGAATTCACGTGAGGATAACCATCATCATCTTCTCCTTCACTCTCAGCCTTGTCTGCCTCCTTCTCCTTTTCCTTGGGCTGTTTCTCTCGGAACTGCTGGATCAGGAGCCGACACTGTCGAGTGGTATGCTTCGGGTAAATGAAATTACCTTCTTCGTCTTTTTTGGTGTGGATATGGCACGGCAGATCCAACACGTCATTTCCATCCTGATCTTTTACTTTCTTGGGGTTCCACGGCCCTTTGGGCTTCCCCTTGAACTTTCCTTGAACCACAGCCAAGGCCTCACCCGGAGCAGCTAGTTCGGCCTTGCGTTTTTGTTTCCGACTGGAGTTTCCTCCTCCGGCTTCATGGGCGACTGCTTTGTGCTTGCCGCTCCGCAGTCGCTCCTCCTCTTCACCATTGGCATACTTGGTGCGATTTCCATCATCCGAGTCAGAGTCATGTTTCCTGTCCGACCGAATTTCAGGTTCAACTCCCGGTACCTGACGCCTTCCTTGAAAGCACAAATTGCCTGATGATCAAACACATCTTCCACCGTGTGGTGCAGGGTGATCCACCTCTGGATATAATCTCTCAAAGTTTCATTCGGTTTCTGGACGCAACACTGTAATTCTGTCAAACCTGCTGGCCGCTTGCAAGTACCCTCAAACGTTCTGACAAACACTCGGGCGAGATCTTCCCAAGTATAGATGCTGCCAGGCGCCAACTGATTCAGCCACGCCCTAGCCGAGCCCTCCAACATCAGAGGCAGGTGTTTCATGGCCACCTCATCATTGCCGCCACCAATCTGGACAGCTACTCGGTAGTCTTCGAGCCAGGTGTCAGGCTTGGACTCTCCGGTGAACTTACTGACTCCAGTCGCCAACCTGAAGTTGGGGGGAATCACTGCAGCTCTGATAGCTCTGCTGAAGCACTCTGGGCCAGAGACATGCACCCTATTGCTGGTTTGCAGGCCTCTGTCATGGCCATCTCGGCGAGCTCTGTTTCTGTCAACCAAGCCTTGTACGAGAATAGATCTCGCATCAAAGCCTGGCTCTCTGGGGTCGACTGGAATACCTCTTCCGACACTGTTAGGGCTCCTGTCTTCATGTGGCCACGGCACGTACGACCCACTCCTTGGAGGAGGCGTGTGCACTCGACGGCGACCATCGCGATCGGCTCGACGATCATACTGCTCCTGGTTTCTGTACTGATCACGCCGCTCTCTACGTCCCTCACGCCTCGGGGGCGATCTCGGGCTATGGGCCGACTGGACCGTATCTGCGACCACAGATCTGCTATGGATCCTATCCCGCGACTGAGACATGGCCGTATTCTGCTCTCCTGCTGCCCGGAGCAAGGCCCTGATCTGTGCCAGACCTCGGCCAGCTTCTGACTGGGAAGGTTGAATCGACTCTGCTATCCGGGCAGCAGCTGCTAGGTTTTGGATCGGTGTCCGGTATACCTGAGCCGGAGATGGAAAAAGTTGGCGTCGGCTGGACTCAGGAGCACGTTGACGAGCGCGATCATCGAGTGCGCGCTGTAGGTTCTCCAGCCGAGTGCGCTCAGCCAGATTGGCCAAGCGAGCCTGTTCCAAGGCCTGGGCCTCGGGCGTTTCTCCAACTATTGGAGTATGCAGGGCATCCATGTTTCGATGACGAAGTTCTTCTCTCTGCTGCGAGGAGAGAGGCTCGGGGCGGTACTCCTCGTGAACGCGCGACTGATCGCCGTTCCCGTCACCTCCGTCTTCACGATCGAAGCCAGGAGGACCGCGTGGTCCATTGACCATCAGGACTTCCGCTGTCGAGTCATTGCTGCCGCACTCGGATGCAGTCTCTACGGAGCCAGTCGACAGATCGAACAGGCCGTAGAGAGACTCGTCGTGCTCGAGCGCCGCGACTTGAGGGGTGGCCGACTGGCGGGCCACCGCATGCTTTACCCACCGTTGAATCCTCGACCGGCCGGTGCGCTTGCTCCGGCGGGTCGCAGGGAGGGGGAAAGCCATTGGAGTCGACTAGTACTGGGTCGACGGTTGCCGCAGAAGGACGCCGCGGACGCACGCGTGAAAGTGCGTCGCCTCGCGGGCAGGGAGCGTGTCGATGTCGAGTGGTGCCTCCTGAAGCCAAGAGGAGTCGTCGGCGACAAACACGAGCGCGCCGAGAGGGATCTCGCAGCCCTTAGCCAACTTCCGCCTGGAACCATGATGATGGGGATCGAAAAAAATTGTAACTTCTCCAATAAGTCGCTAAGACACCTGCCCCACGGTGGGCGCCAACTGTCGTGGATCTAAGACTGACAGTAGAATGGGGGTAGGTATGAGGAGGCAAGATCCTAGCTATGGAGTAGTTGTACACACGAGTTTCACGAGTTCAGGCCCTTCTCGGAGGAAGTAACAGCCCTACGTCTCGGTGCCCTGAGGCGGTCGACTGTATTATATGTGTGTGTGTGTGAGTTTACAAAAAAGTGCGAACCCCTGTCCCAGAGGAGGGGGGTGGCTTATATAGAGTGTGCCAGGACCCCAGCTCCCCTCCGTTACTCAGGGTTCAATGCTCATAAAGGAAAGGCGTTACTGGTAACGTCTACAGTAAAATGTCATAAATGCTCATAATGCTATGGTTTAAGTCCTAACCATTGCAAAGTGGAGGGTTCCTCATCTTCTGGTGGTCGAGTGTCTTCAAGGTGGTCGAGTGAGCGCATCTCCGCGGTTGAGTGGATGATGATTTCTCTTCAACTGCTTCTAATTCTTTGTAAAGATGTCCTTGGGGAGGGTATGCTGGAAAGGTCCATGACCCTACCCTAGGTACATAGCTTCATCAGCCGGCACCCCCCTAGGCCCCTATATATAGTGGAGGGGAGGGAGGGCAGCCACACCTAAAGCCCTGGGGCCTCCCTCCCTCCCGTGACACCTCTTCCTCCCCGCTTGTGCTTGGCGAAGCCCTGCCGGGATCCCGCTACTTCCACCACCACGCCGTCGTGCTGCTGGATCTCCATCAACCTCTCCTTCCCTCGCTGGATCAAGAAGGAGGAGACGTCTCTCCCAACCGTACGTGTGTTGAACGCGGAGGTGCCGTCCGTTCGGTGCTAGGATCATCGGTGATTTGGATCACGACGAGTACGACTCCATCAACCCCGTTCATTTGAACGCTTCCGCTTAGTGATCTTCAAGGGTATGAAGATGCACTCCCTCTCTCTCGTTGCTAGTATCTCCTAGATTGATCTTGGTGACACGTAGGAAAATTTTGAATTATTGCTACGTTCCCCAACAGTTACGTCGATGCAAGCTTTGACATTGATCCGGGACTCTAAGTCACAAACCGGATATGTATTTATATTGAATGGTGGAGCTGTCAGTTGGTGCAGTTCCAAGCAAAGCGTCACGGCGGGGTCTACGTGTGAAGCGGAGTACATAGCTACTTTGGAAGCAACAAATGAAGGAGTCTGGATGAAGGAGTTCATATCTGATCTAGGTGTCATACCTAGTGCATCGGGTCCACTGAAAATCTTTTGTGACAATACTGGTGCAATTGCCTTGGCAAAGGAATCCAGATTTCACAAGAGAACCAAGCACATCAAGAGACGCTTCAATTCCATCCGTGATCAAGTCAAGGAGGGATACATAGAGATTTGCAAAATACATATGGATTTGAATGTTGCAGACCCGTTGACTAAGCCTCTCTCACGAGCAAAACATGATCAACACCAAGACTCCATGGGTATTAGAATCATTACTATGTAATCTAGATTATTGAATCTAGTGCAAGTGGGAGACTGAAGGAAATATACCCTAGAGGCAATAATAAAGTTGCCATTTATGTTTCCTTATATCATGATAAATGTTTATTATTCATGCTACAATTGTATTAACCGGAAATTTAGTACATGTGTGAATACATAGACAAACAGAGTGTCCCTAGTATGCCTCTACTTGACTATCTCGTTAATCAAAGATGGTTAAGTTTCCTAGTCATATACATGTGTTGTAATTTGATGGACGGGATCACATCATTAGAGAATGATGTGATGGACAAGACCCATCCGTTAGCTTAGCACTATGATTGTTTAGTTTATTTCTATTGCTTTCTTCATGACTTATACATGTTCCTATGACTATGAGATTATGCAACTCCCGAATACCGGAGGAACACTTAGTGTGCTATCAAACGTCACAACGTAACTGGGTGATTATAAAGATGCTCTATAGGTGTCTCCGATGGTGTTTGTTGAGTTGGCATAGACCGAGATTAGGATTTGTCACTCCAAGTGTCGGGGAGGTATCTCTGGGCCCTTTCGGTAATGCACATCACTATGAGCCTTGCAAGCAATATGACTAATGATTTAGTCATGGGATGATGCATTACAGAACGAGTAAACAGACTTGCCAGTAACGAGATTGAACTAGTATGATGATACCGACGATGGAATCTCGGGCAAGTAACATACCGATGACAAGGGAACAACGTATGTTGTTATGCGATTTGACCGATAAATATCTTCGTAGAATATGTAGGAGCCAACATGAGCATCCAGGTTCCGCTATTGGTTATTGACCGGAGATGTGTCTCGGTCATGTCTATATAGTTCTCGAACTCGTAGGGTCCGCACGCTTAACGTTCGACGATGATTTGTATTAGGAGTTATGTGTTTTGGACCGAAGTTTGTTCGGAGTCCCGAATGAGATCACAGACATGACAAGGAGTCTCGAAATGGTCGAGACATAAAGATTGATATATTGGACCATGTTATTCGGACTTCGGAAGTGTTCCGGATAGTTTCGGGTAAAATCGGAGTGCCGGAGAGGTCACCGGAACCCCCCGGGGAACTAATGGGCACCATGAGCCTTGTTGGAGAGACACAAAGGCCGCCAGGGCAGCCCCCCCCCCTTAGCAGTCCGAATTGGACAAGGGAAGGGGGGCGGCGCCCCCCTTTCCTACTCCCTTTCCCTCTCCTTCCTTCCCCATCTCTCCCTTTTGGTGGAACCCTACTAGGACTAGGAGTCCTAGTAGGACTCCCCTCTTGGGCGCGCCCTAGGGGCCGTACGGCCCTCCCCTCCTCCTTCCTTTATATACGTGTGGAGGGGGGCACCCTAGAACACACAAGTTGATCTTTTAGCCGTGTGCGGTGCCCCCTCCATAGTTTCACACCTCGGTCATATCATCGTAGTGCTTAGGCGAAGCTCTGCGTCGATAACTTCATCATCACCGTCACCACGCCATCGTGCTGACAGAACTCTCCCTCGGCCTCAACTGGATCAATAGATCGAGGGACGTTATCGAGCTGAATGTGTGTTGAACGCGGAGGTGCCATACGTTCGGTACTTGGATCAGTTGGATCGCGAAGACGTTCGACTACATCAACTGCGTTACTAAAACGCTTCCGCTTTCGGTCTATGAGGGTACGTGGACACACTCTCCCCGCTCGTTGCTATGCTTCTCCTAGATAGATCTTGTGTGATCGTAGGAATTTTTTTGAAATACTACGTGTCCCAACAGGTGGCCCACCTCTGGTATTTCTTTGCTCCAATATTATTCATGTATTCCATAATAAATGTTCGTGAAGTTTCAGGTCAATTGGAGCTTCGTAGAATAGTTATCTTTGCTGTAGCTTTTTTAGGTCTAGAATTCCAGCTGCCAGTAATCTCCCTCTCCATGTAAATCATGCAAATGAAGAGAGAAAAGGCATTAGAGTTGCATCATAAAGTGGTATAATGATCAAAAACATTATAAATAACAGTAGGGAAACATGATGCAAAACGGACGTATCAACACACAACGATCTCGAGGGAGATCACCTGTACATTGTACTCTACCCAAAAGCAATAAAACACAAGCACAACATAGCCTTTTATCGCTACGAAGGGCCCGAACCTGGGTAAAATTTGTGCCCCTCTTACCATCGTGTCAAGACCATTAGTTCAGGACCCCCTACTCGAGATATGTCAGATTTGACTCCGTTAGAGGGCTCCCACCACTGCTAACGTGTCATCAGTGACGGGTGCACGCCTCCATTGGTAATCTATGTACTAGTGGTTGGCCTTTTAAAACGCCTGCCAAGGTAAATTAAACATTACCCTGTCGCAACAAAATTTTGCTACCATGGCAGTGTTTTGCATAATACCCATATAATAAATTGCAATAGGATGCAACATTACATTGATAGCAATAAGAAATTCCAATACTCTGCATTGATATCCATCATTACATGCACACATTTTTTTACCTTAATGACTAGTTACTATCGATCATGACTAAACATCACATAATTTGACCATATAAAATGTTCATCATTCTTCCTAGACAGGGCATACTAGTCTAAAACACGATGGATAGTACATCCACTAGTTGGTATCGATCATGACAACCACTAACTTGTCCTCTTCTTACAGAATGGATGGGAAGAATGGGAAAATCCCTGCACCTCCATGGTGGAGCACAAAGATCGCCAGATCTCCAGTTTTTAGGTTGCATGCCCTTCAGTATTCGCCTCCATCCATTAACCAGGACGCGTTCATCTGGTAGGGCCATAGTCATGTAGGTGCCTTTGAAATTGGTCTTATCATGGCAGATAAGTGTCTTCTCACCATGGTCATCCATCACCTCACAAACAACACATCTTGGAGTTTCTGTTTCCAGAACACAATAGTACCATAGTAGGCACTTTCACTAATTTATGAATAATGTATGACTAGTGGCACAATAGTAACAATTCTTACCAGGTACTCCCTCTGTTCCAAATTACTCGTCATGGCTTTAGTTTAAATTTGAACTAAAACCACGACGAGTAATTTGGAACGAATGGAGTATTTGTTATGAATGTTTGTCTTGTTCGAGGAGTGGACTAGTGGCACGTACGGTCCATCATTTTTTCCAGCATTGTAAGTGTCTGTTAGCCACTCAATACCATCAACAAAGGAGGCAAGGTACCTCTTCTCCTGCCAAGTAAAGCATGGTACCAACAGTGTAATAGGTGTTGTCTACTATCCTTCGTGTTTTTATTGGCGCTAAAAGAAATATGTTTGATTATATAGAGCAAGATAAGTTAGTTATGAATAACAACTTATTTTGAGTAATAGAAAGGTTAATTAACAAGTATGTTTAGGAAAGTTATACGGAGGCAGAACTGGAATCTTGTCCAAATCCATTGATGTCTTGATGATTATCAGAATATAGAAGTTTGGATTCATAACAAGTTCATATTTGTAAGATTTAGCAAATGCCTCCAATTAGGACAACCGAAATAGGCTTGGTCTTGTTCGTTATAGATCACAGACTTGAATAGAAACAATCTTATGTCTCTAGGCAGGCAGTGGTGCTAGCCGCCTCATCCATGGCGACGCCATTCAGCTTCTGTATGACATATAGTCTTGCAAAATAGGGGATGCACTGAGCGAAATAAAAAACCAAAAATTATGCTTGTTAGTTGAAAACCTTATGACATTCTTAAGAAGGAAATATGTGCAATAATTCATAAAATTTATGTGAAGTATTTGAAGTGTGAGGGAGAAGCAATTGTTGCCCAATCCAAACTCATCACACACACAATATGTGTTGAAACAGTTGGGGCACTTCATTTTCTGCGTTCATATTGACAAATAAAAATAAAAGATTAAACATCAATGGACAAATCGGCATGACCTTTGCTAACAAATATTAAACATATTGAGTGCCAAAAAATTGGCGAAATTAAAATTAATCAACGTTTCTCCAAAACATTGACACTCTCTTTTGAATATCTGCAAATTTGCAAATTTGCCAAGCTAAAGTATCTAGAAAAGAAAATGTGAGTAAGCAATGTAGACTGTACTATACCTGCCTAACCCAATCATTTAAATATAGAATGTACTATAACTAGAAAAGAGAATGTGATAACAACCACGTACTTTGCTAAAAAAACAAACTAATTAACAAAAAATGATAAATTGAAGGGGGCGCATGGGTAACCAAATTCACTTTTGTCCTAAGCAACTGTAGGGGCGCGCGCTAGTAACCAAAATAATTTTTTTTGCGGGTAAGTAACCAAATTAGTAATTACAGGAGATGAATCAAATCAGAGCTAACTACCGACATGAAGGAGGTAGGAGGTGAAGCAAACCTCGGCGTGACAACGGGAGATGCATCGCCATGACGACTTGCGGACGTGAGGCAACAACAGGTGGTGCTAGGGTTTTAGGGGAAATTTGGGTAAGAATAAGAAATTGATCGTTTTGAGATTTGAGGGAAATGGCTAAGTATCTCGCGGAGGTGAAGTGGTATGGGCAGGATTGTCCCCAGCACTGACGGGCACATGTAGGTGCGGCGCTTCGTCTTCGTGTTGTTTTTTCATACTCCATTAATCCTCCTCGAATTCATCCGTCGAGACGGAATTGATGGAGTTCTTACATAGATTCCTACCAGCTCCTTGTGGTGGTGAGGTTTTGGGGCCAAGTTCTTCATATCGATTTAAGGGTCAAAATGACAACTCCAGCTCCGGGGCGCCGGTCCTTAGGGGCACATGCATGAAGACTTCTTGAATGTCTCAACAAGGTCAGGTTAGCTCCGGTTTGGAGCAGTGACATCTATTCGTTGCAATGTTCGTCGGTGATCCAAGGACGTCGATATACTTTTTTTATTAGGTTTGAGATGCTTTGTGTTTCTGATAAACCTTTATGTAATCGACCAGGATCATTTTTTTAAAAGTTTGAAATCGGCGGAGCTCTGCCTTGCATCTTTTTTTAATAATCCCAAGTTCTACTCATGCCCATATATAGTGCATTGCTCACATCAAACGCAACAATATCAGTCAATCTCCACCGTTGGATTTCAGCAAATGGACAATCTATTAATTGTAAAGTACATACCAGAAAAGAAAGTTTGGCAACCACTTGCACGCACCTTTTCTTCTGTGGCAATAAGATCGATCCAAACAACACCAACCAAATTCAGACTAATCAACCCATCTATAAAAGATGGTTTAGCCATGAACGTAGTGAAATCCGCGTGCCCAATGGAACATGAAACCACGTACTCCCTCCGATCCTTTTTAGTTTGCATATTTTTTTTCGAAAAGGGGTTTACCCCAGTCTCTGCATCAGAACGATGCATACGGCTCATATTATTAAAAACATAATCCAGTAGTAAAGTCGCCAAGTATCGAGGTGCGAAAATAAACAAAAAGCTCGAAAGAGCTAAAACCCAAAGCCACAACCGGCTGGCAAACACAATAGAAGCACTACATGCCTATCCTATTACATGACCGCTATCCAAACCGGTTGAAAATATCCCGCGCTACCATCTCCCATCGGGTAGACGCAGTAACCAAACGCTCCCTGGCCTCCGTCGGAGTGAGTAGCGACCACATACGGATGAACGCCGTGGCCCTGAAGATAACCTGCAAAAAGTGAATGTTTGTTGATCGGTTAAATACTAAATCATTTCTGCAGTTCCATACTGGCCAAAGTAAAGCACAAACGCCAACACGAATGTGTCTTGCAGTATCGGAATCAACTCCGTCAAGCCATGCTCCAAATAACATGTTGATAGAGGTGTGCTGATTAATATTAAACGCAATATGAATCGACCGCCACAGAATCTTAGCCAACGGAAAATCGAGAAAGAGGTGTTTGATGTTTTCGTTATGATCGCAAAAGCTACACCTAGAAGAGCCCATCCAGTTGCGTCTTGCCAGGTTATCCTTAGTCAAAATGACTTGTTTATGCACAAACCACATAAATGTTGGAAATATGCCCTAGAGGCAATAATAAAAGCATTATTATTATATTTCCTTGTTCATGATAATTGTCTTTATTCATGCTATAATTGTGTTATCCGGAAATCGTAATACATGTGTGAATAATAGACACCAACATGTCCCTAGTAAGCCTCTAGTTGACTAGCTCGTTGATCAACAGATAGTCATGGTTTCCTGACTATGGACATTGGATGTCATTGATAACGAGATCACATCATTAGGAGAATGATGTGATGGACAAGACCCAATCCTAAACATAGCATAAGATCGTATAGTTCGTTTGCTAGAGTTTTCCAATGTCAAGTATCCTTTCCTTAGACCATGAGATTGTGTAACTCCCGGATACCGTAGGAGTGCTTTGGGTGTACCAAACATCACAACGTAACTGGGTGACTATAAAGGTATACTACGGGTATCTCCGAAAGTGTCTGTTGGGTTGACACGGATCAAGACTGGGGTTTGTCACTCCGTATGACGGAGAGGTATCACTGGGCCCACTCGCTAATGCATCATCATAATGAGCTCAAAGTGACCAAGTGTCTGGTCACGGGATCATACATTACGGCACGAGTAAAGTGACTTTCCGGTAACGAGATTGAACGAGGTATTGGGATACCGACGATCGAATCTCGGGCAAGTAACATACCGATTGACAAAGGGAATTGTATACGGGGTTGCTTGAATCCTCGACATCGTGGTTCATCCGATGAGATCATCGAGGAGCATGTGGGAGCCAACATGGGTATCCAGATCCCGCTGTTGGTTATTGACCGGAGAGTCGTCTCGGTCATGTCTACATGTCTCCCGAACCCGTAGGGTCTACACACTTAAGGTTCGGTGACGCTAGGGTTGTAGGGATATGTATATGCAGTAACCCGAATGTTGTTCGGAGTCCCGGATGAGATCCCGGACGTCACGAGGAGTTTCGGAATGGTCTGGAGTTAAAGAATTATATATAGGAAGTGCTATTTCGGGCATCGGGACAAGTTTCGGGGTCACCGGTATTGTACCGGGACCACCGGAAGGGTCCCGGGGGTCCACCGGGTGGGGCCACCTGCCCCGGGGGGCCACATGGGCTGTAGGGGGTGCTCCTTGGCCTATATGGGCCAAGGGCACCAGACCCAAGAGGCCCATGCGCCTAGGGTTCAAGAAGGGAAGAGTCCCAAAAGGGGAAGGCACCTCCTAGGTGCCTTGGGGAGGAGGGATTCCTCCCTTGGCCGCACCCCCCTAGGAGATTGGATCTCCTAGGGCCGGCGCCCCCCCCTTGGACTCCCTATATATAGTGGGGGAAGGAGGGCCTCTCATACCACATCTTTGGTGCCTCCCTCTCCCTCTCCAACACATCCTCCTCCTCCATAGTGCTTGGCGAAGCCCTGCCGGAGTACTGTAGCTCCACCACCACCACGCCGTCGTGCTGCTGTTGGAGCCATCTTCCTCAACCTCTCCTCCCCCTTGCTGGATCAAGAAGGAGGAGACGTTACGCTGACCGTACGTGTGTTGAACGCGGAGGTGCCGTCCGTTCGGCGCTAGGATCTTCGGTGATTTGGATCACGTCGAGTACGCCTTCCTCATCCCCGTTCTTTGAACGCTTCCACGCGTGATCTACAAAGGTATGTAGATGCAATCCGATCACTCGTTGCTAGATGAACTCCTAGATGGATCTTGGTGAAACCGTAGGAAATTTTTTGTTTTCTGCAACGTTCCCCAACAGTGGCATCATGAGCTAGGTCTATGCGTAGTTCTCTTGCACGAGTAGAACACAATTTGTTGTGGGCATTGATGTTGTCAACTTTCTTGCCGCTACTAGTCTTATCTTGCTTCAACGGTATTGTGGGATGAAGCGGCCCGGACCAACCTTACACGTACGCTTACGTGAGACCGGTTCCACCGACTAACATGCACAAGTTGCATAAGGTGGCTGGCGGGTGTCTGTCTCTCCCACTTTAGTTGGAGCGGATTCGATGAAAAGGGTCCTTATGAAGGGTAAATAGAAGTTGACAAATCACGTTGTGGCTTTCACGTAGGTAAGAAAATGTTCTTGCTAGAACCCTACTTCAGCCACGTAAAACTTGCAACAACAATTAGAGGACGTCTAACTTGTTTTTGCAGCAAGTGCTTTGTGATATGATATGGCCAAAGTTGTGATGAATGATGAATGATATATATGTGATGTATGGAGATGTTCATGCTATTGTAATAGGAATCACGACTTGCATGTCGATGAGTATGACAACCGGCAGGAGCCATAGGAGTTGTCTTTATTTTTTGTATGACCTGCGTGTCATTGAGAAACGCCATGTAAATTACTTTACTTTATTGCTAAACGCGTTAGCCATAGTAGTAGAAGTAATAGTTGGCGAGCAACTTCATGGAGACATGATGATGGAGATCATGGTGTCAAGCCGGTGACAAGATGATCATGGAGCCCCAAGATGGAGATCAAAGGAGCTATGTGATATTGGCCATATCATGTCACTTTTATTATTTGATTGCATGTGATGTTTATCATATTTATGCATCTTGTTTACTTAGAATGACGGTAGTAAATAAGATGATCCCTCATAATAATTTCAAGAAAGTGTTCCCCCTAACTGTGCACCGTTGCGACAGTTCGTTGTTTCGAAGCACCACGTGATGATCGGGTGTGATAGATTCTAACGTTCACATACAACGGGTGTAAGACAGATTTACACATGCAAAACACTTAGGTTGACTTGACGAGCCTAGCATGTACAGACATGGCCTCGGAACACAGAAGACCGAAAGGTCGAGCATGAGTCGTATAGAAGATACGATCAACATGAAGATGTTCACCGACGTTGACTAGTCCGTCTCACGTGATGATCGGACACGGCCTAGTTAACTCGGATCATGTTATACTTAGATGACTGGAGGGATGTCTATCTAAGTGGGAGTTCATTGAATAATTTGATTAGATGAACTTAATTATCATGAACTTAGTCTAAAATCTTTACAATATGTCTTGTAGATCAAATGTCCAACGTAGTCCTCAACTTCAACGCGTTCCTAGAGAAAACCAAGCTGAAAGACGATGGCAGCAACTACACGGACTGGGTCCGGAACCTGAGAATCATCCTCATAGCTGCCAAGAAAGATTATGTCCTACAAGCACCGCTAGGTGACGCACCTGTTCTCCCTGCAGAACAAGACGTTATGAACGCTTGGCAGGCACGTACCGATGACTACTCCCTCATTCAGTGCGGCATGCTTTACAGCTTAGAGCCGGGGCTCCAAAAGCGTTTTGAGAGACACGGAGCATATGAGATGTTCGAAGAGATGAAAATGGTTTTCCAAGCTCATGCCCGGGTCGAGAGATATCAAGTCTCCGATAAGTTCTTCAGCTGTAAGATGGAGGAAAACAGTTCTGTGAGTGAGCACATACCCACTATGTCTGGGTTACATAACCGCTTGACTCAGCTGGGAGTTAATCTCCCGGATGACACGGTCATTGACAGAATCCTCCAGTCGCTTCCACCGAGCTACAAGAGCTTTGTGATGAACTTCAATATGCAGGGGATGGAAAAGACCATTCCTGAAGTATTTGCAATGCTGAAATCAGCAGAGGTAGAAGTCAAAAAGGAACATCAAGTGTTGATGGTGAATAAAACCACTAAGTTCAAGAAAGGCAAGGGTAAGAAAACCTTCAAGAAAGACGACAAGGGAGTTGCCGCGCCCGCCAAGCAAGCTGCCAGGAAGAAGCCAAAGAATGGACCCAAGCCCGAGACTAAGTGCTTTTATTGCAAGGAAAGTGGTCACTGGAAGCGGAACTGCCCCAAATACTTAGCGGACAAGAAGGCCGGCAAAACGAAAGGTATATGTGATATACATGTAATTGATGTGTACCTTACCAGTACTCGTAGTAGCTCCTGGGTATTTGATACCAGTGCAGTTGCTCACATTTGTAACTCAAAGCAGGAGCTGCGGAATAAGCGGAGACTGGCGAAGGACGAGGTGACGATCCGCGTTAGGAATGGTTCCAAGGTCGATGTGATCGATGTCGGCACGCTACCTCTACATTTACCTACGGGATTAGTTTTGAACCTCAATAATTGTTATTTAGTGCCAAGTTTGAGCATGAACATTGTATCAGGATCTCGTTCAATACGAGATGGCTACTCATTTAAATCCGAGAATAATGGTTGTTCTATTTATATGAGAGATATGTTTTATGGTCATGCTCCGATGGTGAATGGTTTATTCTTAATGAATCTCGAGCGTAATGCTACACATGTTCATAGTGTGAGTACCAAAAGATGTAAGATTGATAATGATAGTCCCACATACTTGTGGCACTGCCGCCTTGGTCACATAGGTGTCAAACGCATGAAGAAGCTCCATGCTGATGGACTTTTAGAGTCTCTTGATTACGAATCATTTGACACATGCAAACCATGCCTCATGGGTAAAATGACCAAGACTCCATTCTCAGGAACAATGGAGCGAGCAACCAACTTATTGGAAATCATACATACTGATGTGTGCGGTCCAATGAGTGTTGAGGCTCGCGGTGGCTATCGTTATGTTCTCACCCTCACTGATGACTTGAGTAGATATGGGTATATCTATTTAATGAAACACAAGTCTGAGACCTTTGAAAAGTTCAAGGAATTTCAGAGTGAGGTTGAGAATCAATGTGACGGAAAAATCAAGTTCCTACGATCAGATCGTGGAGGAGAGTACTTGAGTCACGAGTTTGGCACACACTAAAGGAAATGTGGAATAGTTTCACAACTCACGCCGCCTGGAACACCTCAGCGTAATGGTGTGTCCGAACGTCGTAATCGCACTCTATTAGATATGGTGCGATCTATGATGTCTCTTGCCGATTTATCGCTATCATTTTGGGGCTATGCTTTAGAGACTGCCGCATTCACTTTAAATAGGGCTCCGTCGAAATCCGTTGAGACGACACCGTTTGAATTATGGTTTGGGAAGAAACCCAAGCTGTCGTTTCTAAAAGTTTGGGGATGCGATGCTTATGTCAAGAAACTTCAACCTGAAAAGCTCGAACCCAAATCAGAAAAATGCGTCTTCATAGGATACCCTAAAGAAACTATTGGGTATACCTTCTACCTCAGATCCGAAGGCAAGATCTTTGTTGCCAAGAATGGGTCCTTTCTAGAGAAAGAGTTTCTCTCGAAAGAAGTAAGTGGAAGGAAAGTAGAGCTTGATGAAGTATTACCTCTTGAACCGGAAAATGGCGCAACTCAAGAAAATGTTCCTGAGGTGTCTGCACCGACTAGAGAGGAAGTTAATGATAATGATCAAGATACTTCTGATCAAGCTCCTACTGAAATTCGAAGGTCCACAAGGACACGTTCCGCACCAGAGTGGTACGGCAACCCTGTCTTGGAAATAATGTTGTTAGACAACGGTGAACCTTCGAACTATGAAGAAGCGATGGCGGGCCCGGATTCCGACAAATGGCTAGAAGCCATGAAATCCGAGATAGGATCCATGTATGAAAACGAAGTATGGACTTTGACTGACTTGCCCATTGAGCGGCGAGCCATAGAAAATAAATGGATCTTTAAGAAGAAGACAGACGCGGATGGTAATGTGACCATCTATAAAGCTCGGCTTGTCGCTAAGGGTTATCGACAAGTTCAAGGGATTGACTACGATGAGCCTTTCTCACCGGTAGCGAAGCTGAAGTCCATCCGAATCATGTTAGCGATTGCCGCATTCTATGATTATGAAATATGGCAAATGGACGTCAAAACGGCATTCCTTAATGGTTTCCTTAAGGAAGAATTGTATATGATGCAGCCGGAAGGTTTTATCGATCCTAAGAATGCTGACAAGGTGTGCAAGCTCCAACGCTCGATTTATGGGCTGGTGCAAGCATCTCGGAGTTGGAACATTCGCTTTGATGAGATGATCAAAGCGTTTGGGTTTATGCATACTTATGGAGAAGTCTGTGTTTACAAGAAAGTGAGTGGGAGCTCTGTAGCATTTCTCATATTATATGTAGATGACATTCTTTTGATGGGAAATGATATAGAACTCTTGGACAGCATAAAGGCCTACTTGAATAAGAGTTTTTCAATGAAGGACCTTGGAGAAGCTGCTTATATATTAGGCATCAAGATCTACAGAGATGGATCAAGACGCCTCATAGGTCTTTCACAAAGCACATACCTTGATAAGATATTGAAGAAGTTCAATATGGATCAGTCTAAGAAGGGGTTCTTGCCTGTGTTGCAAGGTGTGAAATTGAGCTCAGCTCAATGTCCGACCACGGCAGAAGATATAGAAGAGATGAGTGTCATCCCCTATGCCTCAGCCATAGGTTCTATTATGTATGCCATGCTGTGTACCAGACCTGATGTAAACCTTGCCGTAAGTTTGGTAGGAAGGTACCAAAGTAATCCCGGCAAGGAACACTGGACAGCGGTCAAGAATATCCTGAAGTACCTAAAAAGGACTAAGGAAATGTTTCTCGTTTATGGAGGTGACGAAGAGCTCGTCGTAAAGGGTTACATCGACGCTAGCTTCGACACGGATCTGGATGACTCTAAGTCACAAACCGGATACGTGTATATTTTGAATGGTGGGGCAGTAAGCTGGTGCAGTTGCAAGCAGAGCGTCGTGGCGGGATCTACATGTGAAGCGGAGTACATGGCAGCCTCGGAGGTAGCGCATGAAGAAATTTGGGTGAAGGAGTTCATCACCGACCTAGGAGTCATACCCAATGCGTCGGGGCCGATCAAGCTCTTCTGTGACAACACTGGAGCTATTGCTCTTGCCAAGGAGCCCAGGTTTCACAAGAAGACAAGGCACATCAAGCGTCGCTTCAACTCCATTCGTGAAAATGTTCAAGATGGAGACATAGATATTTGTAAAGTACATACAGACCTGAATGTAGCAGATCCGTTGACTAAACCTCTCCCTAGAGCAAAACATGATCAACACCAGAATTCCATGGGTGTTCGATTCATCACAATGTAACTAGATTATTGACTCTAGTGCAAGTGGGAGACTGTTGGAAATATGCCCTAGAGGCAATAATAAAAGCATTATTATTATATTTCCTTGTTCATGATAATTGTCTTTATTCATGCTATAATTGTGTTATCCGGAAATCGTAATACATGTGTGAATAAATAGACACCAACATGTCCCTAGTAAGCCTCTAGTTGACTAGCTCGTTGATCAACAGATAGTCATGGTTTCCTGACTATGGACATTGGATGTCATTGATAACGAGATCACATCATTAGGAGAATGATGTGATGGACAAGACCCAATCCTAAACATAGCACAAGATCGTATAGTTCGTTTGCTAGAGTTTTTCCAATGTCAAGTATCTTTTCCTTAGACCATGAGATCGTGTAACTCCCGGATACCGTAGGAGTGCTTGGGTATACCAAACGTCACAACGTAACTGGGTGACTATAAAGGTATACTACGGTATCTCCGAAAGTGTCTGTTGGGTTGACACGGATCAAGTGTCACATCCGTAGGAGTGACGGGAGCCAAACGTCACAACGTAACTGGGTGACTATAAAGGTATAACTACGGGTTTCTCCGAAAGTGTCTGTTGGGTTGACATGGATCAAGACTGGGATTTGTCACTCCGTATGACGGAGAGGTATCACTGGGCCCACTCGGTAATGCATCATCATGATGAGCTCAAAGTGACCAAGTGTCTGGTCATGGGATCATGCATTACGGTACGAGTAAAGTGACTTGCCGGTAACGAGATTGAACGAGGTATTGGGATACCGGCGATCGAATCTCGGGCAAGTAACATATCGATTGACAAAGGGAATTGCATACGGGGTTGATTGAATCCTCGACATCGTGGTTCATCCGATGAGATCATCGTGGAGCATGTGGGAGCCAAAATGGGTATCCAGATCCCGCTTTTGGTTATTGACCTGAGAGTCGTCTCGGTCATGTCTGCTTGTCTCCCGAACCCGTAGGGTCTACACACTTAAGGTTCGGTGACGCTAGGGTTGTGAAGATATGTATATGCAGTAACCCGAATGTTGTTCGGAGTCCCGGATGAGATCCCGGACGTCACGAGGAGTTCCTAAATGGTCCGGAGGTAAAGAATTATATATAGGAAGTGTTGTTTCGGCCATCGGGACAAGTTTCGGGGTCACCGGTATTGTACCGGGACCACCGGAAGGGTCCCGGGGGTCCACCGGGTGGGGCCACCTATCTCGGAGGGCCCCATGGGCTGAAGTGGGAGGGAACCCAGCCCATAGTGGGCTGGGGCGCCAGCCCCTATAGGCCCATGCGCCTAGGGTTTCCACAAGGGAGGAGTCCAACTAGTGGAAGGCACCCCTAGGTGCCTTGGGGGGGGAGGGAAACATCCCCTTGGCCGCCGCCCCCCCTAGTAGATTCCATCTACTAGGGCCAGCGCCCCCCCTGGAACCCCTATATATAGTGGGGGAGAGGAGGGACTTGACACACCAGCCCCTGGCGCCTCCCTCTCTCCCCGTTATGTCTCTCCCTCGTAGTATAGGTGAAGCCCTGCTACTGTGACGCCCTGCATCCACCACCACGCCGTCGTGCTGCTGGATCTTCGTCAACCTCTCCTTTCCCCTTGCTGGATCAAGAAGGAGGAGACGTCTCCCGTCCCGTACGTGTGTTGAATGCGGAGGTGCCGTCCGTTCGGCGCTTGGTCATCGGTGATTTGGATCACGTCGTGTACAACTACATCATCACCGTTCTTTGAACGCTTCCGCACGCGATCTACAAAGGTATGTAGATGCATCCGACGACTCGTTGCTAGATGAACTCCTAGATGGATCTTGGTGAAACGAGTAGGAAATTTTTTGTTTTCTGCAACGTTCCCCAACACTGGCTTGGCCTCCAAGCCAAGTGGAGGCGCCCCCACCCCTTAGGCTTTCCAACCCTAGGCGCATGGGAGGCCCAAGGGGGCGCACCAGCCCACCAGGGGCTGGTTCCCATGCCCCTTCAGCCCATGGGGCCCTCCGGGATAGGTAGCCCCACCCGGTGGACCCCCGGGACCCACCATTATGGTCCCAGTACAATACCGATGACTCCCGAAACTCTCCCGGTGGCCGAAACTGGACTTCCTATATATAAATCTTTACCTCCGGACCATTCTGGAACTCCTCGTGACGTCCGGGATCTCATCCGGGACTCCGAACAACTTTCGGTTAACCGCATACTAATATCTCTACAACTCTAGCATCACCGGACCTTAAGTGTGTAGACCCTACGGGTTCGGGAGACATGTAGACATGACTGAGACAACTCTCGGGTCAATAACCAACAGCGGGATCTAGATACCCATGTTGGCTCCCACATGCTCCATGATGATCTTATCGGATGAACCACGATGTCGAGGATTCAATCAATCCCGTATTCTATTCCCTTTGTCTATCGGTACGATACTTGCCCGAGATTCGATCGTCGATATCCTGATACCTCATTCAATCTCGTTACCGGCAAGTATCTTTACTCGTTCCGCAACACATCATCCCGTGATCAACTCCTTGGTCACATTGTGCACATTATGATGATGTCCTATCGAGTGGGCCTAGAGACACCTCTCCATTTACACGGAGTGACAAATCCTAGTCTTGATTCGTGCCCACCCAACAGACACTTTCGGAGATACCCGCAGTGCACCTTTATAGCCACCCAGTTACGTTGTGACGTTTGGTACACCCAAAGCATTCCTACGGTATCTGGGAGTTGCACAATCTCATGGTCTAAGGAAATGATACTTGACATTAGAAAAGCTTTAGCATACGAACTACACGATCTTGTGCTAGGCTTAGGATTGGGTCTTGTCCATCACATCATTCTCCTAATGATGTGATCCCGTTATCAATGACATCCAATGTCCATGGTCAGGAAACCATGACCATCTATTGATCAACGAGCTAGTCAACTAGAGGCTTACTAGGGACATGTTGTGGTCTATGTATTCACACATGTATTACGGTTTCCGGTTAATACAATTATAGCATGAACAACAGACAATTATCATGAACAAGGAAATACAATAATAACCATTTTATTATTGCCTCTAGGGCATATTTCCAACAGTCTCCCACTTGCACTAGAGTCAATAATCTAGTTCACATCACTATGTGATTGTAATGAATCCAACACCCATGGGGTTTGTTCATATCTTGCTTGTGAGAGAGGTTTATCAGTCAATGGGTCTGAACCTTTCAGATCCATGTGTGCTTTACAAATCTCTATGTCATCTTGTAGATGCAGCTACCACGCGCTACTTGGAGCTATTCCAAATAACTGCTCTACTATACGAATCCGGTTTACTCCTCAGAGTCATCCGGATTAGTGTCGAAGTTTGCATCGACGTAACCCTTTATGACGAACTCTTATACCACCTCCATAATCGAGAAAATTCCTTAGTCCCCTAGTTACTAAGGATAAGTTCGACCGCTGTCATGTGATCCATTCCTGGATCACTCTTGTACCCCTTGACTGACTCATGGCAAGGCACACTTCAGGTGCGATACACGGCATAGCATACTATAGAGCCTACGTCTAAAGCATAGGGGACGACCTTCGTCCTTTCTCTCTCTTCTGCCGTGGTCAGGTCTTGAGTCTTACTCAATACTCACACCTTGTAACACAGCCAAGAACTCCTTCTTTGCTGATCTATTTTGAACTCCTTCAAAATCTTGTCACTGTATGTATTCATTTGAAAGTACTATTAAGCGTTTTTTATCTATCCTTATAGATCGTGATGCTCAATGTTCAAGTAGCTTAATCCAGGTTTTCCATCGAAAAACACTTTTCAAATAACCCTGCATGCTTTCTAGAAATTCTACATCATTTTTGATCAACAATATGTTAACAACATATACTCATCAAAAATTCTATAGTGCTCCCACTCACTCCTTTGAAAATACAAGTTTCTCATAAACTTTGTATAAACCAAAAATCTTTGATCATCTCATCAAATCGTACATTCCAATTCCGAGATGCTTACTCCAGTCCTTAGAAGGATTGTTGGAGCTTTGCATACTTGTCAGCATCTTTCAGGATTGACAAAACCTTCTGGTTGTATCACATACAACATTTCCTCAAGAAAAACATCGAGGAAACAATGTTTTTGACATCCTATCTGCAAGACTTCATAAATAATGCAGTAACTGCTAGCATAATTCCAACAGACTCTTAGCATCGCTACGAGTGAGAAAGTCTCATCGTAGTCAACTCCTTGAACTTGTCGGGAAACATCTTAATGACAAGTCAAGCTTTCTTAATGGTGACACTTACCATCATTGTTTGTCTTCCTTTTAAAATCCATCTGCACCCAACAGCCTTACGACGATCAAGTAGTTCTTTTCAAAGTCTATACTTTGTTTTATACATGGATCCTCTCTCGGATTTTATGGCCTCGAGCCATTCGTCGGAATCCGGGCCCACCATCGCTTCTCCATACCTCGTAGGTTCATTGTTGTCTAGCAACATGACTTCCAAGACAGGATTACGTACCACTCTAATGTAGTACACATCCTTGTCAACCTATGAGGTTTGGTAGTGACTTGATCCGAAGTTTCATGATCACTATCATAAGCTTCCACTTCAATTGGTGTAGGTGCCATAGGAACAACTTTCTGTGCCCTGCTACACACTAGTTGAAGTGACGGTTCAATAACCTCATCAAGTCTCCACCATCCTCCCACTCAATTCTTTCGAGAGAAACTTTTCCCCGAGAAAAGACCCGTTTCTAGAAACAATCAATTTTGCTTCCGGGTCTGAAATAGGAGGTATACCCAACTGTTTTGGGTATTCTATGAAGATGCATTTATCCGCTTTGGATTCGAGCTTATCAGCCTGAAACCTTTTCACATAAGCATCGCAGCCCCAAACTTTCAAGAAACGACAGCTTAGGTTTCTCTAAACCATAGTTCGCATGGTGTCATCTCAACGGAATTGTGTGGTGCCCTATTTAAAGTGAGTGCGGTTGTCCCTAATGCCTAACCCATAAACGATAGTGGAAATTCCATCATGGTATGCACCATATCCAATAGGGTGCAGTTGTGATGTTCGGACACACCATCACACTATGGTGGTCCAGGCGGTATTAGTTATGGAACAATTTCCACAATGTCTTGATTGTGTGCCAAACTCGTAACTCAGATATTCATCTCTATGATCATATCATAGAAATTTTATCATCTTGTCACGACGATCTTCAACTTCACTCTGAAATTACTTAAACCTTTCAATAATTCATACTTGTGTTTCATCAAGTAAATATACTCAGTATCTACTCAAATCATCTGTGAAGTAAGAACATAACAATATCCATTGCGTGCCTCCGCACTCATTGGACTGCACACATCAAAATGTATTACTTCCAACAAGTTGCTTTCTTGTTCCATCTTACTTAAAACGAGGCCTTTCAGTCATCTTGCCCATGTGGTATGATTTGCATGTCTCAAGTGATTCAAAATCAAGTGAGTCCAAATTATCCATCTGTATGGAGTTTCTTCATGCATATCTACCAATAGACATGGTTCGCATGTCTCAACCTTTTCAAAAACGAGTGAGTCCAAAGATCCATCAACATGGAGCTTCTTCATGCGTTTTATACCAACATGACTCAAATGGCAGTGCCACAAGTATGTGGTACTATCATTACTATCTTATATCTTTTGGCATGAACATGTGTATCACTACGATCGAGATTCAATAAACCATTCATTTTAGGTGCAAGACCATTGAAGGTATTATTCAAATAAACAGAGTAACCATTATTCTCTTTTAAATGAATAACCGTGTTGCGATAAACATAATCCAATCATGTCTATGCTCAACGCAAACACCAAATAACAATTATTTAGGTTTAGCACCAATCTTGATGGTAGAGGGAGCATGCGATGCTTGATCACATCAACCTTGGAAACACTTCCAACACATATCGTCATCTCACCTTTAGCTAGTCTCCGTTTATTCCGTTGCCTTTTATTTCGAGTTACTAACACTTAGCAACTGAACCGGTATTTTAATACCCTAGTGCTACTAGGAGTACTAGTAAAGTACACATTAATATAACGTATTTCCAAAATACTTCTGTCGACCTTGCCAGCCTTCTCATCTACCAAGTATCTAGGGTAGTTCTGCTTCAGTGACCGTTCCCTCATTACAGAAGCACTTAGTCTCGGGTTTGGTTCAACCTTGGGTTTCTTCACTAGAGCAGCAACTGATTTGCCGTCTCATGAAGTATCCATTCTTTCCCTTGCCCTTCTTGAAACTAGTGGTTTTACTAACCATCAACAATTGATGCTCCTACTTGATTTCTACTTTCACGGTGTCAAAACATCGTGAATTGCTCAAGGATCATCATGTCTATCCCTGATATGTTATAGTTCATCACTAAGCTCTAATAGCTTGGTGGCGGTGACTATGGAGAACTATCACTATTTCATCTGGAAGATTAACTCCCACTCGATTCAAGCGATTGTAGTACTCAGACAATTTGAGCACATGCTCAAGGATTGAGCTTTTCTCCCTTAGTTTGCAGGCTTAAGAAACTTGTCAGAGGTCTCATACCTCTTGACGTGGGCACTAGTCTGAAATCCCAATTTCAGTCATTGGAATATCTCATATGTTCTGCGACGTTTCAAAAACGTCTTTGGTGCCACAATTCTAAACCATTAGTATTATGCACTGAACTATCACGTAGTCATCAAAACGTGTATGTCAGATGTTTCCCAACATCTACAAACGACGCTCGAGGTTCAACGCACTGAGCGGTGCATTAAGGACATAATCCTTCTGCACAGCAATGAGGACAATCCTCTGTTTACGGACCCAGTCCGCGTAATTGCTACTATAAACTTTCAACTAAATTTTCTCTAGGAACATATCTCAAACAATAGAACTCAAGCGTAAGCTACGACATAATTTGCAAAGACCTTTTGACTATGTTCATGATAATTAAGTTCATCTAATCAAATTATTCAATGAACTCCCACTTAGATAGACATCCCTCTAGTCATCTAAGTGATACATGATCCGAGTCAACTAGGCCGTGTCCGATCATCACGTGAGATGGACTAGTCATCATCGGTGAACATCTTCATGTTGATCATATCCACTATACGACTCATGTTCGACCTTTCGGTCTTCCGTGTTCCGAGGTCATGTCTGTACATGCTAGGCTCGTCAAGTCATCCTAAGTGTTTCGCATGTGTAAATCTGGCTTACACCCGTTGTATGCGAACGTTAGATCTATCACACCCGATCATCACGTGGTGCTTCGAAACAACGAACCTTCGCAACGGTGCACAGTTAGGGGGAACACTTTTCTTGAAGTTTCAGCGAGGGATCATATTATTTATGCTACCGTCGTTCTAAGAAAATAAGATGTAAACATGACAAACATCACATGCAAATCATAAAGTGACATGATATGGCCAATATCATCTTGCGCCTTTGATCTCCATCTTCGAGGCGCGGCATGAACACCATCGTCACCGGCATGACACCATGATCTCCATCATCATGATCTCCATCATCGTGTCTTCATGAAGTTGCCTCACCAACTATTACTTCTACTACTATGGCTAACGGTTAGAAATAAAGTAAAGTAATTACATGGCGTTTTCATTGACACGCAGCTCATAAATAAATTAAGACAACTCCTATGGCTCCTGCCAGTTGTCATACTCATCGACATGCAAGTCGTGATTCCTATTACAAGAACATGATCAATCTCATACATCACATATATCATTCATCACATCCTTTTGGCCATATCACATCACATAGCAAACCCTGCAAAAACAAGTTAGACGTCCTCTAATTGTTGTTGCATGTTTTACGTGGCTGCTATGGGTTTCTAGCAAGAACGTTTCTTACCTACGCAAAAACACAACGGTGATATGCCAATTGCTATTTACCCTTCATAAGGACCGTTTTCATCGAATCTGATCCAACTAAAGTGGGAGAGACAGACACCCGCCAGCCACCTTATGCATCAAGTGCATGTCAGTCGGTGGAACCAGTCTCACGTAAGCGTACGTGTAAGGTCAGTCCGGGCCGCTTCATCCCACAATGCCGCCGGATCAAGATAAGACTAGTAACGGCAAGCAAATTGAACAAATCATCGCCCACAACTACTTTGTGTTCTACTCGTGCATAGAATCTACGCATAGACCTAGCTCATGATGCCACTGTTGGGGAACGTAGCAATAATTCAAAATTTTCCTACGTGTCACCAAGATCAATCTAGGAGATACTAGCAACGAGAGAGAGGGAGTGCATCTTCATACCCTTGAAGATCGCTAAGAGGAAGCGTTCAAATGAACGGGGTTGATGGAGTAGTACTCGTCGTGATCCAAATCACCGATGATCCTAGCGCCGAACGGACGGCACCTCCGCGTTCAACACATGTACGGTTGGGAGAGACATCTCCTCCTTCTTGATCCAGTGAGGGAAGGAGAGGTTGATGGACATCCAGCAGCGCGACAGCGTGGTGGTGGAAGTAGCGGGATCCCGGCAGGGCTTCGCCAAGCACAAGCGGGGAGGAAGAGGTGTCACGAGAGGGAGGGAGGCGCCAGGGCTTCAGGTGTGGCTGCCCTCCCTCCCCTCCACTATATATAAGGGCCTAGGGGGGGCGCCGGCCCCTTGTAGATCCCATCTAGGGAGGGGGCGGCAGCCCTAGGGGTGGCTTGGCCTCCAAGCCAAGTGGAGGCGCCCCCACCCCTTAGGGTTTCCAACCCTAGGTGCATGGGAGGCCGAAGGGGGGAGCACCAGCCCACCAGGGGCTGGTTCCCACGCCTCTTCAGCCCATGGGGCCCTCCGGGATAGGTAGCCCCACCCAGTGGACCCCCCGGACCCTTCTGGTGGTCCCGGTACAATACCGATGACTCCCGAAACTCTCCCGGTGGCCGAAACTGGACTTCCTATATATAAATATTTACCTCTGGACCATTCCGAAACTCCTCGTGACGTCCGGGATCTCATCCGGGACTCCAAACAACTTTCGGTTAACCGCATACTAATATCTCTACAACTCTAGCGTCACCGAACCTTAAGTGTGTAGACCCTACGGGTTCGGGAGACATGTAGACATGACCGAGACAACTCTTCGGTCAATAACCAACAGCGGGATCTGGATACCCATGTTGGCTCCCACATGCTCCACGATGATCTCATCGGATGAACCACGATGTCGAGGATTCAATCAATCCCGTATTCAATTCCCTTTGTCTATTGGTATGATACTTGCCCGAGATTCGATCGTCGGTATCCCGATACCTCGTTCAATCTCGTTACCGGCAAGTCTCTTTACTCGTTCCGCAACACATCATCTCGTGATCAACTCCTTGGTCACATTGTGCACATTATGATGATGTCCTACCGAGTGGGCCCAGAGATACCTCTCCGTTTACACGGAGTGGCAAATCCTAGTCTTGATTCGTGCCCACCCAACAGACACTTTTGGAGATACCCGCAGTGCACCTTTATAGCCACCCAGTTACGTTGTGACGTTTGGTACACCCAAAGCATTCCTATGGTATCCGGGAGTTGCACAATCCCATGGTCTAAGGAAATGATACTTGACATTAGAACAGCTTTAGCATACGAACTACACGATCTTGTGCTAGGCTTAGGATTGGGTCTTGTCCATCACATCATTCTCCTAATGATGTGATCCCGTTATCAATGACATCCAATGTCCATGGTCAGGAAACCATGACCATCTATTGATCAACGAGCTAGTCAACTAGAGGCTTACTAGGGACATGTTGTGGTCTATGTATTCACACATGTATTACGGTTTCCGGTTAATACAATTATAGCATGAACAATAGACAATTATCATGAACAAGGAAATACAATAATAACCATTTTATTATTGCCTCTAGGGCATATTTCCAACAGTAACCATTTATGACGATCTCTTTTTCACCTCCATAAACGAGAAACATATCCTTAGTCCTATCGTGTCTATCGTGTCTTCTATGTCAGCCAACCTGCTCTCTCTATGGTACTTTGCCTTTAGGTTTGTGACATCTGGTGGTATGTAGGGCATGCTACTTAGTCTACCATCTCCGATGTGGATGAGGGACGGTATTTGGACTATTCTTGATGGATCGACGTTACAATCATGTAGCAATTTTATGAATTTCCTCTCGAGGGGGTTGAATCCTCTGTGGGCGCTCAGAAATTTTACCAGGTCAAACTTCTTTATGAGTTCGTGGTTGTGTTCATCAAAATATTCTGTGACCACCCACCGTGCTCCATCTGTGTTTAGCTTACACTGGACAGGGCATCCTGTCTTGACAATGATACCTCTCTTTCGTTCCGGCTCGACAGATGCAACACCTTTACCCTTCTTGTTCCTTCGTGCCTTGTAGCACCTTATCTCACCTTTGCTCTACTCGTTACTTTTTTATTTTCCTATGGTATTCGGTGTTCACCGCAAACCCATTGAACATTGCATATCTCTGGTAGAATTCCTTGGCATCTTCAAATGAACCAAATCTCTGCCCAACATATGGTGGTTGAGGTATCATGATTTCTGATTGCCCATTTTCTTCATCCCCTTGTGCTTCGTCGTCAGTTTCATCATTCACTTCAGTATCGGCGGCTATTTCATTTGCTTGAGTGTTGCTTGTGCTGGTGTGCAAAGGTGTGCTTGTCGTCATTGCTGGAACGATTGCCATTTCCGACACTGATTCTACATTGTTTGTGGCAGCATTGTTGACTTGCTGATGGAACGCTCCTTCCGTGTGCTCAAAGGTTCCCACAGTAGATGTCCCCACGCCGCTGTTGATTGTAGTTGAAGGTCCTGCAAAAAAACAGGTAAGTGTGTAAGCATTGCTTGAATGGCAGGTTTATCGTAATGGAATATAGCAATTGCGTCTGATTTGGCATGATATCATTCATACAGCAAGCCATGGCATCTGCATCTGGCCATGCATGGCAACTGCAGTTTTTCATCCTTGGCAGCTACAGTCCAACAAACATGGCAGCTACTATTGCCAAGACATGGCAACCAACATCTTTAGCATTAAAACTTGCATTCTAGGTACGAGCCCACGAGGCAAATGGAGTCAATCACGAATGTTGCACACACGCAGACAGTAATAGACAAATCCTGAAGACAATAGATGACTATTTTGCACATGTCCACTTGGTAGCATCTTCGTTGTTTGCCGCCACCATCGTGACAAATCCACTTTCCCCCCATGCTTTTCCACAAAAGCAAATGCATTATTGTTTGTTGGTTCACATATTTTTACCTTGTTGTGTCGGATGTGCTAATCGAAGCTGGTCTGTCATTCCAATTTGTTGTGCTCTATTTACAATAGCGATGGCCTGCAATGGTGAAGCTTGCCACGATACGTTTGCCGATGTGGTTCCACCATAACAACCTGCGATCATTAGCACTTGGTCAATGCATGGCAACTGTACTTTGTACAACATGGCACCTGTAGTGGTTCAACCATGGCAAACAGATTTGTTCACACTTGGCATCCACAGTTGTTTAGACATTGCAATCACAGTTGATTAGACATGGCAACTGCAGTTGATTAGACATGGCAATTGTAGTTGTCCAGACATGGCAACTGCAGTTGACCAGACACGGCAATTGTGTTCTGTCAAGACACCACGTAAACAGCAATGCCACCTATGTTCCTTCTCCTGATTCACTGTCCACAAAATCACTTCATACGACTCACATGTGTACGATGTTGATGGCGGGTACCTGGTTGCCGCCTGTTGCCACGTGCTGCATGATGGTCCTGTGTTTTTCCATAAAAGTCATAAGTCTTTGCCATCCTTGCAAGTTTAATTTCATGGCCACACCAGTATGCTTCTTTCGTACGTGTTACCTTGATTTGCCACATTGGCTACTTGAAGATGGTCCCCCGTACATCTATCAGCGTTAGCGCCCTATGTTTGAACTTGCCATGGTATCCCTGTGTGTGTGGTTGTGTCATAAGAACCTGCGAAAAATGACATTGTAGGACATAAGTAGAATGTCATTTTCATCATCACAAACATGGCAATTGTCCCTTTTTTGATCATACATCGTACCGATGTTCGCGTACTGCTCTAGTAGTGGCAGTAACGGCCCTGCGAAAATGAGTTGATTGTATTCTGCTGCATCCCAAGGGGGTACTTCCGGCCTTTGAAAAAACCAAGGATCAGTGCCGTCTTCATGATTCATTTTTTCCGCTTTTTTCTCCCACTGTGTTTTCAGTCACTGCATGAACAAGAACACATGAATATTCAAAAATGCATTCTTGTTGTTTGCACATACAAGAAAACACCGCAATCTTATCACATTTCTTGCATAGACAACCAATACATCATGGCAAGTAGGACATGCACATTCATTCCCTTTTTTCTAAAATCTGGATGCCAACTATCATTTTTTACCGATGACAACAGCCAACATAATATGATAGCAACTAACAACATAACATGGTGGCAGCTAACGACAAAGATAGGTGGCAACTAACGTCATATATGGGTGGCAATTAATTTTCTCCCTCCCTACGCACCACCCAAATTACTCCTTAGTCCCCCCTGATTTAGTGAATCCTACACAACCTTCTGGAGCAACTACTCGCAACAATCCAACTCAAAAGCTTAGTTCAGATCTAGGATAAAACATGGCAAATCTTGCATATGTTGGTGGGCAAAGGGGAATAACCACAAATCCGTGGTGTGTTTGCCATGTCAGTGTAGATCTAGTCGCCATCTTCGTGGGAAACCTGGAATTACAACTATTTTTGGACAGAAGAAGGATGAGAAAGAGTAGGAGATCGAAGATGGGCCTGTTAGCTCATCGTCGCAACTAGAGAGTGAGGGGGCGATGGGGTGTGTTTGGGGGGGTGGGGTGGCGCTAGAGATCTGGTCTGGTTGCCATGACAACTAGAGAAGGAAGACGATGGAGATAGGGGATCGAGAGGTAGGAGACGATGGCGGCAGGTCGCACTGGGGTTCGAAGGAAGGCCGGGACGACGGGCGGGTTCGGTTGTGCGGGCAGCGCGGTGGATCGCCCGTACGTGTGGGCGATTGTGCCACACACCAGACGTGTGGGCTGTGGGTGCGTGCGTCCGGACGCCGTCATGCGGGCGGGGTTGTCTCGTGCCACACAAGGCGTGCGGCTCAACCCCCTAGATGCCACACGTGTGGCAGTTACCGTCATCCAAAAACTAATTAAGCAATGTTTGCTGTAAAAATAAATCGGTTTAATTTTCGGATTAGAAGGAGCATTAGATGGTCACCGGATTAAATCATTTTTCTCTTGATTTTTTTACACCGCCCTCTCAATCACATTCGTGTGACCAGATAAATATCATCCTCCGCTCCATCCATAAAACCCATTAAGCTACGCGTGAGGGACAGCCAACCAGCTATGCCTGGCACAAGCTGGTTGGCCGTGGTAAGAAATATTTTGGAATTTTTTTAGATGAAGGTGTGGATTATTTTTTTAATGTATTTTTTCCTTTTAGATGGAGGTGAGGACCTTTGTTATTTTTCAAATGAGGGTTATGCAAAGTGGCACTCGCTGGTAGGCTGCGGTGGTATTTTTTATATTCAGGTGAGGATTTTTTTTCCAAGTTGTTTTTTTCAACGAAGACAAGAACTATGTATATTTTTTAAATGAATGTGTGCACACAACTTCCTCTCAAGCGGCGCCACAGGGTGACGTCCCAATCACTAGTTCTGATAAAGGCGATCTGGTGACCGGCTGGCGGCGGTAATGAGCCCGTGGGGCTTAGATGTTCTTTTAGGAAAGGTACGGATTAGTAGTAGCTCATCATTGCATGTGAATTATACTGATCCTGACATGCCGGCTGAGAACAACTTCAGGCTGGCGGTTCAACGCGGGTTGGAGAGCGGGGAGGGTGACGCCGTCGAGGTGGAGGAATGGCCGACGGCTCCCGATCTGAAGAACGAGTGTGGAGGCACCGAGGTGGGCGGCAGAGATGGGGCTGAGCAGCGCGGCGATGGAGAATCGACCGGGGGAGGGGGCGGGCCCCTGGAAGCCCTGGCCCGCTCGCTCTTGAGCGCGTGCACACAATGTCATTTGCAGAGTAATTTCTGTCAAAGTTTGAGGCCAGTTCGATCGGGTCTGAAAGATCGGGATGCTGGTGGGGTGGGGAATACTGTGAAAGTGGACGGCCGCGCATAAAGCTTTGCCTTTCGAGCTTACTAGCACTACTGATACAGAAGCTGAAACACGAGTGAGGACTGAGGAGTCGGAGCGCATGGTCGTCCTCTCTTCACATCTGGTATGTAGTTCAAGATCTGAGCCTGCAATTGCCTCTTGTTTCTGGTCTTTAATTATTTCTCTTTTGTGCGTATGTCTCACAACGCGACTTGATATGAAACAACTTCTCAACCTTTTATAAGTTTTTGTAGTAAGTAACATGGAACGCAACATGAATAACCTCTCGCGACCGACAGCCTAGGCGGGCGGCAGCCACCGCGCCTGATCTCCGTGCTCCAGCCTCCTCCGCGTCCGGCGAGGCCGGATCCGGGTTCCACGGCATGTGCTCTCTGCTCTCCCCCCTTTCGCCGTCTCCTTCCGCCGCCGCCGCCGCTGCCAGCTCAACCGGGGATGGCGATGTGGATGAGCGCAATAACCTTGGCACCCGCGACGTCTTGCCGCACGAGTGAGGTCGAGTATCCTGAGCATTACGGGCAACCACTACGTGTAGCATACCACATCCATAGCTGGCTCCCGCGAGAAGTTTTGGTGCCGGTGAGCAAGGTCCTGTAGCTCCCTGGGTGTACTGTACAATTGTACATTAGTGCGGCGACGAGCTCACCTACGTGCGCGCGTGAGGAGCTGTGTGGTGAAGGAGGCGAATATGGGATGACAGGAGGTGCTGCCGCGGCACGACTCGACTCCATCCCTGACTGTGGCTGTCCTATCCCTGCTTGTTCATGGTAGATGTTGCATATGCTTTGCTATTGGGCACCGTGCAGCGGATTGCAGAGATCCTTCTCAGTGCTCCCATTGCCTTGAGAATGGTCATCGGGACTTAGCTCACTGGCAGGCCCTGTCGCGTCGTTTTTGTCCCACCTCGCACCCTAGCATTGGCAAATTACAGCTCCCCGTCAGGTCCGCATAGACGTCACACCTTTGCCTAAGTTTGTTCATCTAGATTCCTGGGTGTTTGTCGTTTTTGCTCCAACTAGCTCTATGGGTGATCCTGTTGCTTTGGGTGATCATGTTGCCGTGGTTGTGACTCCGGTGCTGCAGATAATGGCTGAGCTACAAATGATGTGTGAGGGGGCAGTTTCAAGATCGTTAATGGAGCATCTGAAGGTGGACTTGCTTGTGCCCTTGATCGTGGCTTGGGCGCTCACTACTCCTCCCTTGGAGCTTAGTCAGGCGTCGGTAGACGAGGGGAGTGCTGCTCCTGACACTGCTGTCACGCACTCGACTGGGTCCATTAGGCATGTGGTTCCTATGGGGGATGATGTTGATGTGGCCGGAGTGCCGTTGCCGACATGTTTGCCATCAAGCTTTGTGAATTCCTAACTAACTTGGATCCTGCAAAATCAAAGGCAATTGGATGTCTCTTGAGGGAAAATGCTCGGTGGGACAAATGCAAGGAGGGTGACGCTCACCCTCAATCAAACACCCGCAAGAAGAAATCCTACGAGTGCAAAGGCAAGAAGGGTGGTGATGATGAAGAGGCGCGGGTGGTTTCATGATGCAGCTTTCGACGCTGCATCCGGGGGCTCCGATTTGTCTGTCGTCTTTGTTGACATGTTCTCTTGTTGCGGTGAGTCGATGGTGATGTTGTGACCCAAGTGTTAACGGATTGCAATCGTGTGTGTTGGGCGTGTTTTAAGCTCTGCCTCTGTGGTCATGTGGATCCATAGTTTTGGAGTAGTCCACATGGAGTGTGATGTTTGTGATGGTTTTTGTCCGTTTTCGCAAATTGACTGGGAAACTCTCTTCTTATTAATTATTAATGGATGAGGCAAACCTTCGTTTTGAAAAACAACCTTTTAACATCTCTATCTGCTCTTTTTAGTATTTTCTAGTTGGATAATTGGCCAGATAAAACAAGTGTGCCTTTTTGGAAGTTTGTATTGTTTACATGACAGTATTAAAACATACTAGTCTTAATAACGAAATCTTTCTATTCAATTTACAACATCAGGACCCCATCTTATTCAATTGTCTAGATGCTATCATTTTTAATCGGCAATCAGCAAATTAAAACAAGAGGGAATCTTCATAACTATATTGTATCTAACATTAGCTCACCAGATCTTAACTGTACTGTATGTAATACCTCTTTTTATATTGTGACAACTTTTTTGTGCACATGCAGTTGCAAAAGCTCAAGAGGACGAATGGCAGAGGACAAGTAAGCTGCATGTTTCTCCTACCATATGTTTTCTAACTTCTCATTGCAAGGTAAAAAGAAAAGACATGTACTTGTTCTTATCCAAAGGTATTCTCTTTTTAACAAGGAGCAGTAGCATGGGGAACAAGGTTGACTACATACGTGGTCAGCCACGTAAGCTACCGTACCAATTTCTAAAAGATATTACGAATGATTTCGACGAGGCTCAAATAGTTGGCCGTGGTGCATACGGAACAGTTTACAAGGTATGACTATGTACATAATCTTTGTCTTTAATGTAGAAACAATATATCCGCTGTTATTAAGTGTCGACCGTGGGACAATTTTATAATCGGTACAAACATACAATAGATATGTTTGAAATGTGTGATATTGACTTTACTTGAACTTTCAGATCTTTTCTCTGAAACGATATTGATATTCATTAAAACAAGCACAATATCTGATCATTATCTCTGTAGTAACTTTTACTACTTTGTAATTTAATAAAAAAGAAAATAGCAATATTAGCCTAAATTGCATGTAACAGTAAAGTGATGTCAGTGTTAAAAGGTGCTTAAGAGTTGCTGAACAGGGTATTTGTGAAAACGGTGAGGAGATTGCTGTGAAGGTAGTTAAAAACATGACAGGATTTGATAACAAGGAGTTTCACAAGGAGTTCGAGAACCTTAGGAGGCTCAAGCATCAAAATGTTGTTGAGCTATTGGGGTTCTGCAAGGAATCAGAGAAAGTTGTTGTAGAATATGATGGGAAGACAATTATCGCTGACAAGATGCATACAGCACTCTGCTTCGAGTATGTACGTAATGGTAGCCTTGCCAAGCATATTTCTGGTAATCAAACTAGTGCACACACATTTTACTTATTTACCATATTATCAACATGCTTTAGTAAATTATACAATGACTGTACACCATTTTTCGCCTTTTTTTACAGCTGATGGATGCTCGGGACTTAATTGGCAGATACTATACAAAATAATTAAAGGGATCTGTCAGGGTTTAGAATATCTTCGGCATGGGTTGGAGTTTCCAATATGGCATTTGGACTTGAAACCTGCTAACATATTGCTAGATAACAATATGATTCCAAAGCTTGCAGATTTTGGCTTATCAAGACTCTTAGGCGATGAAAACACAAGAAAGACCATCAGTTCCGTCGGTACAGGGTAAGCTGGCTATCTCATGCCGAAACATTCTATCTGGCTATTGGCAATGAGAAATTGCAAAGCTTAGCAACTTCACATATCTGAAAGATGTTCCGTTTGTACCAGCCCCTTCTTTCTTTGTGTTTCCAAATAGGTTTTCTTTTTTGCGAATTTGCGTTTCCATAGTAGTACATTAACTAAAAGTAAATAACAGAATAAAAATAATAATTGAATCTTACTCATTCTTGGAGAAAATCATATATATTTAATAAGTATTAATCAGTAAACTAAGTGACAATTGCTAGAAAATTTTATACCAAAACCAACATGCATATGCTGGGTGATTTGTGTTCCTGCAGCATAGGTTCTACCCACAAACCGAGTCTTACCAAGCTATATTAGGGCATCTTCAAGGTGGACCCGCAAACCGCCCGCATCCGTCTGGGCCGTGCTGTCCGGAGCGACGAAGCTATCCAACGCGGGCCTGTATCAGTCCGCGGTGCGGTCTGGGCACGATTTCTCCCGCAAACCGAAGGCGTGGAAAACTTTGCGGGAGTCCGGATACCAGACACACAGGACTCCGACACCCCTGGCCCATCCAAAACCCTTCCCGGACCCCGCGCCTCCATCCTCCCTATTTTCTCTTCTTCCTTCTGTCTCTCTTGCCTTCGCCGCCACTCCACCACCCCGGCTGCGACGCCACACCCCTGTCGGAACTCTACGTTTCCGTCACCTCCAGCGCTCCAGCAGGGCTCCAACCCGCTTCTCCTCCGTCGCCGTTCAACTCCTGTTCTCCGACCGCCCTGCTAGGTACCATCCGCTACTGCTATACTCACCATGCCTGGCAACTGTTCAATGAATCGCCGGAGCTAAAAACAGTTTGCCCTTCTTTCTAGCAATAGATTCCGATTTGGAGTACATATACGAGCAGTATGTTGAATCGTCTGATGGCTCATTGGATGAGGAGTACTTTGATGAGACGATGATGATGCAGGCGGTCCTTGAAGACGCAGAGCGTGCGGAGTAGTATGTTCTCAATTTCAAGGGCTCGATCAAGGATCATCGAGTGCTCAATTGCAACAGGACGCGCGACCATTTGACACTAACGACCGACTACTTTGCCCCCGATGCACTCTTCGCTGACCATTTTCGCCGTCATTTTCGGATGTGCAAGACTGTCTTCGATCGTTTGTACCATGGCGTCCAGTCATATGATGACTAATTCATCCTAAAGGATACCGTGGGAACGATTGGGTTCTCTGGTTACCATAAATGCACGGTCGCACTCCGGATGCTTGCATATGGCACGACCGCTGATTTGTGGGACGAGTACCTATGGATGTCTGAGAGCACATGCGGAGATGCCATGATTAGTTTTTCAACTGATATGGTCGAGGTGTTCGGACCTCAGTACCTGAGAGAACCAACTATGGCAGACACCGAGAAGCTCTTGGCAACCTCCAAAGCAAGAGTGTGGCTAGGTTTGTTTGGATCTCTTGACTGCATGCATTTGAAATGGAAAAACTGCCCGAAGGCTTTACAAGGGCAATATCAGGGTCATCTTAAGAAGCCCATCATAATTCTTAAAGCAGTTGCATCACAAGATCTTTGTATCGGCACGCTTTCTTTGGCATGCTAGGGTCTCACAATGACATCAATGTGCTACAACAATCACCGTTGTTTGCGAGGTTGGCTGAAGGAAAAGCTCCTCCTTGCCACTATACTGTCAATGGACATGAGTACAATGTGGGCTACTATCTGGCTAACGGTAGCTATCCTCTGTGGGTTACCTTTGTCAGCGCCATCCCTAACCCAGTTGGCCATAAAAAGGCTCACTTTGTCCAAAGATAAGAAGCAGCTAGAAAGGATGTCGAGAGGGCATTTGGAGTTCTGCAGGCCTGTTTTGCAGTTGTTCATGGACCTGCTAAACAATGAGATCTGGAGACCTTGTGGGAGGTGATGACATGTTGTGTGATCATGCGCAACACGATCATCAAGGCTGAGGGTGACGATGTTGCCATAGCTTTAGAATTTGAGAACATTGGTGATCCTATCCAACTTCCAGATCAGAATTCGGCCACATTTGAAGATTTTATTCAAATGCATCAACTAATTCGGCATCGACTAACTCACGAGCAGCTAAAGGAGGATCTGATTGATCATAAGTGGGTGGTTAAAGGGGAAAACAATGTTGGGATGTAATATTTGAACTTTTTAAAATTCGAACTGCTAGTGCATGCGGCTATTTGAACCTTTGTACCCTATGTATGCGGCTATTTGATCGTATGGACTTAAAAAATGAGGAAGGCCGAATTTATGCGACTACGATTGGATGGCGGCCTCCCACTCCATATCCGTGGAATGCCCCCCCCCCTCCCCCGCGCATCCGTGGATGAATGTGGGAGGAAATTTGCGGGTTACCGTTGGAGATGCCCTTATCTTTTTTTTGAACCAAGATGCCCTTATCTTTTTAGTGGTAACCAGTAGGTGGCGTACTCATTAGGATGTTCAATAGGTTTTAAGATGCCTCGTCACATATAGTTAGGGTTAAATCACCACTGATGTAGACATCACATGTGCCTCAACCTTAGTAACCTTGTGCAATGTGTTTCGCCGAAAAAATCCATGTGTGATGTGTTAGCGAAATAGAAACTTGTATTTTCATGAGGCCATAGGCGAGATGACTATTATGGTCTGGTTTTTGTAATATCGTCGGTAGGTGCTTGGCTATGTGCGCTGTTTATGTGTTGGTTGGGTTGGCCAGGCCAGGCAATATTTCCCCCTGGTTGTTTGTTGTGGCTGTGTTGGGTTCTCTTCGGTTTTATTGCTTGTGTTGATTCCCGATGGGCTCATGTTTTTTTTGGATTTTCGAAAAAAAAAAGATTTGCCTCATCAGTAATTAAGAAGAGAATAGGGTTTGAATTTGTATTACAACACCTCATGTTACAAAAGGCCATTACTCTCCCGGCATGATTGTTCCCAATTTTCCACCCGAAGCATTGTTTCTTTCTTGATGTTGGTGAGAAAAACCACATCCTTTCATTCCAAATAGTCCAAGAGGCGAGCATGGTGAGCTAGGCCATAGCTTTTCTATTTGGAATGGTAGTGTCGGATAATCCAACTCACCAATCTTTAGTGCAGCGCACCATGTGCCACATGGATGCATCGATGCACTTAGGTCGAAGCCAATCTTTGAGCATGTCCCAAAGCCTAATCATGTGCGACATTTGAAGAAGAGATTATCAACGGATTCTTGCTCCCGTTTGCATAAGGGGCATAACCCGCAATCCAACCATCCTCGTTTTTCCAATATGGAGTTCCTCGTGGTGTGCTTGGCCATCCCCTCGTGCACTTGTCGACGCTTGGTCGCTCAGTGTCATCGGCGGGCGGACCTGGATGTTGCAGAATGGCTGCAAGGCCCGTTGGTGAGCCTCTTCCAGCCATGTTGACGCAGACTCTGGTGGAAGGTTGGAGAAGCTTCTTTTCTCCCCTGGTAGGTGGTTGCCATGTGATCTTGCGGCAGCAAGGAGGTCGGTCTGGGTGGTCGTAGGTGGTTGCACGGGTCGCCGACACCGTCGCTGCAGCTTTGGCGGCGGCGGTTGGTGTGTAGCAGCGGGGTGCATGTGGTGGTAGCTCCTCCCTTTTGGTTAGGGCCAGTGGCACGGGCTGTTCGCGCGGCGGGGGTGGCCAGGACTTGGGGCTCATGCTCGGGCGAATCAGATTGGGCTTGAGACGGGTCGGAGCTCCCTCTCCGGGTAGGCGATGGTGGGCTTGGTCCGGGTGGTGCCCGTGGGCGATGACGTTCCTCTACTCGCTGTTGCGGTGGGCGACGGTGGTGGTCGGGACTCTGTTACTATGCTGGGCAGGTCGGCGTCAAAGACCATATGCATGGACTTGGCGTCGGCCGAGCGTGCTTGGCGACGGCCGTCAGTAGTCATGGGGTGGGTCTCCCCCGGTCCACCAGGACTGGCTGGAGACGCGGGCGTGGACGTCTTCTACCGCAGAGGCGTCGACCCAGGCCCGGTGGCTGATGCCAGGCAGGAATTAAAGGAGACGCCTTTCACTCCTCCTACTATGGTGGGTGCACCGTGATGTGGGTGATTGGTGGTTTCTCGTACATGGGCGCAGGGGTGGCGTCCCCTGGATGGCGGTCCGCATGGTTGGCTCTCTGACGGGCACCATGGCAGCGGTGTTGGCCTTCCCTCTTGGTCGTGTGGGCGGCAAGAGGTGGAGTGGCGGGTGGCTCGGGTGCGCTATTTGTCACCTGGCAGTGGCGCCGCCCCGATCTGGATCTGGAGTTCTGACTTCGTCGCGCTCGTCCTGGAGACCTTGTGGTGGCTTGGGAGAGTTGCCTAGCGAAAGTTCCACGCTTTGACGCCGCGGACAGCGACGCCCGCGGACGTTGTTATCTTCTTGAAGACGTCGTTGTGGTGCTCCTCTCCATGCCCGGGTTCCAACTGAAAACATGTGTCCATTGTGGACTCGGCAGCACTTGGCGCCATTCTCCCTCCTGGACCGTTATCATGGAGCCTAGGTGTTATTGGGCATAGTGTGGTGTTGTTACCAGTTCTTCCCGTGCTTCTTCTCGATAGTGTAGTCGCGTGCGTCTTGCGTAATCCGGTATCTTGTGATTAGCGTTGTATAAGGGCTACCTCCTCACCTTGTGTCGTTCAGCCGTGCACTTGGTTGGTTGTTGCTTTATATATAAAGCGGGGTGAAAGCCTATTTCAAGATAATAATCTTTCAAAAGCATGTCTTTCAGTTTACCAGTATTTTGCATACAATGTAGTATACTATTATTGTGTTTTTCGGAATTGCTAGTGCCAGTGCCATTATACATAAACTGTGATTAGTTTATAAATAAATTTGGGTTCAATCTATTTTCGACATTTCCTGGACATATTATGTTTCTTTACCTGACCCAATTTGTTTCAATGTACAATTACATGCAGCGGTTACTTGCCGCCGGAGTATGTAGATCATGGACTAATGACAAAAGAGTTCGATATATTTGGCTTGGGTGTTATAATTGCAAAGTTAATGGCTGGTCGTGAACGCTACTCCGAAATTGATTACATGTCAGAAAAAATGTTTATTAAGCATGTAAGAATACAAAGTTCTTCATATCAGTATTACCGTTGCTTTTGGAAAAAAACATCTTTGCCCTGTTTGTGCTATATGGTTATACTGTCATGTTTCGATGCCAGATACTCCCTCCGTTCTAAATTACTTGTCTTGGATCCGTATCTAGACTCATTTTAGTGCTAGATACATGCGTATCTAGACAAATCTAAGACAAGTAATTCAGAACGGAGGGAGTACATGGCAGCTGGAGAAAAAAGATTCAGGAAACATTGTCGCCTAGACAACTCGAAGTATATTGTGAACAGGTCAAGATATGCATTCAGATAGCACTGGAATGCATGAAACGTGACAGACAAGAAAGGCCAACTGTACAGTCCATTGTCCGTAGATTGGAACAGACAGAAATAGTGATAGGTAACCTAGAGCTGCAAACAGAACAGGTGAGATCACTTATGAGATAATCGTCATTTCCTTTACCCGAAGAAATAAAAAAATGCGAGAAAAGAGGTACTCTTATTAGTAGCACGTACAACATCTCATTATCATATAAATGTAGTACAATATCTTATTTACTTGAAACACTTCCAAGCTATACCCTGACTTCATACTCACCCAAAAGATATAGCGATATTCACACAAGAGACAATGTCCAAATTTGAAGTTTTTCTTCTAAGACATAAGATACATATGCATAGTAGACTTACTATTTATTTTTATTTTTTGACAAAAAGGCAGGGCCACTGCTTTTCATTGTGTATAGAAGAAATAAACAGTTACAAAAACAAGATTAGAGAAGAAGGATTGGGGTTAGAGATACATCAGTCTGGTTCTAGGGGGCGCTCTACAAGAGCCATTGCACGCTTACGCCCAGCGTCAACCCAGTCCTTTGCTTCGACCTGAATCTTCAGAAACAGTTGTGTGGGGTGACAAGAAATATTTCTGAATGTTCTATCATTTCTTTCTTTTCAGAGGTTCCACCAAACCAGGGCCAAAATTGATCTCCAACATTTCGCTCTTTCCTTTCCCATGGAAGCATTTGTTCGCTGCCACCAGCTAACTAGGGAATCGTCATGAACTGCCGCCATAGCCGGGGTCATGTTCAGCTTGCAGAGTGTCAGGTGCCAAACTTCCTTCGCAAAAGAGCAAGAAGTAAGCAGGTGGGCAGCAGTTTCAGGCTCTTGTAGACATAACAGACACAGCGGATTATGGGGCCACCCTCGCTTAGCAAGGTTATCCGCCGTTAGACATCGATCTTGAGCAGCTAGTCAGACGAAGAACTGACATTTGGGAGGGGCATCCGAGCTCCAGGCCAGCTTCACATAAGGTGGCCTAATGTTGGCAGTAAGAGTGGCAGTGTACGCGGAGCTGGAGGAAAACTATTGCCTAGTACTTCCTCTGTGCTACTATTGCCTAGTACTTCCTCTGTGCCAACCGAGGTTTTTTAACATCTCCCTCTTACCTCCTCTTTTTACATAAGAGGTAAGAATATATAATAGAACTGAGTCATTGATTTCATTAATTAGTGGGTCTAATTACTCTTACCTTCATGTGAAATGAAGAGTTAAGAGGGACTATGTTAAAATTGCTCGTCCAAAAAGCTTGTCGCTCAAAAATGTTACTCCCTCCGTTCCGTATTACTTGTCGTTGATTTAGTACAACTTTGTACTAAATCAGCGACAAGTAATATGGAACGGAGGGAGTAGATCATGGAAGCAAGCATGAAATGTAAAGGGAGAGGTGGATGTCTTCTCCGAGGCTTTTGGCTAGGTGGGCTAGTGGGAGGAGTTAGAGCTAGATGTTTAGGTGGGGTGGGCTTCCATGTATAATGTAAGCAAAACTGTGGAGGGGCTCTTTACCTTCGTCCTCTTCTTTAATATATAATATGTACATTCGCACGTATTCTAAAAAAATGAATGTATTTTAGATACAACCATTTGAGCGACAAGCTTTTTGCGAGGGAGTAGTTTATAGTAACGTACGAACAAAACATAATAGTGGTCCAGCTCGTGATAGAGTGGACTTACATTTGTAGTACCACACTTACACTTCTGTCCCTGTCTCACCTGAAAGTGCTAGCCATGCCAAAATGACCTAGAAATAAAGAATTGTATCAAGCACCTGAGCCCCAAGAAGTTTAAATGGTAAATATGTAGGCCATCCTTTCTATTAGGGCTGAAGTTCCAATGTTGCAACGAAATTGTTAATTTGCTATGCGATCGATTTCTTAGCCTTTTCTAGAAAACGCATAAAGTTCTGCGTCTCGATGAATTAATAGAATATGTGCTTACGTATATGTCCATGGAAGGGCCAACACCCTAAAGTTACAATGCTACATGCCTAGGCATCTCCGTGGCAACGTCTCTCTTGCCTTCACCCTCATCCAGGCGGCCAGGCCTTGGCCCTGATCGTGCAGCATGCGTTCAATATTGGTTTGCACGTCGATGAAGATAAGAAAGAGCGTTGTGTTTCTTGTAGATCCACCAGGTTGTAAATATGATCACAGGTCGAAGATCCACCAGGGCTTGGCGGGTGGCCAGGGTGGTAGAGCGGCGGCGGCGACGGCGGCGAGAGAGAAAGCGAATGCGGAGAAATAGGAAAGGATAGAGTGTGGGGTCCGAGCAGGGTTTTGGGTGGGACGAGGGTGTCGAGGTCGTACGTGACTGGTGTTCGGAGTCCCTTAAAGCCCCTTTGGTTTGCTTCCGATTTACGGAAAAGTGGGTGTCCGAACCCGTTCCACGGACTAATGCGGATCGCTGTTGGATGGCAAAATGCCTCTCGAGAATGTGGTCCAGATGCTTGTGGAAGGTTTGAAAGTCCGCTTTGAAGATGCCCTAGAGAAACATATGACTGCTCTTTTAACTTATTGGACTAATTGTATATTTTGTTCTTGACAGTTGGACGGGGAAACCATCCATCCCAAGGGAGGCCTCCAGGCTACACCTCCAGGTTAGTTCTACCGTGGATACTCTTTCTTTCTGATGAAGAAAGAGCAAAACTACACCATTCTCTGCATGGTTTAAAATATTAGAGGTCCTTACAAAATTGAAAAAAGGCTGCATAGTTTGGAAAACTTAAACATTACTTCCTTCATTTCAGAATTATAAATTTTTTAGGTTTGTTCTAAGTTAAACTTCATTAACTTATCCATATATACAGAAAAATATGTTAACATCTACAATATCAAATATATATAACATGACGATCCTAATGAGACAACTTTGGTGTTGTAGATATTAGTATATTTTAAATTAAATTTGGTCAAATTTGAAGATGTTTGACTTAGGATAAGTAGTTTAGAATGGGGGTGTAACACCCTGGCCACAGCCACTAGTTCCTGGTCGTTATGTCTGACGGGATCGAACACTAGTTTTTTTTTTGTCGCACCTGGAATCAACTTCCTACTTGGTCACCCATACTCAATTTGTTTCAAGTCAAGCACGGTTAACTTTGGGATTCTTTAGAGATTGGTTTTCGGAAAAAAGATGCACCCTGTTGATATGAGTAATATATCACTCCTATTAAGTCAAGATGTCATGGACCTCAAGGCATCCCTTGAGTCAGCTTCCCTCTTCCCCTCGCGATTAGTATTCCGAGAGAAATGTCAGATCGGGATCTTACCAGTTCAGACGATGATTGTATCTTTGTTACCTCCCTGAGGCATCGTCTTGGGGCCTAATCTCTATCGGGCAGCTTCTCTGGTCGGCTTGGCTGCCTTTCTCACGAGCACTCGTTACTACATCTCAAAAGAAAGGAGTGCCGACATTTTAACTGTTTTGATCATTTACATTTTTTGCTGGCACGCACGATAATAACTGTTTTTCTCACAAGCACGCATTTGTCTCTTGTAGTTTCAGTCACATGCTCAGCCGTGTAATGTTTGTGAGCGTTGGTCAATAACGGACGGCGTGTGCGTGTGCGCCTTGCTTGCAGTCGTACATAACTGCGTCGGTATAGGATGCTAAGAATAAGACACTCTGCGTAAAAAAGAAGTCAAAGTTTCACATCAGTGCTACATCTTGAAAGAAAGTAAACCTTTTAACTGTTTTGATCATCAGAAATGGCCCCTGACACCAGCAGTGCTAAAACCGACGATGGTAAGACAGGCACTGGGAGTGCAGAACGGAAGATGTGGCCGCTACAACTATGGAAGAATATTACGAATAACTTCTCCAAGGACCGAATAATTGGCACCGGTTTATTCGGAACAGTTTATAAGGTACGACTTTACCTTACCAGTTTCTGTCTTTTCAATGATGCTGAAAAGGATGCCAATAAAGAACCAATGTGAGGTTAAACAGGGGATTCTGGAAGATGGTGAGATTATTGCTGTAAAGAAACTTGCAGAAAACGCGCCACTAGGACGTGACAAAGCGTTTAACAATGAAGTTCAAAATATTATGGCCCTCAAAAATGAAAATATAGTCCCCTTGGTTGGCTACTGCCATGAAGGACAAAGGAAAGTGGTGCTAAACAATGGAAGATATATTGTTGCAGACGTCTACGAAGGTTTACTGTGCTATGAATATTTACCTGAAGGAAGCCTTAATAAGAATCTTTTTGTATGTAATACACTATTCGGCTTTTTTTGCGTTTCTATTTTAATTCATGTACTGATTACACTATTAATTGGTGTTTATGCAGGCTTGTTATATATACTCATTTCATCCCTGCAAAAACGTCTTATATTGTGGGACGGAGGGAGTAGTACAGAATGAAACATGGAATATATTGCAAACTATCAGAAGGAGAAATCAAGTATAATTACTTTTGTTTAAATAGATTGCCCATTTTTCTTTAATAGATCGAGTTTTTGGATGAACTGGTTAGCTGCATACAATTTGATATTATATCTAAGACAAGAGGTTGTGTAATGTAAACTAGCGACGGTTTCGTGTTATATAGGCAGGGGCGTATCCCTGAGATATGCATACAGGCTGTTGAGATTACATCTTAAGAACCAAGTTAAAGAGAGAAGATAGAGATGAAAGAGGTTACAAAAATATTGCCTAACTCTATCTCTAACTAACCTAGTTCGGCCTAGGTGGGACCAGTACGTCTTGCATATCACGTTTAACACCCTCCCATAATCACAATTTGGTCAAGTTGAGATTACGTTTGAACTCTTCAAAACTTCTTGTAGGTAAGGCTTTGGTAAAACCATCTGCAACCTGATCTTGAGAGTGAATAAACCGAATGTCCAATTTCTTGGCAGCAACTCTTTCTCTGACAAAGTGGAAATCAATTTCGATGTGTTTGGTCCTTGCATGAAAAACAGGATTAGCGGTAAGGTATGTAGCACCAAGATTGTCACACCATAAACATGGAGCTTGCTTGCAACGCATACCAAACTCTCTCAACAAGGACTGAACCCAAATGATTTCTACCGTGGCATTAGCCAATGCTTTATATTCAGCTTATGTACTAGACCTGGATACAGTAGCTTGTTTCTTTGCACACCAAGAGATTAAGTTAGGACCAAAGAAAACTGCAAAACCACCTGCTGAGCGCCTATCATCCAGACAACCTGCCCAGTCAGAATCAGAGAATGCACTAACAAGAGTTGATGATGACTTGCTGAACGTTAATCCGAGGCTCAAGGTATCTTTAACATATCTGAGTATGCGTTTTGCAGCTGTCATATGTACTGTAGTGGGTGCATGAAGAAATTGGTATACTTTATTGATAGCAAAAGAGATATCAGGTCTAGTCAGAGTTAAGTACTGTAGTGCACCAACCATACTTCTGTACCTGGTGCTGTCCTATTGATTCAAGAGGTCTCCTTCTGACAAGGATAACTTTTCTGCACTGGATAAAGGTGTTGGAGCTGGCTTACAGCCCTGCAACCTTGCTCTGGCTACAAGATCAGTTGCATACTTTTCTTGAGATAAGTGAAGACTATCTCCATTCTTCTTAACTTCAATCCCAAGAAAATAGTGCAAGTCTCATAGATCCTTAAGAGCAAACTCAGAGTTTAAATCCTTTAGCAGTCCTGTAACAGCCTCATTTGATGAACTCGTGACGACAATATCATCAACATATATTAGGACAAATATGGAGGTATTTGACTTATTGTAAATAAACAATGAGGTGTCAGACTTAGAAGGAGTAAACCCAAGTGTTTGAAGTTTTGAGTTCAATCTAGAATACCATGCCCTAGGAGCTTGCTTTAGTCCATATAAAGCCTTATCAAGTTTGCACACATGGAAGGGTTTGTTTTTGTCCTCAAACCCAGGAGGTTGTCGCATGAACACTTTCTCTTCCAAAATGCCATGAAGGAACGCATTCTGTACATCAAGTTGACGTAGACTCCATCCCCTAGACACAGCAATAGACAAAACAAGACGAATAGTAGCAGCCTTCACAACAGGACTAAAGGTGTCCTCATAATCTATGTCATACCGTTGCTTGAAACCTTTTGCAACGAGTCTAGCTTTATAATGATCTATGGTTCCATCAGATTTTCTCTTAATTCTGTAGACCCACTTGTAATCAATCACGTTTTTACCTCGACATGCAGGAAGTAGGTGCCAGGTTTTATTTTTCTGAAGCGCCACGTACTCCTCTTGCATAGCCTTCTTCCACTGTGTATCACTTAAGGCTTCAGCAACAGTAGTTGGTTCATCTGTGGTACAAGCAAGACCAAATTTTACTATGCTTTTATAATTTTTGGGTTGAGTTACTCCCCTTTGAAGCCTTGTTCGTAATGGTGAAGAAGTTGGTGCAGAAGATCCCGCTGACTGCTCAGGAGATCTCGTAGCAGGATCGACCGTGGATCCTGATGGCGACCTGTCGGGCTGGGGCGACGCGGGTGGATCTTCTATGGCTGCAGCAGGCGGTGAGCGAGAGGGAACAGGCGCAGAGGATCCCGCACCAGCCCCCACATCCGCCGCAGGCTCATGATGAGCTGATGATGGCGCGGCCCCAGCCAGATCTGGACGGGTTTCCGTGCCGCGTCCTGATGCGCGCCGCACGTAGCAGCGCCGGTCGTTGCCGAATCGCCCAGGCCATGCGGTAGGCGACGAGTGGTGCGGAGCGGAGGGGCGCACCGAGCCGCCATCCACCAAGCCGCCGTTGGCGTCGTGACGCGGCACAAGTCCCGGGGCGGACCGATCTGCTGCACCTGGCACGAATCCCGTAGGAGATTGCGGGGCAGACCTGCAGGGAGAGGATCCCGAGACTGCCACGCTGCAATCCCGAGGCTGATTCGCCTCTGTACTGCTGCTGCTTTGTCCAGGACGCATAAAATATTGATTTTGATCAATTTCTTCAGCATTTTCTGCACCATTTTTTCTGTTTCATCACAACACTCATGTTCACCATTAGTAAGAGGATTAGTCAATAATGGATCATCAGTATTTAATTCGTCCCCATGGGCAACGCCGGTGAGATGAGATGGTAAAAGAAGGATCTCTTTTTGGAAAAGGGCACCGGCATTTGGATGTAGATGTGCAAAGGAAAAAATAGTTTCATCAAACACAACGTCACGGGAGATGTATACACGTCCGGTAGACACATCCAGGCATTTTACACCTTTGTGTTGTGGACTGTAACCCAGAAAAACACATTGTTTTGATCTAAACATGAGCTTGCGATTATTGTATGGGCGAAGATTGGGCCAACATGCACACCCGAACACTCTTAAGAAAGTATAGTCTGGTTTGGTGTGAAGCAAGCGTTCTACCGGAGTTTCATTGTTGATGACCCGACTAGGCAATATGTTGATAAGATGAACGGCGGTAAGAAACACTTCATCCCAGAACTTTAGTGGCATGGACGCGGCAGGAAGCAAGGCAAGACCCACTTCAACGATGTGCCTATGCTTACGCTCAGCAGAGCCATTCTGCTGATGAGCATGAGGACAAGACACATGGTAAGATATGCCAATTTGTTGGAAGAATGAGTTTAGATTTCTGTATTCTCCTCCCCAATCAGATTGGAGAGCGAGGATTTTGCAATCAAATTTTCTTTCTACAAGTGCTTGAAAGTTGTGAAACACTTGAAACACATCGGATCGTTTCTTAAGAAGATATATCCATGTGTATTTGCTGTAGTCATCGATAAAACTAACGTAATAAGAGTGTCTTCCAACCGAGGTAGGGGCAAGCCCCCAAACATTAGAAAATATAAGTTGAAGAGGTTTGGTAGAAATACTTGTAGACACTGGATAAGGTAATTGATGACTCTTAGCACGTTGACATGAATCACAAATTGTTTCACTACTACGCTCACCAACAAAAGGAAGCTTATTTTTCCTAAGCACTTGATTGATCAAAGAAAAAGATGCATGCCCTAATCTATCATGCCACCGTGTTGACGAGACTTTGGTGACACCATAGGCTTGTTTATTCAGTCTCCTAAGCTCCGGAATCAACGGGTAAAGCCCTCGAACACATCTACCTCGATATAGGGTTTTCTTCGTGACCTGATCCTTGATCAAAAAGAAAAACGGGTGAAATTCAAGAAAGACATGGTTATCAAGGGCAATGCGATGAACGGAAAGGAGATTTTTCGAGGCACTAGGAATATGCAAAATTCTTCTTAGATGGATTTTTCTATGGGGAGTTTTAAATACTGAATTACCAATGTGACTAATTCTCATACCTTCTCCGTTGGCAGCGTGAACTTGGTCCTGTCCACGGTACTTCTCACGTACGGTCACCTTCTCCAGCTCGCCTGTAATGTGGTTTGTCGCACCGCTGTCCACATACCAGTTGGTATCGACTCCGTAGGAGCCGTCTGCCGCTGCTGCAATCTTCTCATCTTGGGAAGATTCCTTATCTTCCTCAAAACGGTACCAGCAGTCCCTTGCTGTGTGGCTCAGCTTGCCACAAAATTGGCAGCGCGTGACGTCAGGGCCCGCGCGAGGCTTGCCAGAGGAGTTGCGGCGACCCCTGTTGTTGTTGTAGAAGGGTCGCCCGCCTCCGCCGCCATTGTTGGAGGAGTTGCCGTTGCCGCTGTTGCCTCCGCCCGATGGCTTGCCCTTGTTGCGCCCGCGGTAGCGAGAGCCGCCACCTCCACGGCCACGGACAGCCGCATTGGCAGAGGACTTGAAGCCTCCACCAGAAGCCGCCCCGTTGTAGAGGGCAAGGCGCTGGTCAAAACTGCTCATCTGAGCAAAGAGATCGTCGAGGCTGATGGGCTCGGTGCGGGCGTCGTTGGCGGAGATGAGAGGCTGGTACTCCATGTCGAGGCCGGCGGTGATGTAGGAAGCCAGTTCATCGTCATCGATCGGCTTTCCCGCGGCTGCAAGCTCATCTGCGAGAGATCGCATGTGAGCAAAGTACGCCGCCACCGTTTGTGTGCCCTTTTGCGCCGTGGAGAGTGTGGCGCGGATGTTGTTGACGCAAGCTCTGGACTGCGACGAGAACATGTGTGCAAGAGCAGCTCAGAGTTCATGCGGCGTAGCTATGGATGTGACCTGCACAAGAACTTCCTTGGTGAGATTGTTTAGCAAGTATCCAAGTACCTGCTGTCCTTCTTTGAACCAGATCGCGTGAAAAGGATCTGGCGTCTGTTCTTCTTTCCCATCCTTGTCCTTCGTGGTGAGGAACTTGGCGGGCTCCGGCATGGTCTGGTCAACGTAGCCGAAGAAACCAGCTCCCCTCAGCTGCGGTGTCACCTGCGCACGCCACAACACGTAGTTGGTGCGGGTGAGCTTCTCCGTGACCTGCCCAGGGAGGGAGGACTGGCCGATGCTTGAGGAGGACGACATGGCTGGCGATGGAGATGGGTTTTTTTCTCGATGTAGTGGATAGAAGAGGCTCTGTATACCATGTAAACTAGCGATGAACGTCGTACCTCGTTGGAGGCGACGGTTTCGTGTTATATAGGCAGGGGCGTATCCCTGAGATATGCATACAGACTGTTGAGATTACATATTGAGAACCAAGTTAAAGAGAGAAGATAGAGATGAAAGAGGTTACAAGAATATTACCTAACTCTATCTCTAACTAACCTAGTTCGGCCCAGGTGGGACCAGTACGTCTTGCATATCACGTTTAACATGTAAGAACTGTTCTAAGACTATTAATAAAGATAAATGTGTGCATCACAATGGTGCAGGCTGGAGGTTTAACCTCCTTTAGAGAAAAGTAAAGATATTTGTCATCTACATCAATCCCAAGTGTATGGCTTAGAGGAGTCTTAACTCGAGAGCGATTGTGTAATATATTATACTAATATTTAACTCCAAATTTGCATCTGCAAATATATCTCTTGTTGTCAGGATTCAACGAAATAAATACTATTGGATCTAATCATCTTAGAGTGCTTAAACAGTTTATTGTTTTACTTCGTCAGAAGTACCCAGGAAAATGGACTGGGAGACACGATTAAAAATAATTAAAGGGGTTTGCAATGGTTTACTCTTTCTACATAGAATTCCTATTGTTCATATGGATCTCAAGTCACAAAACATATTGTTGGATAATTATATGCGGCCGAAAATTGCGGATTTCGGTCTCTCGAGACTCTTTGGTCAAGAACAAACACTGGCGAATCCACAAAATGTCGTGGGATCATAGTAAGTCAAACACAAACTGTGATAAGATATTGTTCGTTTATTATGAAGTAAATTGCCCCTTATCCTCTCCGGTAATGCTTATTATGCTCTTAATATTATTGGTATTCAGTGGATACGTAGCTCCGGAATATCTCTACAGGGGTGAAATCTCCACCAAGTCAGACATTTATAGTTTAGGCCTACTCATCATGGAGACCAGCACAGGAGAGAAATTTCTTCCCGCCGAGAACGACCCGTCTGGACTGGGATTTATTAAAAACGTAAGGAAAACTCGATACAGTTTAGGCCTTAATGATCTGGAGATTGATATTTAGAAGCTTATGTCACATTTCTTTTATATTGGCTCGACGGATGATAATTCCAATTCTGTATGTAGGTGCGTGATAATTGGACAGAGGAGCGCATAGCGTCGGAGTACTCGTGGTTAGATGCAGATTGCCGCAACCAAATAAAAGCATGCATCGACATTGGACTAGAGTGTGTGGAGACTGATCGGCGTAAGAGACCTTCAATAGAAAAAATTGTCGACATGCTAAACGGACTTTCACAGATAACATCTGATGGCCTTCTCAGCCTGCAACCCGGGCGGATAAACTTCCCTATTGGGCCAAAGAGGTTGACCTCCAGCTCGCTTTACCTAATGAACAACAGAGATGATCCTATTGCCTTCAGGCTTGAAACCAAATTCCCAAGGAGGTACCTTACAAAGCTGCCATTGTGTGGCGTTGTCCCGCCAAAGTGCACCTACATTCTCACTGTGATAATGCGCGAACAGAAGAAGTCGCCACCGTCGAACAGCGACGATGGTCTGATACTACAAAGCAGTATTGCACACCATGAGGACCTCGACAGTGTCGACCCAGCTTCCGTGGCCATGTTCCTTGACTCTATCGGCGATGAGGTGAAAGTTCCGGTTGCTTGCGAACCACTAGCTGAAACTATCTCTGACGACCTTTCAGCTGAGACCAAAGTAAATATCTAAAGCAATGCTTCGGTACACCCTCCCTCATAAAACGTATAAAGGATAGAGTATGGACTTTTTACAAGGTGTACTTACTTTTCTATCGTATACGCTGTACGTTTGTATGATACCCATCGCAAAAAGTGGATGTCCTCGGCTGGATTCGAACTACAGCCGGCACGGACTATGTGTGGCCGCACAAACCATCTGGGCTAGCATATCTGATTTGCCAACGAACCTTGTTTTCTTCTTCTTGTTCGAGAGACATAACGCCAAGAAAAAAACACAGCACCTTCACTCTTTGGTTTATGTTTCTTTTTTTTGCACGGTTTTCGTTAGGGTTTCTAGTTTTCCTGTTTTGTTCTAAAATACTAATATTTGTTTTTTAAAAATTGTACATAAATTTCAGAAAAAAATGTTCATGCCTTTCAAACTTGCTTAGGATGTCAAAACACGAACAATTTTTTTATAAAAGAACAAAAATTTCAAATATGAACATTTTTTGAAAATCAGTAACAATTTAGAATTCCAGAAAAATATGAACAAAATTTTAATTCTGAAAAATTTAATTTATGAGAAATAGAAACAACAAATAGAATAAACGAAAAGTCAGGGAAGACCAAAAAAATGAACAAGAGGAAAGATAAAAAAGAAAACCAAAAATCACGGTTCACGACCTCCGAGAACGTCCCAAAACCGGAAAAAAAATGGCTGGGAAGCCGAGGTTCCCAAAACCGAGAAAACCTTTTTGCAAATTTCCTTAGTGAGCTTTTTTTTTGAAAATTTTCAAATCCATGAATATTGTGTAAAAAATTGATGAACTTTTTCAAATCCGTGAGCTCTTGGAGCAGGCCCACACGCGCCCGACGGGAGCAATGCCGTCGCCTAGTTAGGCCGAGGCCTAAGCGTTTTATTTTATTTTCTATTTTTTCATTTCATTTCTTATTTTGTTAATTCACTTTTCTCTTTTTTCAATACCAAAATACATGTTTTAACTAACTTTTTAAACTAATGATTTTAAATTCTTTTTTCTATATTTTTTATTAAATGCTTTTAAAAAAACACTTACTGTTTTATATTTTATCCCTTTGTATTTATTAGTTGGGGTCATTTCAAGGATGTCCAATAAACACAATGTTCAATGAAGATTATTCAGTAAGGTTAGAACGGTTCGTCTGAGAGCACGTTATTTTTCAATATCTTTGAAATGGCCCCAATTTCCCCAGCAAAAAAGAAGAAGAAATGGACCTAATTTTTTTCATGGCCTTTTATGAGCAATTCGAGGCATCATGCCAAATTGATTTGGTTTTCGACAAATTCTGCATTTTCTGGAGTTTTCTTAGTAAAAGAAGACCGATAAAATGGTCGAACATGTCGCAACTTGCATATGGTGTCGGAAATTGTTAAACCTAGCATGGTTGCCTACCATGGGCATGCCCATCCGGGTGCACCCTCCATTGAACATGGTCTAGTTTTGATTTTTTTTAAATGACCCCAACGTTTGCAGGCAGGGCGGCATGCCCGTGGTAAGGATCCATGCCAGGTTTGAACGATTTTCGACAAAATATGCAAGTTGTGACACGTCCTGTCATTTATCTGCCTGTTTTAACCGAGAGAACTCCAGAAAAGATCAGATTTGTCGAAAACCTAAACAACTTGGCATGGTGCGTTTAATCGATCATATAAGATCATGGAAATATTTGGGGTGAGTTAATGGATGCCGCAAAAACATGCCCTCAAATGGACCCTTCTCGCTTACCCGAACACACTCTGTTGAACATGATATATTTTTGGACATGCATGAAATGACCCCAACCTTTTCTAGTAGGTGGGCATGCCCATGGTAGGCATCCATGTCAGGTTTGAATGAATTTCCCACACCATATGCATGTTGTGTCACGTCCAGCCATTTATCAGCCAGTTTTCACCGAGAAAACTCTAAAAAATGCAAGAATTATCAAAAACTCAAACAGTTTGACATGGTGCCTTGATTTGATCATAGAAGGAGGTGGGAAAATTAGGCCATTTGAAGGATGTTGAGAAACAATGTACCCTCAGGGAGTCTTCTAGCCAACCCGAACATCCTCCATTAAACATGGTCTATTTTTGGACATTCCTAAAATGACCCCAACCTTTTCAACCAGGTGGGCATGACCATGGTAGTCATCCATGCCAGGTTTGAACGATTTCTAACACCGTATGCAAGTTGTGACACGTCCGCCTATTTATCGGGCGTTTTTGACCGAGAAAACTCTGGAAAATGCAAAACTTGTCGAAAACCAAAACAACTTGGCATGGTTCCTTGAATTAGTCATACAAGGCATGAAAAAAAATTGGGGCCATTTCAAGCATGTCGGGAAACGACGTGCTCTTAGATGGAGCCATCTTGCCTACTCACCTCTGTTGATCATGGTCTAAGTTTTTCTTTTTCAATCTTTTGTAGTGCGTCAAATATAACGCTAAAAAGAAAGACTTTGGTTTTCCTTTTCAACCGGGCTGGTTTTTTCTTCAGTTTTTACATGGGTTTTTATTTTTTTTTTGTTTTTTTGTTTCTTTTTTTATTTTGAAAAAAGTTCATAAAAATTCAAAATAAGTTTATTGATTTTGAAGAAAAGTTCATTGATTTGGGAAAAAATTCACAAATTTGAAAAAAAATCATTGATTTAGAAACAAAGCTCGTCAATTTTATAAAGAAGTTCAACAATTTTCAAAAACAAATCGCCAATTTGCGAAATAGTTCACGAATTTGTGAAGAAAACTGGTCAATTTTGAGAAAAAATTCACTGATTTGGAAGAAAGATTCAAGAATTTGAAATTTTGTCGTCATTTTCTAAAAAAATCACGAATTATAAAAACTTCACGCATTTAAGAAACAAAAAAGAAAAGGAAAATAGCAGACAGAAAATGTTGCGCTTTTCCAGTATTCTATTTTAAGTGTTAAAAAGTAAACATAGCACCTGATTCCGGTTGTCTAGTTGGTTAATGTGGCTGTGCTAATTCCTCGAGGACCTATGTTCGAATCCTGCAGCATGTATGATTTTTTGCGGTTTCATAAACAAGAGGTATCGGCTAATCTGAGCCGTTCTTGTGTTTAGGGGGTTGTACCGAAGCAGAAGTGAATATCTAATATTTGCACTGTCTTAGTTTTTTAGTGTGGTTTCCAGGGTAGTGATATTTCTTTTTCTGTTCCTTTCTAGTACTTGACTATCAGAAAATCCTCTAACTTCGGTTGGTCTTTTTGGGGGTTAGATCATAGATGGTCCTAATTACCGGGAGGTGTTGTCTGTAGATGACCATCCAACGGAACCATGGTGAGTGCTTGCTAATTACCGGGAGGTGCTTGCTAATTAAATGATTTCCCTCTGATTTTCTATTTCCCGTCATCAAATGCAGGATCTTGACAAGCAACAAGAGGGGTCATGTTTGCATTTGGAACTACCAAACTCAGGTGTGTTGTCATCCTCCGTGGTCTGTATAGTGAGCTAGACCGTGGACTGAGCATTAAGAACTGATCAAGTAATGCTCTTTTTGTGCAGGTAGAGGTGAACTCCACTGAAGTCACTAGAGAGCCAGGCATGCTTCCTAACCCTATTCAACTTTCTTAAATATAACTTGGTTTTTGCCGTGAACTTCAGCAGCAGTGATCACCTTCGAGAACTACAATTCTAATATTATCTTCCCCGTTGCAGCATATTCGGCAAAATTTATTGAACGAGAGGGGTGGTTTGTAGTTGGTAGCGGCGATGGGTGCATCTATGTGTACGATTATATCACGATGGAAGATGTCGAAATGATCGAAGAAGCTCATGATAGTCAGCGCATCATGTTTTTGGCAGTGAATCCAACTCATTCATTTGTGTTGTCAGCATCTGATGACCACAAGATTAAGCTTTGGGACTGGACTAACGAATGGCAGTGTACTCGAACTTTTGAGGGCCACGATGACACAGTCACACAAGTAATATTTAACCCGAGGAACAGCGAAAGCTTCACGAGTGCTTCCTTGAATCACACAGTCAAGGTTTTATTTCCTCTCTACTGAATCTGATAAACAAAACTATACACGGTTCTTGATTGAAATATATACTCTTTGGGCCTTGGACTGCACTACCCAATGCTTGCAAATTTGCTATCTTTTTTTTTCTGAGCAAATGCTTGCAATTTACAGATGTGGAATATTCACTCTGGAACGTGCAACATCACGTGGGATGGCCATCCGGGTGGTCTACTCTCTGTTCATTACCACCCACGGTATTTTCAGCAGTCTTTGATTTGTGGATCTTCAGATGGTGACGCAAAGGTATTACATATGGCTTCTTAACAGAACAATGCATTTGCATTTATATGTGAATACTAATATGTTGCTTCACTTTCTTATTCAATAAGATCTGGGACCTAGAGACAGACAGTTGCGTCGATACCCTCCAAGGACATGAAAAGGGTCTCAGTGCTCTTTGTTGGCACCCAGAACTTCGGGCACTAGTTACTGGTTCGCTTGATGGGACCGTGCGAGTCTTTGAGCTGGATGTGTCATAGTAATACATACAGGTACTTCTTTCTACTTATGTACAGTCTTGCACTAAGAGAATGCAGACTCGATCTTAGTCGGATGCTATAGATCAACTTTTATTTGGCCCGTTTCTCCAAAAAGCATTTGATGGACGCATCAAAGTGATTATTGCCTAGAAAGAGGGTTTCCCCTCCAATTTCCCTAGGAAACCAACAGTACAAAGTTCGTAGCAACAAATAAAAAGAAAGACATTCAGAGATTTTTAACACCAGACCAGAGAAACAAAAGCCCTTGTCTGGAACTAAATTGTCCCATGAGCCATGAAGTCTTAAGATTGTTACTTGACCTCCAATCTGGGTCATGCACCCGTCCCCCTTAAGCATGTACTTTCCTTGATTATGAAGCACTAATTGGAGCTCATTTGCTAACTGATCGTCAAAATTACAACCTAGTTCATCATCAGGATTTATTTGTTTAATAAGATGGCCGTATGCATCGTTCTGATGCAGAGGCCGGGGAGTCCCCCCTTTTCGAAAAAAAAGTTCATCATCAGGCAATCAATGTTGACCTCCCCTTACTTATTTATGCATTTATAAGTTTTACGAATACATGCCTCATCTTATTTTCGATCAAAGCTCCACTAGTGGCCATCCATATGGTGCATTAAATATTTGAATATTACAGAACTTGCATTACTACCGAGCTGTCCCATAAAACTAAAACAACTGTTGTTTCTTGTTTTCTAAATTGTCCACGCTGCTGCTAGGGCAACTGATCTCAACTACTCCTTCCGTCCCATAATGTAAGACATTTTTTGACACTAGTGACGGAGAAAGTACCTCTTATCATGATCAAAGGAGCCATGCATGCTGTTGTTGTGGTCCAAACATATGTTCAAATTTGCCGGCAAAACTCTGTAGTCGAAAAGTGCATTGTGCAGTTTGCAAAATGAAGTGTTTCATAGAGCAAAAAGGGCAGCCCGGTGCACGTAGTTCCCGTGTGCGCATGGTCCAGGGAAGGGTCCGACCGTTTTGGGTCTATAGTACGCAGCCTTTCCCTACATTTCTACAAGATGCTGTGTCCAGGACTCGAACCCATGACTCACAAGGCAACGGCTTTACCGCTGCGCCAAGGCTCCCCTTCATAGAGCACCCGGAATAAAATTCTTAGGATTTGAAGTTATTTTTTTAACACTTTTTGCTGAAATTGATGGTGGCCGGCCTTCTGATATTGCAGGCTTGAGAACATCATTGGATTAAATCTCGGTGCAGTCAATGCTCTTGGATACCTAAAAGGCTTAAGAAGGTAAGAAGCTTTCTGTGCCATCTTTTATTTCAGTTAGTAGAACATTGGTCACCAACCTATGAGTCTGCATGAGTTAGTAATTTCATACAAACACAAATACATTAGGAGTTCGAAAATAAAATGTGTGGATGTGAATGCTTGTAAAATAAATAGAAACGCGTTGAAGAAGTTACTATTGAAGAGTTGTGGTAGTTTTACTTAGTCAGCTGTGGGAGAAAATTATGTTCCTTCAAACTCTCTGATTAGTCGGTTTATGCTTGCTTTTATATAGTTGTACGTGTGAAACACAACTTGATGACTTCAATTTGTCAGAACCATTTCACCAAGATAGTATTGCTATGACATAATATTCTTCTGGATGTGTTCATAAATTATTAATTAAAATATGCCTTTAATTGCACATAATTGGAACCCATATGCTCATTTGTCCTGTTGTAAAAAATATGACATCTCTTTTTGGTTATGCTCATGCAAAGATTTAGTTCCGGTGATGCATATTGCTTTTTTGCAAATAGTGATTAATATTGATTTATCAGTGGAAGAATATATATGTATGTCGGATCTAAAATACATACTGAAAGTGCGTTATATCGACTAGAGGGGGGGGTGAATAGGCGATTTTTATGAAAGTCTTCAGAACATGGGAGTTTTGAAGACAAACGATAAAATTAAACCTATTACCATGCAGCGGAAGGTAGGCTACACTAGGCAAACTATAGTCAAGTATTCAATGAAGTGAAAGCACAAAGACTAATGGCGGCTAGGTAGTAAGGATCAGGTAGGAAGATATTGTGAAGCCAAACAGGACACGCAGTCACTCAGTGAAGACAAATGATAGAGCAAACATACAATGACTTCACAAGGAGTAACAGTAAGTAAAGTGAAGTGAAGATGAAACCAGTGACTCGTTGAAGACAATGATTTGTTGGACCAGTTCCAGTTGCTGTGACAACTGTACGTCTGGTTGGAGCGGCTAGGTATTTAAACCTTAGGACACACGGTCCCGGACACCCAGTCCTGAACACGTAGCTCAGGACACCCAGTCCTCACCGTATTCTCCTTGAGCTAAGGTCACATAGACCTCGCCTAATCACTCTGGTAAGTCTTCAAGGTAGACTCCCAAACCTTCACAGACTTCGTTCACCGGCAATCCACAATGTCTCTTGGATGCTCAGAACGCGACGCCTAACCGCCTGGAGGATGCACAGTCCTCAAGTGTAATAAGTCTTCAGATCACACAGACAAGAAGACTTAAGTGATGCCCTATTCTCTCTGGCTCTGGTGGTTAGGACTTTATCCTCGCAGGGAATTCTCTCTCAAAGGCTTCAAGGTGGGTTGCTCTCAAACGACAAAAGTCGTACTTTCAATCTGAGCAGCCAACCGTTTATAGTTGTAGGGGGTGGGCTATTTATAGCCACTTGGCAACCCGACCTGATTTGTCCGAAATGACCCTGGGTCACTAAGAAACTGACACGTGTCCCAACGGTTAGATTTGAAACTCACACGGCAACTTTACTTGGGCTACAAGCAAAGCTAACTTGTCCGACTCTGGACAAGATTCGCTCTCATAGTCTTCACTCGAAGACATAGGTTTTTGGTTTAGGCATCACTTCAGTCATTCTGACTGGTTCTCTTGGACCCCACTTAACAGTACGGTGGTTCCTATGACTCAACACAAAAGAAAAAGAACTACGAAAGATCTAAGTCTTCGAGCTCCATAGGCTTCATATCGTGTCTTCTCTTGTCATAGTCTTCAATGTGAATATCTTCATATACCACCTTTGACTTCAATGTCTTCATAAAGTTTTAGGGGTCATCTCTGGTAGTAAAACCGAATCAATGAGGGACTTCTACCTGTGTTATCCTGCAATTCTCACAAACACATTAGTCCCTCAACTAGGTTTGTCGTCAATACTCCAAAACCAACTAGGGGTGGCACTAGATGCACTTACAATCTCCCCCTTTTTGGTGATTGATGACAAACTAGTTGAAGTTTTCAACGGGGAATATAATCTGTGAAATTGTAAAGGATAAGGAATTGTCTTCATAAGTTGCAAGGGCTCCCCCTGAAGATGTGCATATGAGTTAATTTGCTTTTGGAATGCAAATGCACATGGAAGGTTGTACTTGTGGAGATCCACTTCAACTTATTATGACAATCCACTATGCATGTGAAAGTATATGAAGATAATGACATGCATAATGGAAAATGGACGTCTGCAGAATGAGCTAAGTGCGGAATTTATCGTCGCACATGCGGAATTTATCTTCGCAAAACAAGGTGGCAAATAAGTAGCAGACGACCATCTAGTTTAAGTGTTACAACTCATAAGAACCAAATGTAGCAAAAAACGAGAGTTGTAAGCACAAAGCAAAATATAAAGCACCCGCCCATATGGACCCTCTTGAAGACTATCAATCTCATATGCTTCTCCCCCTTTTGTCAGTAATGACCAAAAAGGTTTGAAGACATAGAGCCTCTACTCGTTCCCATGAGGAGTAGGTGAAGTAGCAGGGTTGTTAGTGGAGCAGTGGCACTGTCAGTGGCTTCAGTTGAAGCAGGGTGTGGTGCACGTGTAGTGCCAGCCAAAGGATACACCCGAGAAACTGCTTCAACGCCTTCAACGTTCTGAGTAAAACTCTGATGTTCTGCATTCTGAAGACTTAGAGGTTGCTTGGCAGGCTCAGAATATATGGCTTCAGTAGACATGTCCACGTCAGGCAAGAAGATCCGATGGTTGCGGGCTGAGGGCTGATAGAGATGGCGGAGTGTAGCTTGATCAGCCGCATGACCCAAGGGGCATAGAACTTCAAACCAAACAGATCAATGCCTGATGCAGCAAGTTGGCGTATGAAGAAGTCCTGTGCATTGAAGCATTTGCCATGAAGTATATAGAAGACCAAAGTCTTCATTGCACCCTGAAGCTTGGCATTTGGAGAGTGCCCTTTGATAGGCCAGAGAGTTCGCCTGATGATGTGATAGATGGTTCTGGCAGGTACTCAAGGTCTTCAACGAAGAACTCTGTGGGAAGCAGCATCTTGGGGCAATGGCTTCATCATGCTGAGCATCTGACTCATATCAGGTTCTGGCCGCTGAAAGATGCTCTCAATAGCTTCAGCATGCAGCTGACAGCCTTGCTCGAAGAGATCGCCAGGAGTGGGCAAGCCAGTGAGCTCAATGATGTCAAATGCATTGGCTTCGTGATGAACGTTGCCAGTCATCCACTCCAGGACCCAAGTCTTCGGATCTCTGCTGTACCCTTCTGATGTGAAGTGTGACATAGAATTGAAGTAGCAGCTCTTCATTCCAATGCTCTTCGTCAGTAATGAATGGCAGCAGTCCAACTTCCTTGAAGCAATCTAAAGCTTCTTCCAGACAGGGCAGACCAGCTATAGCTTCAACGTCAAGGCGCTTGTGTGGGAAGATGCGACCTTGGTTGTAAAGAATGCAAGAGTAATAGCTTCGCTGAGGATAGCTCCAGAACCGATCAGATGATATCCTTTCCCTTGAGTAGGGGTTCCTGGAGCTATTGAAGAACGTGTTGTCTGCCCTGAAGCCATTGATGTTGAAGGAGCCAGGTGCTAATGCAGGACCTGGAAACCTTGGCAGTCTTGGGATTGGCTTCTGGACCTGAGGCCTGTGCTCAACATGATAGTTGAATTGGGGACCGGCAGCAGACTCAGGAACAGAAGTGGCGGGATCAGTGGCTTCGCTGTCTTCTGAAGCTTTTGCTGGGGAGGGCTCCACATTAGCTTCATTGGTGGTTGTGGCAGCCTCAAGATTTTCATCCTCCACTTGACTAGCTGGAGGGTCGGTCACAGCACGTTCTCCTGGAGAACTGCTTCTTGGTGGAGACAGGGGAGTGGGATCTTGTGGTACTCTTCTTCTGCGGCTGATGCAGCCGAAATGTCTTCAGAAGAGACTTGAGGCCTTGGACCTTTGCGAATCCTGCGGAACGGACGGAACGCCTGTGGAGTTGGAGTGGGCTGGGCCTCATAGTCTTCTTCCTCTTGTGGGCGATCCGCCCATGAAGCATCCCTATGCAATTGGCGTCAGTGGACGACCAATGCTGATGAGTTCGCTGTTTTCTAACTGAGGAAGGACTGCATCATCTTCTACATTGTCATGATGACCAATGTCTTCAGCAGCGATGGGATCAGCTGCTGGAATGTCTTCAGCTTCAGGAGCCTCTGTGGAAGCAGGCTCATGAACTGTCAGTTGACGTTCTGCCGTCAGGATGAACCATAGAAATGGGTTCAACTATCAAGGGCTCTGTGGGAGCAGCCCGAGCTTTCTTGGTCTTCTCTTTTTCTTGGTGGGGGCAGTAGGAGAGGCTTCAGAGTGTTTCCTCTTCCTGGCTTCAGCCTCAGCAGTTCTTGTCTTCTTGAGCTCTGAAGCTGTTGACCGGCTCTTTGGCTTCGAGCCAGTCATTCTTGTTGGGAAGACAATCGGAACTGCTTCTTGCCTTGGTGCATCAGATTCAGCCGTAGCAGGCTTCTTCTTCTTCTTTGCGGCCATCCTGGGGTCGATGCCAGGACGCCCAAGTGCTTTGCGCTTCTCAGCCTCATTATAGGCTTGCACACATCTATCAGCCAGAGTCTTCATGCGCTCGCGCGAACCCTGAGCTTCTGCGCGCTTCTTCACAAAGGCTTCCTTGAGCTCGTGCATCATTGTCTTGAAGTTCTTCACTTCTTGCACGCTGAGCTTGGCCATATGCTTCTTGAACTGAGCCTTTTCATAGTCAATCTTCTGCTTCGGTTCAACAATGCGCTGGGCAATAGCAAGTTTTGAAGCAATGGCGCCTTGGAAGGCGACAGTGAGGCCAATAGGTAGCTGCAGATCTTCAAAGCTGATGTTTGGCGTGTCAAACCACTCGTCAATGAAGTTGTTGGATGATGGTGACATCAAAGAGAGGCAGATCATTGAAGATTTCTGCTTCTTCTTTGCTCTTGATGAGTTGCTCAAGAGCGTCATCTGCAAGATCTTCATCACTTGACAGATCAATGTCGTCATTGCGCAGGATGGCAGCAGCTGTTAGCTCTTTGCCAGTGTGAGACAGAGGCATCTTGGCCTTCTAGGGCTTGGAGACGCGTGATAGATCTTCAGACTGCACACTGTCTTCAGGAGGTGCAGTTGCCAATGGCTTCGCCCTTGAGATTTTTGGTGAAGGGGCTGGCTTTGAAGCTTTTGGCTTCTTCAACTTCTTTGGCTTCGGCACTGCAGGCGCGTCATCAGACTCAGTGTCAGCCGCAGGCTCATTCACTGCAGTCCCTTGAACCAAGATGTAGGTGATGAGGCCTTCAAGGTTGGCGAAAGGACCGATGACATTGGGTTCTGTATGTCGTGTGCCATCTGCCCTTGGAGATGAGGGACCAGGGTTGAAGTCTAACCCAAAAGTCTTCTTGTTCTGCTTCGCAGAGTTTTGAGCAAAATGGAAGTTGCGCTTGAACAGATTGTCGTCACGACACCATAGCAGTGACGACGAGTGTGCATCAGCAGGCTGTGGTCCACGGACCATGCATGGATAGAAGCCTTGAGCAATGGCTTCATCTCTGGACCTGGGTAGAAGATTCTTGAATAGGATGTCTCCCCATGGTCTCTTGATGGCGTTTTTCTCAGCATACTCCTGGGTCACAAATCTGTATTTGAACCATTGTTCTGCCCAATATCTTCAAATCTATTGGATTCGGGTCTTGCGCTGACTGTAATCCTCTTCAGGATCTGTCTTGTACATTTATGAGAGTTCATCTGGCAGATCTCTGGAGGTCTCACCACAACGCTTTCTGCCACCCTTCCTTGCTGCCTTTTCTGAAGCCATAAACTTCAACTTGAAAGGCTTCAAGACGTTCAAAGGCTTCAAAGGTTTTCGTTTGCTGGACCAACAGGAATTGGCTTCGGGAGAATTTATGTGATGCTGTAAGAATTCTGCAAATTAATGCAGACTATGAGAACCAAAGGATTCTCCCACGGACATGTACCTGTGACAGCATTAAGGTGCGAGGGAAGGGGAAGAGGTCATATGCATTCTCAGAAGATTTTGAAGATAAATCAGTTTAGAAGACATTGACCTCATCGTGCGAAGACATTCACTCATAGATAAGAAGTTGGTTCCAGATTTGTACGAATCCACAGATCAGTACAAGTGAGGAATCTAACTACTTTGTGAAGCACAAGTGAATATACTAGGCATGTTATGAGATGCAGTATGAGAGAGATCTAGCTTGTGTGAACAGAAACTGCTTGTGGTAGAAAGTGACAGATCAATAGGATCAACGGTGCTGTAAAAGGGAGTTTTATTTACCACACTGAGAACTGCTAGACGGAGTGGGAGATGAGGCCGAGCAGTTCACTCTTCCGTGCCCTAAATTGGCGACGGAGGACACCTACGGCGACGGTGGAGAGGACGATGTCCGCGGTCGGCGTGAAGATGGCGTCGGAGAGGTTGCGGCAGCGAAGCGCTTCATCGCCGGCGTCGTCGAGAGCTAGCGGTGGCGCTAGGGTTCGTGCGAGGGTGGAAGAAGAGATAATGACCGCTGTGAGTGTGTATTTATAGGCACAGGGGCGGCATTGTGCTATTACACAGGTGCCCCTGGCGATTCGCATCTGAGGAACACGTGGCCAGTATGCGGAATTTTGGGGTTTGTTCCACGTCCCACGCATGCCTGGATTGTCGGGTGGTCGTTCCTACTTCTCCGGATTTCATGTGGAGGAATGAGCATTGAAAACGGACTTAATGGTTGTCTCTGTATCTTCTTCTGACGAGGACGCAGAGAAGACATTCAACAGTTTCAATAGAATGCATATGACTTGGAGAGATAGAGTTTGAGATAGAAAGCATAGAGAAGTTGGGGTCCGATCACATTCACTTAGTTCAAAAGATTCAACACGAAGACATAGCTATAAATGAATGTTGTAGAGGATAGAACACTAGCATATATATATATATAATCAACATAGTGAAGATAATCATGAAAATATGTTGAGTTCGAAGCCAAACCAAATGTGAAGACATTGCAAGGTAATGCCATGAGTGAAACACTTCGAAATAGAACGTTTGGTGGTGGCGTTACCCACCGTATAGGAAGTATTAGACCCAGACACGGCGCACAATTATCGTGGCGCTCCGAAGTCAAATTCCACATTAATGTATTCACACTTAGAATGTATGTCTTCATTGATTGAAGATATACTTCACTTCGTGTGTTGCACATCTAAGTCATCAATATGCATATGGGTTAGGATGTGTGCCTGATCACAGGACATTTAAGGATTCCAGGATATTTAGCTCACACCGTAACTTGCAAAACCTCTTCTCATCCAAGGGCTTGGTGAAGATATCTGCCAACTGCTCTTCAGTGTTGACGTGTATGATATCAATGTCTTCCTTCACAACATGATCTCTGAGAAAGTGATGACGAATTTCAATGTGCTTTGTCTTTGAGTGCTGAACTGGGTTGTTGGCAATCTTGATGGCGCTTTCGTTGTCGCAGTAAAGTGGCACTTGCTTCAGATGAATGCCATAGTCCTTGAGTGTTTGCTTCATCCACAGAAGCTGAGCGCAGCAAGATCCAGCAGCAATGTATTCAGATTCAGCAGTGGAGAGAGATACACAGTTCTGCTTCTTTGAAGACCAACATACAAGTGATCGTCCCAGAAAGTGACATGTGCCTGATGTAGACTTGCGATCAACTTTGTCACCAGCATAATCAGCATCCGAGAATCCAACCAGATCAAACTCTGAGCCCTTTGGATACCATAATCCTAGAGTTGGGGTGTGAGCCAAATATCGAAGAATTCGCTTCACAGCTAAGTGATGCGACTCCTTTGGTGCCGCTTGAAATCGAGCACACATGCAAACACTAAGCATAATATCTGGCCTAGATGCACATAGATAAAGTAAAGAACCAATCATGGAGCGGTATACCTTTTGATCGAACTCTTTACCATTGTCGTCAGGACCCAGATGATGTTTGGCTGGCATTGGTGTTGTGAAGCCTTTGCAGTCTTGCATACCGAACTTCTTCAGGCAATCTTTGAGATACTTCTCTTGAGATATGAAGATGCAATTGCGTTGTTGTCGTATTTGAAGACCAAGGAAGAACTTCATCTCCCCCATCATGGACATCTGATATTGCTCTTGCATCATATATCCAAACTCTTCACTGTACTTCTGATTGGTGTAGCCGAAGATAATGTTATCCACATATATTTGGCACACAAATAGTTCACCATCATATGTCTTCGTGAAAAGAGTGGGATCTAGGGAACCAGGTATGAAGCCTTTGCTTTTCAGGAAGTATTTGAGTGTGTCATACCAGGCCCTAGGGGCTTGTTTGAGGCCATACAGTGCCTTGTTGAGCTTGTATACCATGTCAGGATGTTTTGGATTTTCAAAGCCAGGCGGTTGTGCAACATACACTTCTTCTTCAATCTTGCCATTGAGAAAGGCACTCTTCACATCCATTTGATATAGAAGTATGTTATGATGATTTGCATAGGCCAGCAGTATGCGTATGGCTTCAAGTCTAGCCACAGGAGCAAATGTTTCATCGAAGTCAATGCCTTCCACTTGAGTATATCCTTGAGCAACGAGACGAGCTTTGTTTCTGACAACTTGACCATGCTCATCTTGCTTGTTGCGGTATATCCATTTGGTGTCTATTATATTGTGCTTCCGTGGATCAGGACGCTTAACCAGTTCCCATACATTATTCAGCTCAAACTGTTGAAGCTCTTCTTGCATAGCTTGAATCCATTCAGGTTCCATGAAGGCTTCTTCAACTTTCTTGGGTTCTGATATTGAGACGAATGCGAAGTGCCCACAGAAATTTGCTAGCTGAGTTGCCCTTGAACGAGTGAGTGGACCAGGTGCATTGATGCTATCAAGTATTCTTTCAATCTGCACTTCATTGGCAACGCGAGGATGTATAGGGCGAAGACTTTGCTCTTGCTGTTCATTGTCATTGTTGGAAGGAATGTCTTCAGGCTGAGCATTGTCTTCATGTTGATCAGGTGCTGAATTGATAAGTTCTTCTTCAGGATGAGCTTCAGAAGGTATAATTTCTCCAGTTCCCATTAGCTTGATTGATTCACTGGATGGAACTTCATCTAGCACACTTGGCAGCTGCTCTCTTTGTGAGCCGTTGGTCTCATCGAACCGCACATCCACTGTTTCAACCACTTTGTAATGAAAGAGATTGAAGACTCTATAGGAGTGCGAATCCTTTCCATATCCAAGCATAAAACCCTCATTTGCTTTCGGTGCAAATTTTGAGGTGTGATGTGGGTCCTTGATCCAGCACCTTGCGCCAAATACTCTGAAGTAACTGACATTTGGCTTTTTGCCAGTAAGGAGCTCATAAGATGTCTTGCTCAGTAGCTTGTGAAGATAAACACGATTGATTGTATGGCATGCAGTATCAATGGCTTCGGGCCAGAATTTTCTTGGGGTCTTGTATTCATCTAGCATCGTTCTGGCCATCTCAATTAGTGTTCTGTTCTTGCGTTCGACGACGCCATTCTGCTGTGGCGTGTACGGGGCTGAGAATTCATGTGTGATGCCCAAGGTATCAAGATATGTATCAAGGCCAGTGTTCTTGAATTCAGTGCCATTGTCACTTCTGATGTGCTTTATCTTGGCGCCAAAATTGTTCATAGCTCGATTGGCGAAGCGTCTGAAGACATCCTGCACTTCAGTCTTGTAAAGGATTATGTGCACCCAAGTATATCTAGAATAATCATCAACAATAACGAAGCCATAGAGGCAAGTAGTAGTAGTTAGAGTTGAGTAATGAGTGGGACCGAAAAGATCCATGTGAAGCAGTTCGAAGGGTTGAGTAGTAGTCATGATTGTCTTCGAGGGATGTTTGGCCCTCGTCATCTTCCCTGCTTCACAGGCACCGCATAAGTGGTCTTTCTTGAACTTGACGCCCTCGATGCCTATGACATGCTTCTTCTTCGCAAGGGTGTGGAGGTTCCTCATGCCAGCATGTCCAAGCCTCCGATGCCAGAGCCAGCATTCTGAAGCCTTTGCTAGAAGACATACTGCAAGCTGTGGCCCTGCTGAGAAATTTACCACGTAAAAATCATCTTTTCGATACCCTTCAAACACTAGAGACTTGTCAGATTCCATTAGTACAAGGCAACGATATTTTCCAAACATTACGATCATGTTCAAATTGCAAAGCATTGAGACAGACATTAAGTTGAAGTCAAGGGATTCAACAAGCATGACTTTATCCATGTGTTGATCCCTTGAGATTGCAACTCTACCTAGACCCAATACCTTACTTTTACCAGTGTCAGCAAATGTGATGTGGCTCTTATCGGATGGACGTAAGGTTGAGTCCATAAGAAGACTTCTTTTGGCAGTCATGTGATTTGTACACCCACTGTCAATAATCCATTCTGAAGACGCTGGTGTCGTACCCTACAGTGCAGTTAGGGGGATAGGCTTCACCAAGAGCATTGTGAAGCAAAAACATTTGACGAACCAGTGGGTTATGAAAGCTTAGATCCAGGTTAGGACTAATAGGGAGAGTAGCAAGCGATTCAGGTACGAAGTACATAGTAAGACCATTTGGGCATTTGATCTTGCGCCCTACAAGATGTTTAAGGTCCCCAGCAATAGCGTCAGACGATTTTGGTTTTCTGCTGGAGACCTTTCCCTGCAAAAGAGAGGTAAGCCTTCTTAACCACCCACATCTTCAAGGGTGGCTTAGAAGCAATAAGTCTAAGTGCAGCATCTGAGAATTTTGGCTTTGAAGCCTTAGCAAACAGTCTTGCAGGCGGACAATGGTACTCATAAGAATAAGCAGAATAGTTCTTGGTCTTATGAACATGGCGGTTTGATGAACCGCTCTCATATTCATATGCCCGAGTATGATTTTCCTGCAAAACATTTGCGTTAGTGCGACTCAGGTGAGTCCTCTGTCTGTATGAAGCCTTTGGACCGTATGAAGCCTTTGGTCTGAGGTTTGTCTTCTTCACGTGAGGTGTCATGATGACATTCACAGGAAGACTCTCCTGACACCTTTTCGGAACCCAGATCTTCTTCATAGGCGGTCCATTCCTGCAGTTAGTACCAATGTACCTGGCAAACACTTCACCATTCTGATTCTTAAACAGTATATAGTTTGCATCAAAGGATTCATCAATGATAATGGGGTTAGCACAAGTGAAGCCAGATAGATTGGATGGATCTGCTGAAGGTTCCTTTGCAGCAACCCACATGGTTTTGGGGTACTGCTCAGGTTTCCAGTAAGAGCCATCTGCATTCATTTTCCTTACGAACCCTAAACCCTCTTTCCTAGGGTTTCGGTTCAGAATCTGCTTTTTCAGGACATCACATAGCGTCTGATGCCCTTTAAGACTTTTGTACATCCCTGTTTCAAGCAATGTCTTCAACCTAGCATTCTCATCAGCAATAGCGGTGGTATCTTCAGCAGAGGGGTTAGTTACCGCATCAACAGTTGAAGATATTGCAACAGCAGTAGCAGTAGAACATTCAGCAACAGAAGTAGCATTATCACGCTCAATGCATTTAAGACATGGTGGTTCAAATGCTTCCTGAGCGGGACTGATCTGTTTGGCACGAAGTGACTCGTTTTCCGTTTGAAGATCTTCATGAACCGCTCTAAATTTCTCAAGATCTTACTTCCTTTGAAGATAATCATAGGAAAGCTTTTGATGAGTTGTTGAGAGAGTTTCATGACGACTTTCAAGTTCCTGATACTTAACGTGAAGATTTTTTATGTCTTCAATTAAGGATTCAGATCGAGTCATTTCAGCACCTAACAGATCATCGCTTCTGTCTAACAGTTTTTGAATATGTTCCATAGCTTTCTGTTGTTCAGTTGCAATTTTAGCAAGTGTTTTGTAGCTAGGTTTTGAACCACAATCAGAGTCATCGTCACTAGATGTTTGATAGTGAGTAGTGCGTGTGTTTACCTTGGCACCGCGTGCCATGAAGCAGTAGGTAGAAGCGGAGTAGTCCTTGTCATTTGCATCGGTGTCGGTGATGAAGTCATTGTCTTCAGTGTTGAAGATGGACTTGGCAACGTATGCTGTAGCCAGACTTGCGACGCCTGAGTCGGATTCCTCCTCAGACTCCACCTCCGCCTCCTCAGAAGCAGACTCCTCCTCTGAATCCATTTCCTTGCCAACAAACGCACGTGCCTTGCCAGATGAGCTCTTCTTGTGTGATGAAGACTTTGAGGAAGACTTGGAAGAAGACTTTGAGTATTTCTTCTTCTTGTTGTTGTCGTCAGAGTCATATTCCTTGCTCTTCTTCTTCTTTTTGTTCTCATTGTCCCACTGTGGACACTCAGAGATGAAGTGGCCAAGTTTCTTGCACTTGTGACATGTTTTCTTCTTGTAGTCATGAGCAGGAGCTTCATCATTCCTTGAACTTGATCGGGAAGACTTTCTGAAGTCTTTCTTCTTGGTGAATTTTTGGAACTTCTTGACAAGCATAGCAAGTTCCCTTCCAATGTCTTCAGGGTCATCAGAACTGCTGTCAGATTCTTCTTCAGATGAGGAGACAGCTTTTGCCTTCAAGGCACGAGTTCGCCCATAGTTTAGACCGTAGATCTCTCTTTTCTCCGAAAGCTAAAACTCATGTGTGTTGAGCCTCTCAAGTATGTCAGACGGATCGAGTGTCTTGAAATCAGGACGTTCTTGAATCATCAGGGCCAGGATGTCAAACGAACTATCAAGTGATCTCAGCAGCGTCTTGACGACTTCGTGTTTGGTAATCTCAGTGGCGCCGAGGGCTTGAAGCTCATTTGTGATGTCAGTGAGTCGGTCAAATGTGTGCTGGACATTCTCATTGTCATTTCGCTTGAAGCGGTTGAAGAGGTTGCGAAGGACACTGATTCTCTGATCTCTCTGGGTTGAGATGCCTTCATTGACCTTGGAGAGCCAGTCCCAGACCAGCTTGGATGTCTTCAAAGCACTCACACGGCCATACTGTCCTTTGGTCAGATGACCACAGATGATATTCTTGGCAGTAAAGTCCAGTTGAACGAATTTCTTGACATCAGTAGCAGTGACACCTTCTCCAGCCTTGGGAACACCGTTCTCGACGACATACCATAGGTCGACCTCAATGGCTTCAAGATGCATACGCATCTTATTCTTTCAGTAGGGATATTCAGTTCCATCGAAGACGGGGCACGCAGCGGAGACTTTAATTATCCCTGCAGTCGACATAGCTAAAACTCCAGGTGGTTAAACCGAATCACACAGAACAAGGGAGCACCTTGCTCTGATACCAATTGAAAGTGCGTTATATCGACTAGAGGGGGGGTGAATAGGCGATTTTTATGAAAGTCTTCAGAACATGGGAGTTTTGAAGACAAACAATAAAATTAAACCTATTACCATGCAGCGGAAGGTAGGCTACACTAGACAAACCATAGTCAAGTATTCAATGAAGTGAAAGCACAAAGACTAATAGCAGCTAGGTAGTAAGGATCAGGTAGGAAGATTTTGTGAAGCCAAACAGAACACGCAGTCACTCAGTGAAGACAAATGATAGAGCAAACATACAATGACTTCACAAGGAGTAACAGTAAGTAAAGTGAAGTGAAGATGAAACCAGTGACTCGTTGAAGACAATGATTTGTTGGACCAGTTCCAGTTGCTGTGACAACTGTACGTCTGGTTGGAGCGGCTAGGTATTTAAACCTTAGGACACACGGTCCCGGACACCCAGTCCTGAACACGTAGCTCAGGACACCCAGTCCTCACCGTATTCTCCTTGAGCTAAGGTCACATAGACCTCGCCTAATCACTCTGGTAAGTCTTCAAGGTAGACTCCCAAACCTTCACAGACTTCGTTCACCGGCAATCCACAATGTCTCTTGGATGCTCAGAACGCGACGCCTAACCGGCTGGAGGATGCACAGTCCTCAAGTGTAATAAGTCTTCAGATCACACAGACAAGAAGACTTAAGTGATGCCCTATTCTCTCTGGCTCTGGTGGTTAGGGCTTTATCCTCGCAGGGAATTCTCTCTCAAAGGCTTCGAGGTGGGTTGCTCTCAAACGACAAAAGCCGTACTTTCAATCTGAGCAGCCAACCGTTTATAGTTGTAGGGGGTGGGCTATTTATAGCCACTTGGCAACCCGACCTGATTTGTCCGAAATGACCCTGGGTCACTAAGAAACTGACACGTGTCTCAACGGTCAGATTTCAAACTCACACGGCAACTTTACTTGGGCTACAAGCAAAGCTGACTTGTCCGACTCTAGACAAGATTCGTTCTCATAGTCTTCACTCGAAGACATAGGTTTTTGGTTTAGGCATCACTTCAGTCATTCTGACTGGTTCTCTTGGACCCCACTTAACAGTACGGTGGTTCCTATGACTCAACACAAAAGAAAAAGAACTACGAAAGATCTAAGTCTTCGAGCTCCATAGGCTTCATATCGTGTCTTCTCTTGTCATAGTCTTCAATGTGAATATTTTCATATACCACCTTTGACTTCAATGTCTTCATAAAGTTTTAGGGGTCATCTCTGGTAGTAAAACCGAATCAATGAGGGACTTCTACCTGTGTTATCCTGCAATTCTCACAAACACATTAGTCCCTCAACTAGGTTTGTCGTCAATACTCCAAAACCAACTAGGGGTGGCACTAGATGCACTTACACATACTACTGTGTGTATGAGATCCAAGACATGCATAGTTATGATATAGGTGATTGGATTTTCTACACCTTATATATTCTCCATTCTCTAAAAATATATTAATTAACACGATAAATATCTATAACACCAAGAAATAAGGTGATGGTTTAGAGACAAGGTCAATTTGTAGTTCTCCTTTTAATTCCGATATAGGTTGAGTGGCTAGTGGAGTGGTTGTACCCCTCAAAAGTCACTTTGGAGGGCGAGCTCAAGTGAGCCCTATATTTTGAATAGTGTCAAAAGGTATTTTAAAGTTTCAAAATTTTCTGGAATAAAAATCAACATGTTCATATGGATGTATATAAGTATATTACACATGTACAAATTTTGATGCTGAAATAAGTAACCATGTGAGTCACACAAAAATGACAGAATCGTGATTTTGGAAAGATGAACAATGCATGTCCACTATATAGAAATCACCATTTTGTCATTTTTGTATAGCCCATTCTTATTTCATCACCACATTTTACACATGTGTAATATACATCCATATGATCATGTAGAATTCTTTTGGGATTTTTTTAAACTTTAAATGTGATTTTAAAACTAGGTAAACTAAAGTCTTCCAATGCACCTGGACTCCAAAAATCCACTCTCTTGTACCCATGGGCGGATCCAGTGTGGCGGTCATGGGGGGCATTGCCCCCACAAACATTTTACAAACAATTTTTTTTACTAGTGCATGCATATGCATATATCCATTATATTAATTTCGGTGCAGCCTAAATACTCCAAAATTCAATCCTTTGTAATGTTGCCCCCACATTGGTCGAATTCTAGATCCGCCACTGCTTGTACCCCTGGCCTATCGAGGACCAAATCTTATGTTTGATGTCTTATGTGTAAGTGTGTAACATACATGGATATACAGTAATATATACTTGTATTCTCAATCAGGAAGTGGATTTTCTCAGCCCAAGCTCAAATGAGCTCGGGTGAACAATAAAAACAAAAAAAATCTGAATTTTATTGTGACAAACATTGACAAATGTTCTAAGAGCTTGCAAAATTTCATTATGGAATCACATTCCTGGAAGGCGTGTCAAAAGAAATAAAATCGATACTCTGAAAATGCTACTTTCGAAAGCATTTTGGAGCTTTTTTTCTTGCCACGACTTCCACAAATGTGATTTCATGATAAACTTTTGCAAACTCTTAGAACGTTTGTCAATGTTTGTCATAAAAAAATCAGGTTTTCCCTAAAAAAATGATTTTACTGTTCACACGAGCTCATTTGAGCTTGGGCCGAGAAGATGACTTTCCATCGTAGAAGTGTAATCGTATGAAAAAGATTGTTTCCTGTGGGCAAGTTATTGTGCTATTTTCATTTAATTTTGGTGCGGTCAGATGTACTTTTTTTCTATATTAACTTGCAGTTGACTATCTTTCTGGTTAAAATATTGTCAACTGAACGATACTTGCTTCAGATGTTACATTCCATTCAAACATGGATATTATGATCTTTCATAAGCACTCTACTAAACTCTGCAGTTTCTGATAATCGATGCAACTAACTAAATTTGTAATTGATAAAATCACTTCATGAGTCATGAGAACAACTATTTGGGTGGTATCTTCTACAGATACAGTGTGTCCACCAATAGTTTATACTTGAGAACAACGCTGCATTGCTATTTCTATTTATTTTCGCCAACATGGAATTTGCAATCATAAATATACTGTTTTGTGTAGGATTGTGGTCGGATGTGATCAAGGAATGGCACTTATGGAAATAAACGTGATTTAAATCAAGACCCAGTCGTTGGCCAGGTAGGAGGAAGGACTCTAGAGAAAACTAAGTGAAAGCAAAACTCTTATTGAAATCAAACATTAAGAATTTCTAGAATTATATTTGTTTCTCGGATTATGGAGTTCCTCTTGGACAGTATTGATAGTGTGGAGACTCGGTAGCATCCATTAATACGATATAAAAGTGTTTTGGCATGTGAAGACATTCACCTTTTCAGTTGTTCTGGTTTCAGCTTAAGTGCAACTATGTTGGGAAAAAACTGGCATGCACATTATGTTTGCAACAAACAAAGCATGTTGTAGGGGTATATGAGTCGGTGTCTTATTTTGTTTTATTTTTTTAATAAGAGTTCATGTCTTATTGTTCTCAGTAAAAAACTAAAGCATGGCCAACCTTACTAACTGAATTTCTGAACTATAAAGAGTCGGTATGGGAGCTCCTCAGATGCTGCTCTCGGTCAACTATCTAAAGAGTCATTTTTGTAGAACAATGATCTCGAAGGTTTTTCTTTTTCTTTTGCGGGAAGATCTCAAAGGTTGTGGTTGCCTGAAACGAAATTTCCTTTTCTTGAATGTAGGGTGATATCCTGAGATTTACTCCATTTTGTTCGTCTACAACCAAACTATCATACCATTGAACTGACCTAAGAGCATTTTTAGCCCTTCCTCAAAAACTTAACTCTCCAAAAGACCCCTATAACATGTTGCACCTAGCACTTCTCCTGAAACTAAAGCCCCTATAAATTTATCTTTGCTACTTCTTCCATCTTTTTGCATATGAACTCCATTCCAACATAGATTTGAACAACATATTAATTCAAACTTCATAATTAAATCTAATGCACATATTTCAACAACATTTCAAACTCAATGTTTTTTTAAATTAAAATTTCAAATCCAAGCACACAATGTGGTTTAAATGAAGTAATAATCCAATAAAACATGATAAAAGTATAACAATCATTTGTCGTGAACTACCCACAAGTTGTCAAAAAGATCATCTTTGAGTTGGTGACTGTGACGAGCTTATTGGTCCTCGATCCTTCAATGGGTTGCGAGGAATCTCTGAATCTTGTTTTTTTTGTTGATGTTCGGGAGATCACCATAGATGTATTGATAGTTCTCCCACTCTTCTCTATCATCCTTGATGATCATGTTCTGCGAGATATACATGTTGTCATGATATGTCGTAGTATCTTAGGGTTTCAATACTCAACAGGCCACAAACAATGAATATTCAATTATGAGCCCGGGCTCATCTGCACCAGGTGAACAGTAAATTCAAGAAAAAGGTGAAAAAATCAAAAAAAATCCAAACTTTTTTATTTTGCATGAAAGATGTTCGAGTGCGTGATGTTTGGGAAATTTTTTATCTTGTTTGCTGAGAGCTACTCGGATGTGCAGACACGATGAAATTTGGCATGGACATCACGCACTTGAATGTCTTCTATAAAAAATCCAAATTCTTTTGAATTCTTTTGCTATTATTTTCATTTTAATGTTCACTCATGAGTGCAGGTGCACCCGAGAGCTGAAATGCCGCACCCACAAACAATTGCAAAGCATTTTTGCATCACACCAAAAGCTCTCTTGACAAACTTTCTTGTGGATTCTTGGCACTTTGTGAAGTAAGATTTCTTGTTTGTCGTCCAAGCATTGAGTTGTCTTCACCAATTTGGCACAGGGGAATAGAAGTCATTGGCAAGGTGTAGCCCATGTTGTGGCTATTGACAACATGTTTGCATGTGCAGCTTGGCTGGCAGCTAGCCTTAAGAATAGAGAGCCTTGCAGAACACTGAGGTCATTATGTGATCCCGGCAATCTGAAATGGGAACGCCAAATCCATATTTTCTCTGATGCAACTTCCTTAAGAAATGTCCTTCTAAGTAGAACTTGCCATGCCACATGACATATTTTCCGTGTCCAATGGATCCAAGCGTCCTCTCTTCACTCTGTGCCATGAGCCTCGTTGTAGCTTCATCGGTGGGTTCCCTCGAGTGGTCCAATTTGAAGATCTTGATCACTTGAGTAAATCTATTCACACTCGAAGATTGTATCTTACCCAATTCGGATGTACTCATTGATGTAGCCGCAACTCCATATGCAATTACTCAAACTTTCATGGTACACTTAACCAATGGACTTGCAATGATTTTTTTCATGTTGCATTCCTTCTTGGTGTGAATCAAGGGTCATGCTTCTCAATAGCTTGTGCAGTGTTTTGAAGAAATCCCTGTGCTTTTTTGAATCGCTACTAAAATCTTATTTGGATACAGTGGATTCGGCGCAAAAGTAATCCTTGGAAAGATCGACATGACCCTCTGCACTACCTCAATGAATGCGACTTTGGCCGAACTGCGAATCAAGTCTCGGTCTCCTTCCATCTTCCACTCGAATGGTTGCAACCACCACCATCTCGAAATTGTTATCTTTTTCTTCCTCCGATGACGAAGAATCATCGAAATACATTTCTCACAACATCTTCATCTAGACAATGTAAAGTTTAATGATCAATTTGAGTGCATAAATGAAAAAAAAAGATTTTTTTATCTTTAGGCGATTTGATAAAAAAATTAGGGAGTGAAGTTTTTTTGGTTGAGGGCCTAGAGATCTTCTAAGATATCGGCCCTCCCTGGCTCCATCAAGCCCTGTATTTAAAAAAATGGAGTTCAAAAAATTATGAAAACTTATACATGTCCTCTATAGATTTGTAATCTTTTGTTAAAAAAATGATGATTTGTAAGCTTCAAAAAATCCAATCCAAAAACAAAAGAAAAAAGTCATTTTTTGATATATGTGTTTGTATTGGGCGCATAGCCGCCTACCAAATTGTGGGGTGCCAATTATTTGGCGGAGGATCGTGGCCATTACTTCGCGCCGACGGTTGATGTAAAAACTGAGCTATTGACTAAAATCTTGGTGCAAATCAAAAAATTAGGCCAACACTTAAATACACACCGACGCCCGGAGTCAACGCTGAAAAAAAAATGATAAGGTAGTTGCTGGCTCCAATCAAAACGGTCCCTTAACCCATTTTCTGGTCAAATGGTAACATGAACGCTAATATAGTGATCATGCTGGAAAATTTTCACACAATATGGCCGTTCAGATCTTACAATACCCTGAAATTGCAATTTCAGCCCATGTTTTTATCAAATCTTGTCAAAAAAAATGAGTGTCCAATTTTTTGGAAAACTTCTGTGAAATCAACACCAATATATTTATTGTTCTGGAAAAGTTTCGCACAATTTGGCCGAACTGGATTTAAAAATACCATGAAATTATAGTTTCAAATTTCAACCCGTTTTTTGATCAAATTATGCCGAAAGGCATCATCGCCCTTCTTCAGTCCTCCCGTCCACTTCAGTCAGTACAGACGACGAGCGACGACGGCGCAGAACCTCAGCCACAGAAACTGCTCCGTCAATACTCATCTGCAGCCACTTCTGGTATCCTAAGGACAAACCCTCTCTGTTCCAACACGAAGCGTCTCGCCGCCTCGGGGAATTCGCCGGCCAGCGGCGAGAACGAAACTTGGCAGCGGCCATGGCGCGCCCCTCGCGGCTCTACCTCCTCGCCTACAACTCCCTCCAGGCCATCGGATGGTAACCAAACCACCTCCGAGCAGCAGCAGCAGCAACAACAGTTGAATTCCCTAATCGCTTGATTCCTTCCGGCCTGTACTAACTAATTCGTCTCTCGATCCCCTTCCTCGTCGAACTGCAGGTCGCTCGCCTTGCTCCGCCTCCTGCCCTGCCTCGCCCCTCCCGTCTCCGTCCGCCCCGCGTACGCCGCCGCCGGCGACCACATATGTGCGTGCGCCCTCCCGCCTCCCCCTAATTTCTATTTTCTCATCTGAATTCTGAATTTCGTGTGGACTGATAACGTTTCTCCGCATTTTCTTGCCGTCTCTGTAGGCTTTCTGCAAACCTGCGCGGTTCTTGAAACGGTCCATGCCGCCGTCGGTGGGGGGATGAACTACTAGCTATACTTAATCCCGTCTTCTCCTGGATTTCCCCCTTACTATCGATGTGTATGAATTGACTCCAGATGGTTGGCTGTTTGGTTGTTCAGGATTGGTACCCACCTCGCCGTTTCTTGCTTTCCTGCAATGGGGAGGGAGGACTCATTTCATTCTCGCCCTTCTCCGGCAAATCCCTGAGGTGGGGATCAACGCACCAACCAACGGCCTTAACAAACTTCTCGGCTCTTCATATATTTTAGCTCTGTATAGTTTGGCTGATAAGTTCAGTCTGCTATTGCAAATGCAGGTTCAGGGCAGTCCCTCTGTGTTCATAACGTTTATGGCTTGGAGCATATCTGAGGTGTGGCAGAATCACCTCTCGTTTTCTCACTTTTTTATGATTTGTCTTATTCTCACCAAGTCACCAGTAACCACACCAATGGAGAGTGACATTGCTTTTTTACTCTCTTATGTTTGTGATCCACTTGATGGCTATGTTAAGATGCATTGCTCTGATATAACGAGTTACTGCTCTGAAAGCATGTTTTAACATACAACTTTGATTCTTCTCTGAACCCATATATCTGTTGCTAGGCTAATTCGAATTTGTACCATGTTTATAGAGTTAATTTCATATGGCTACAGTAATGTCAGTATCAATGGTGTCACTGTGAAGGGTTGTTCTGTTCATAAAGTTTTTCTTGAGGTATTAACCTGATTGTGTTCAGTTGTTAAGAGAAAATAGACCAGTGATTACTCTTTTAGGGGACACGGACGAGCAAACATAGCAGTATGTGGTATCTTTAGGAATAATTAGTGGTAGAAAAATGGCCCTTATTCAGAATCTTCACAAGATATACGGAGTAGTTCGTAAGGTCCACCTTTTAGGTGAAGTTTTTTGAACCACGCTTAATACATTGTTGTCATTGTGCAGGTCATTCGATACTCTCACTATGCTCTGACCACGTTAAAAGTTTGTCCAGCATGGATGACTTACCTCAGGTTCCATCCCCTAGCAGTGTCAATCCTCACATTTATATTTTGTTTTGATTATAAATGCTGCTCTATCTTATGAGTCATTGCTCGGCATAAACACGTTAAAGTATAACTCACAGCGTAAACTCAACTGATTAGAATAAGACTTCATTATTTTCTGAAAGAACTAGCACATAGAATCTCTTTTATTTGTGAGTATAAAATGGATGGCCTACTATAAACTAGTCATGTCCTATGTGAATTACTTCCCGTTCACAATTTTTTCTGCTCCCCTGTGGTTTTTCAGACCATTGCACCTCAGTTCTCAGATCATACCGCTTTATCTCAAACAACTTCCTACCTGTAGGTACACTGCCTTTATCCCGCTGTATCCAATCGGGGTAGGACCAGGAGAAAGTAAGCTCCGAAACTTTTTCGCACCACATTGTGCGTATAAAAACATTCTTCCTTAATCTAATAATACACTGGTGTGCTCTACTCTCCTTGCTATATCTGCACGCAGTGTGGACTATGTACCAAGCTCTTCCATTTGTGAAGGAGAGGGACCTTTACTCAGGCTTCTTTGCAAAGTTCTCCATGAGCTACCATTCCTTTCTGGTGGTACGTCGACTTCGAATCAGCGAGACTGAATACACCCTGCATCCCTGCTGCCTCTGTTTTATTTTATTATAATGTTCACTTGATTACTTACTGGCAAACATGCGGTGACAGGGTGTGCTGCTGTGCTATCCGCTTCTGTGGCTGAAGCTGTACCTGCATGTGTTCAAGCAGCGCAAGTCCAAGCTGGGAAAGGGGGGCAGGAAGAAACGGGCATGAAAGAAATAGGTTCAGCTCAGCTGCCATTATTTCGCTGAAATTCAGTAGGCGAGCAGGTTGCCAGGGGGATCTTGCAGCTGATGCAGTTGTGGAGGCTTGGCTGAGATGAACAGCAAACTTACTATACTACTAGCAGTTTACTGGGGGTTGATTACCTTTGGAACAGCAATTTATTATACTACTAGCAGTTTACTGGGGGTTGATTACCTTTGGAACAGACTGGTGATCTCTATCAGATTTACTGAATTTGAGTGAAGATGCTGCGCAACTCATGGCTATGACATTTGAGAAAAATATGACAGATTATTTAACGTATGAAAAAAAGTACTGGACTATTTGTGCAGCTAAAAAACAATATCAAACAACTTTTTTTGCTCTTCCACTTTGGTTGCTAGAAACATACTAGTACTACTTAAATACCCCTGTTAATTTTCATTTCCAGAGTTGCAAATCAGTGTGATAATCCTAAGCTGCTTGTGCAATTCAACTGCCAATTATTTTTGAAGTGATTCAATTTCCAGAGTTGCGAATCAATGTGATGGTCAGTGGATGTGGAGTGACAGCAAATAGTCTTACACTTTTTTTTGTTTTTTTAGAGAAAACCTTCTTTTTTTAGAAAAGCGTCTGTACAGTAGCACAGGCCTTGTTAGAAATTGTGGCCTAAACAACGTCCTAATTTTGGGCCCTGAAGGCCCATAACTGAAGCACACAGTCAGAACCAAACAAACGGAGCCTGGCAGGCAGACCCGTCTGATCGCTGACCGCCGGCCACTCTCCGCTCCCGCCGCCGCCGCCGCCGCCATGGGGAACTTCCGCAAGCTTGGCCGCCACGCCGCCCACCGCGTCTCCATGCTCAGGTATCCATCTCTCCGTCCCTGCCGTTCCACCCATCTCCCTTTTGTTTCCGCTCCACCGTCGCTCTCTCCCTGACCCCACGGGCCATGGATGCCCCGCCCCTTCCCGATCCCTCGCTGCAGGACGATGGTGTCGCAGCTGGTGAAGCACGAGCGGATCGAGACCACCGTCGCCAAGGTAGCTTCCTGCCTCATGTTACTCCGGCATTTCGTCGAACACCTTGGAAGGGTGCAGGGTGTCTGCGCCAGGGAATTTCTGCCCTTCTTTTTTATGTGTTGTTTCTTGCCATTTCAGGCGAAGGAGGTGCGGCGGAAAGCAGATCAGATGGTGCAGCTCGGCAAAGATGTACGTCCTTCAGTCGTTTACTAGTATTCAGTATTCACTAATCGCCCGGCCCTACTCCCCCAGTGCCTGCACTACTGAATTTTGACAGTATATTGGATTGTTTAGTGGCGTCTATTTAGGTTAAGTTTACTTGAGTGGTGTAATGAAACCAGCCATCTTGATTAGGTGGATAGGTTGTCCTTGGCAGGGTTGATATCTTGTGCCGCAAACTGTGTAGGAGGCCATTCATGGTTGCTGCTGATAATCGCTATGCCGATAAGGAAAATGGCATGATCTGGACACATTGGCGTATGGAAAGAGAACTTTCACCTAGGTGCAGTTGTCTTATACTCCCTCCATCCGAAAAAGCTTGTCTCTCAAATGGATGTATCTAGCACCAAATTAGTGCTAGATACATCCATTTCAGGAACAAGCTTGGGACAAGCTTTTTCGGACGGAGGGAGTATGAGTTTCTTGTTTCCTGTTGTAGCCTCTCATGGAAACTTATTTGATTGCTGAGGTTTTGACTACCTGAGTAGGTAGATGTTAAGTGTTAGCATTCGTTTGTTTAAGCAAGTGCGGGTGAAACTTCACGGGATCTGCTTTCATGAAGAACTTAGTATGTAATTCAAGGATACCCTGTTTGTCAGTGATGTTAAAGCGGTGATCATCCGAAATGAATTCACACAAATCTGAATGTCACCCTGTAACGATGAAGTTAACGCGAAATGGGTTTCACATACAGAAAATTTTGTTGTGTACTTGAAAATTATATCATTCCACATTCCAGGAGTGTCCCTTGACTTAAATGCCCATGCCCAGATATAGTGCATGATTTCTGTAGTTCTTTCTCATGGAACTTCCGTCGCTGAAATTCCTGCTATACTGATGGTGATGGAGATTCTATTATTTTATAGGGTACACTTGATGCCGCAAGACGTGCCTCGGCATTTGTTCGGGGTGATGACGTCGTTCACAAGTTATTCACAGAGCTTGCGTACCGCTACAAGTAAGTTTTACCTATGTTATGGGTTGGTTTCTATTTTGGTCTGGTTAGCATGGTCAAAAGAACCTCTCAAGCTATATCTTATGTATCTTTGTTATTTTCTACTTATATCTAGGGATCGAGCTGGTGGGTATACAAGACTATTGCGAACCAGGATACGAATTGGCGATGCTGCACCAATGGCTTACATCGAGTATGTTTGTACTCCATATACCTTACTGCACAAAATCATAGTTTAATTTTTTTTTAAATACTTTCACTGTTTGTGTTGACTATGTTTGGGTCTTCACATTCAAGTAGTGTGCTTTCACTACATGGTGCTAGTTAGTTCTCTTTGTGTATTCGTATTGTATAATAAAATTAGATTGAGGTCTGAATTTGCTTATAAAAAAATATTTTCAAAGAAATGGTGATGTTATGACATGAAAAAAAAGTTGATTTCCCATCTCTCTCACTCTGGTAAATGAACCGACTTTCAATAAAGAACATGCAGCAGAGAAACAAACTATATGCCATGGTGAGATTGAATTCAACATCTGTTGGCAATGTCATACACAGGTTTGTCGACCGGGAGAATGAACTTCGAGAGGCCAAACCTGCGACTCCACCGCCACCCCAGTGTGCCCCTCTTGATCCATGGACCAAGTCCCGTGCCAGCCAACAGTGGGCAGGGCCTAAAGTCAGCCAGAACTCCAAAACAGAAGGGCTATGAGAACCAAAAGCATTGTTTATCTTTGTTTTGTGTTTCTGAGATTTTTTTTTCATCTTTAGACGCGCTAATTAGGAGATCCATTCTGTAAGAGACTAAAAACTTATGTTTCCACATGATATCTATATTATTTGTCAAGACTCAAGAATCATTGTGACTAGAAATTGTTGCTGATGTGTTAAGAGTTCATGCTTACCGATCATTGACAGGGTGGAGTTTGTCATGTTCATATCATAGCTTCGACGTGGCCATGTTGGCAATGCCCGACGAAGCTTTTTTGCCGCCCTTGGGTATCCTGAGACTTTCCATAATCCCGTGATATGAAGATGTAATGCGGCCATGTTGGCACTTTGCTCTGTTGTTCTGAATTCGTATGGTTAAGACTCGGAACTGATCCTGAATTGCAAATGGTGTCTTACGATCTCGAGAAAGCTGAGCTCCCTTCCGATCAGTTTACGTTCTTTCTCACTTCAGCCACCCTCGAGGTGCAGGCAGTCTACCAAATCGTCGAGCCCAGTAGCCTCATTTACCTTCTTATTCAGTAAAACGTAGGCAAATTCTGTGAGCCTGTAACCATATTGTGCCTCTGAAAGGGAAGGCGGTCAATTTTGCAACTCAAGAAGTTTTAACCTCAGTCTTTTGTTTACTGGGACACCTGAACCTCTATTCCGTTAATGTGACCCGCGACGATGCTTCATGTGAAAAAATAAGTACATTGACCTGAGACGTTTATACGTATTCGGGAGAAAACATCCAAAATTTCAGGCTAGGGCGTACAGTTTGCCTGTCATTTTCAGGTGCAACATCTACTACATTTGACCCTTAACTAGACCCACAAGGAAAGAATGAAGGGAAAAAGGATGTGCTATCTTGGCATCACCTGAACCATGTGGCTGCTTCTATCTTGCAGCTCAGAAACATGTGGCCAGTTTAGCTACACCTTTGCGTAGGTTTTCTTCTGTTATCCACATGACCAGATAAGTCCAAGCGATAGGCTGAGATTTGTCACGACGATGCAGGCGATAGAGGTATATAAACATATTTCGTAGCTGATTTCAGAAGATCGGTTAACGGGGATCGCCAGATGGACTGCGTTCTTCTGAGCTCACACTTGTCGTCCCATGCCACTGTTAACGCAAGGTAAAATTCTTACTTTCCTTTTCCTCTGTCGCTGGAGATCTTGCCGGGAACGAAGAATTTCGTGAATTTTCTCTGTGATTGCCATCTGTGCTGACTTTGGATTCCTGCAGGCTTCAGCAATGCTCTGTTAGTCTCAACAGTATAGGATTTGCAGTTATCAGAAAGGGATGCTTAAGATTAAGGTGCTATGCAATTGGTGATGCAGGGCGTCGAAATGATCCTTTGAACGAGAACAAGAATGGGCCCATTTCACAAGAACTAAACGGGTCCAGTGCTTCCTTCACAACTGTTGGTGCTGAAATCACTCAAGAAACAGGAGATTTCTTTAGTAGTGATGCCGAGGGTGACCCTGATAAACCGACGGAGGGTTTCTCCTCGATCGAGGATGCTATAAATTCGCTGCGGGAGGGAAAGGTAGGGAAAAAGAAATTCCTGATTTTCTGAACACAGATAGTTTTATTCATGTAACTCTTGTACATAGGCCCTGCTTGATCATGCCCATCTTTTTTTTTGGGGTGCTTAAAGATATGCCGAACTGTACTACCTTCCAGCCTCCATTATTCATTTCATCTTGTAGATGACAAGATGAATGAATCACACTTGCCTATTCTCCCAAGCAACCGTAGTTGTAAACTTGTACTATGAGTAATTGAGTACCTTCATGTAAAGCAGACTCCAAAGCTATGCTTGGACTATCAAGGATGTCTGAATGACTGCCTTTTTTCAAATCGCCAGTGAGCAAGGTGATTGCTGTAATCAAAATTATATGATGAACAATGTCAATGTCAATATCATGATATTCGATATACTGCATTTTCATGTAGCAAGTTGCTTGCTTCAAAATCCAGGGCCTTCAAATGAATTATCACCTTTTTTCAAACGTAGTTGACTTTAGTTACAAGGTTAACTATTCATTCTTCTCCAGTTTGTTATTGCCGTAGATGACGAGAAGGGTGACAACGAAGGGGATCTTATCATGGCAGCCGATCAAGCCAGCCCAGAATCAATTGCATTCATGATCAGAAATGGTTCCGGCATCATCTCAGTGGGCATGAAGGAAGAGGACCTAGAAAGGTTGATGCTTCCTATGATGTCTCCGGTCACGGAAATTGGTGACATTTCAGCTGTTGCTTCCACAGTGACAGTGGTAAAAATCTTATGATCAATAACCTTTGTTGCAGGGACTATACAATCACTGATTGATGAGGTTTGTAATCCTTACTTAAGAAAGTAACTAGAAGCATTGTTTTTTCCCATCTATTTAGGATGCGAGAGTGGGCATATCCACTGGTGTATCAGCTGCAGACAGGGCAAAGACCATCCTTGCTCTGGCCTCCCCTGACTCCAAGCCCAGTGATCTCAGAAGGCCAGGCCACATATTCCCCCTCAAGTACCGGAATGGAGGCGTGCTAAAAAGAGCCGGGCACACCGAGGCGTCGGTGGATCTTGTCGCATTGGCCGGCTTACGCCCTGTATCTGTCCTTTCAACCATCATCGACCCGAAGGACGGCTCGATGGCATCAACACAAGCGCTGAAACAGATGGCTTTGGAGCATGATGTCCCGATTGTTTCGATCGCTGATCTCATCCGGTTAGTATGCCTTAAGGTGAAGCCTTTGTGAACTTATTACCTGTTTTATTCTGATTTGGATAGTACTGTTTGAACCGCTCTCCAAGATCAAGCAGATAAATGAAATGAAATGTGATTAGGTTAGGATAATTACATCCTCCAGATACCCCTTTTGATACGATCTCATTTTCGGTATGTTGTTGTAAATTCAGGTACAGGAGGAAAAGGGAGAAGCTGGTGGAATTGATCGCTGTATCTCGTTTGCCTACTAAATGGGGCCTATTCCGTGCTTACTGCTACCAATCCAAGCTGGATGGAACTGAGCACATCGCTGTTGCAAAGGTAATGAAATTCTTGTTGTGTTTCTCTGACAGAACGATCAGAGCAGAAACCAGTGAGCCACTCGTTTGATTGTGCGATTCAATCCCCAGCGATCTTTATCGTTTGTGGCAAATGTGTAGGGTGATATTGGCGATGGAGAAGACGTGCTGGTGAGGGTGCATTCAGAGTGCCTGACCGGCGACATCCTCGGCTCCGCCCGCTGCGACTGTGGCGAGCAGCTGGACCTGGCGATGCAGCTGATCGAGAAGGCCGGCCGCGGCGTCCTCGTGTACCTACGCGGACATGAAGGCCGAGGCATCGGGCTCGGCCAGAAGCTCCGCGCCTACAACCTGCAGGACCAAGGCAGCGACACGGTGGAGGCCAACGTCGAGCTCGGCCTCGCCATCGACTCCCGCGAGTACGGCATCGGCGCCCAGGTTCGTACTTGAATTCTCCATGGCGGATTTAACATTCTTGGGAAGGATTGATGTGTTCTTGATGATTGATGGTGGTGAATTTCGCTGTCCATTTCAGATTCTCAGGGACATTGGCGTGCGCACGATGCGGCTGATGACGAACAACCCGGCCAAATTCGTGGGGCTCAAGGGGTACGGGCTCGCGGTGGTGGGCCGGGTCCCGGTGATCTCGCCGATCACAAAGGAGAACCAGAAATACCTCGAGACCAAGAGGACCAAGATGGGGCACCTCTACGGCTCCGACCTCCCCGGAGGCCTCCTCAAGGAATTCCTCAACCCTACGGAAGACAACGCCACGAACTAATTATACACCCACCACACGATCCACGGATCATTTGGTTTCTTTTAACTTCATTTCTTTCTGATATACAACGATCGAACGAGAATTGAGACGAAATATTGCAACCAATCTGTAGCGATTCCATTCATCCATTGTTCATTGTAACAAACGAAAACAATTACAAACTACGAGCCTCGATCCCCGGGGCCAAGACGATCATCAAACGCGAGGAGACGAGAGAGAAGGGCGGGGGACGAGCGTCTAGGAGGAGGTGAACTTGGTGACGGCCTTGGTGCCCTCGGAGACAGCGTGCTTGGCGAGCTCGCCGGGGAGGACGAGGCGGACGGAGGTCTGGATCTCGCGGGAGGTGATGGTGGGCTTCTTGTTGTACCGGGCGAGCTTGGCGGCCTCCTGCGCGAGCTTCTCGAAGATGTCGTTGATGAAGGAGTTCATGATGGACATGGCCTTGGAGGAGATGCCGATGTCCGGGTGCACCTGTTTCAGCACCTTGAAGATGTAGATCTTGTACGTCTCCAAGCTCTTCTTGGCCTTCTTCTTGGCCTTCTTGTCCGAGCCGCCGCCGCCGCCGCCCTCCTTGGCCGCCGGCAGCCGCTTCTCCGCCTTGGGCTTCTTCTCCCCCTTGGGCGCCTTCTCCGCCTTCTCCTCCGCCGGCTTCTTCTCCGCGGGCTTCTTCTCCGCCTTGGGCGCCATCGCGGACGGATCGAGAGGTGGCTGGCTGGTTGCGACGGGGAGGAGGACGATGATCGGAGAGGGCGCTGGTGATGGTTTGCGGTGGGATGAGATGGGAATTGGATTTATAGAGGGGCGCGGGGGGGGGGGGGGGGGGGGGGGGGGGGGGGGGGGGGGGGGGGTGATTGGTGGAGGGGGTGAGGGCGCGGATCGGTGAGGTGGAAGGATCTCAGGCGTCCGATGTGGTTGACGGTGAGGATTGAGACGCGTGGGGAAGAGTTATTGGCTGGTGGGAGGTCGAGCGCGGATCTCTGGGCGGTTTAGGCGGTGAGCGCGAATTTTGGGCGCCGAATGGAGGCGGCGATGGATTTTTGCCCGTTCTCGGGTTTCCTTAATCCACCGTCAAAAGTCTACACAATATGGAGTTTATACACCAAAAGAAAAGAAAAATATATCGTTTATACACGTAGAAATTGAAAAGAAAATCGTTGCAGGTAAATACAAGGATTCGTGCATGCTCTACACAAGTATTGATTTCCATGCCTCCTTGGTGGCGCATCTCACCTTAGTAGTGGCATTTCCATGCCTCTCTCCCTCTATGGCGGGTTTGAAGATGGAGAGGAATCCACCGATGGCTCCGCCCAACAATGACAGCGGTGTCACATCCATGTTATTCTTTCACGTTGGTGGCGTTCATCTCTTTCATGTCGCATGATGAACTTATCAATATTTTTCGTGAGCCCTGGAAAATCTCCACACAACTACCAGTGGGTATGCCTTATTGTTGTTTCTCTCATTGTTTTATCGGATGTCCCCGAAGGGACCTCTCATTGTTCTATAGTGCCCTTCGTTTACACTCCACCTTGGGCCAAGACTAGCCCTGTGCAGTGATAATTTCATTGGGGGCACTCTCTACGATCATGTCACATCACCATCATCACTATTTCTCGCCTCTTCCATCGGCAATGATCACTCTTCTGGTGTAAAATTGTACTTCTGTTTCGTGCACGCTTGTCGAGCCAGACCTTCCATGTATTCATTTTCACTCTAGGGATATGACCAACCTTCCCCTGATTTGTCGGATGTAGATGGTACTGGTTGGTAATGGCACGACTCCTTGACGTGACTACCCGTGGTCTTCCCCTGACGGTGGTTTTGGTGTTGTCCTTCTCGAGTGGTATCCTTCGTAGTTTGCCTCTCTATTGTCTCTGACGCGATGTGTTGCCTCAACAACTTTCTCTTTGTTTCTTGTGGTGTCCTATATGTGTTTATGACATCACATGTGCCGCATCGAACGACCACCTAGGTCCATCTGATGTCTATAAGGCTGATCATTGTGTTGCGTTATAATTTTGTACCTGGCCTTTTTTGTGTGTTTTTATGTACTTGCCTCGGCCCCCCTAAGGATGTTTAGGCTTTCAACTTGTTTTTCTTTATAGACTGCATCATTTTTCCAAAATGAGACCATATTCAGGTGGTGCGCTTCCCTTGTTCCCCGTGATGGTTATTTTTAAAAAAGGTTAAAAAACATAAATGAGGTGTAGCTTCTATATCTAAATAGCTAGCCCTACGCATAAAAAATGCCCACGTCAACATGAAAACACCCATGAAAAATTCTGTTATGTTATTTTATAAATATTTTACAACTGTACAATAAACAAACACAAGAAAACCACATGTATTTTCAGTTTTAGTGCTCATATTACTCTAAATATGCATGCTTCATACAACCAAATTTTATTAACATGTAATGCAAAACATTCCCACAACAACATATAGGTTATCATATTGTTGATAAAAAAGGGCACCTGTTTACGGCTGGGGAAAAAAAATCTGAAAGAAACTAAGATAAAATAAAAGGTGAAGTTTTCCTGAGGAGGAACGGATTAAAAACATTAGTATTATATAAAAGAATAAAGAAAATAAAAAACTTAAAATAATTGATGACAAAAAATTGCATAGAAATTGCAATTTTTATTAAAAAAATAAGCATATAATATAGTGGATTTTTTCTCTAGTATAATTTTTCCACATGTCATACAGTAGTCCATGTATACGTTGGAGATTAAAAAAATTGATCTCATATCGATGGCATCACGCCATGCGGATGTATATATAACACACCGAAGATGAATTAAATTTTCTATTGATATCACGCATGCAGCGCACACGCACGCACATGAACGATATCGATATGCATGCGTGCACATGACACGCATGAACGCACAAGCCCAAGCGCGCACACGTACACACATAACATGCGCGCATGTGTACACACGCCCGCATGCACATGCATACACGTACATGTGAAGAAAGAAAGTAAAAAAACCATACACATCCATGTAATTAACTGAAGACACTGACAAGATAGATAGAGAGAGTGAACTTTTAGATTTTTTTGCTCATAAGTATAGTCTGAGATTTTTTTTCAAAGGTGAGGCTCAATAGAATTGTTAGGGATGAGGAGGTTAAGTGGATTCAAAGAGCTCAAGAGCGAGATCTTCTATCGCGTAATGCTCCTTCTTCTTATCTTATGGCGAAAGTAAAATGGTAGGAGGAGAAGAAATCATATTGTATCTCGAAAAGAAGGGGGTAGAAGGGATGCTAACTTGTTAAAACATCTACTGATTTTTATAAGGAGTTGTTTGGGACTGAAAATAGTGGAAGATTTGTTTGCTTGGAAGTTCCAATTTTCTGTGTGTTAGATGATGTGGATAGAGATAAATTAGTGGTTGAGTTTAGTTTAGAAGAAAAATAGAGTTGCTTTATTTCAAATGAATCATAATAAACCTTCTGGTCCGGATGGTTTCCCAGTAGAATTTTATTATCATTATTTGAATATGTTGGGAAAGGTTCTTTTTCAATTATTCAATGATTTTTTATGGGAGGATCGATTTGGCTAGATTAAATTATGGTGTGATTACTTTAGTTCCTAAATGCTCTAGGGCTAATATGCTTAAGATGTATATACCCATTTGTATTACTAAGGTGATTAATAACGGAACTGTTGAATATTATTGATCCTATTCAGGTAGCTTTTATTAAGAATAGATTTATTTTGTTTTACATGAAGTTTTACGTGAGATTCATAGAAGAAAGATAACATGGTTCTTTTTAAGATAGACTTTGAGAAAGCATATGACAAAATTAACTAGGGTTTTATATTTTGTGTTCTTGAGATGAAAGGTTTCCTTGTTAAATATATTAATTGGATTAAGCGGATAGTTCAAAGCGGTGGCATTGCAGTAATGGTAAATGGTCATGTGAGATGTGAGTAAGTATTTTAGGACATGTAAAGGATTAATGGGGGGGGGGGGGGGGCTCTTTCCCCCATCTTATTTAATATTGCTATTGATGTTCTACATATTTTAGTGAGTAGAGCTAGAGAACAACTTATTAGAGGTGTCGCGTCTAGGTTAATAGAAGAAGGCTTTACTATGATACAGTATATGGATGACATTGATCTAGCTAGCACTAGAAATATAAAAGATATTGTCTGCTTGTTTGAACATTTTTTAGGTACGAAGATTAATTTTGATGAAAGTGAAGTTTGTTGTTTTGGTGAGGCTAAGGATAGAGAACATTTGTTAGAGACATTTTTACTTGTGTAAGTGGTGATTTACCCATTATATATTTAGGTATTCCTCCACATAATGTCAAAGTAAGGAATAGTGATTGGAACATGGGGTAAAATGGATAAAAAGTTGGGTACTTGGCAGGGTAACTTTCTGGGCTATGGTGTTAAATTAATCTTGCTTAGAACTTGTTTAACTAGTACCTTATTTTATGATTTCAATGTCCATTTTGCCTAAAGGACCTTTACATAAGTTGGAATTCTAGATGAGAAGTTTTTTTTGGCAGGAGGATGATAAGTCCAATAAATATAACCTTATGTGCTGGAAAGGTGGGTGCCAACCTATAGATAGGGGGATTTGGGGGTAGTTGACCTTCAAGTAATGATTTTTTGCTTATTAAGTAAATGGTTTTGGAAACTAGAGAATAGTGAGGGGTTATGGCAGACTGATATTAGGAGGAAATACTGCGGTAATTTTTTGTTTGCTAGTGTTAGGGCTCCAGCTTCCCTGTAAAGGTATAAGTATGGTACGTCTCCTGATATACCATGGACCCTAGTAAATTTTCATGTCCAAATGTATAAATTTATTCCCATTTTCTGGTTCAAATGCATGTCGTTGCCTTACTAAATAAATAAAAAATCAACATCAAATATAACTAAGTTTAAAGTCCAGTTAGCGTCTCCGATCATGAAAACATCTCATTCCTCAAATATGAAATTACATATCCATGACTTGTGGCGGAACATGTTCCATTAAGAAGTAATACAATCTTTTCTTTTTTTAGAGAGAAAAAGTAACTACAATCAATCAAGAATTCTATTTAAAAAATGTCATGGTTAGTTTTGCAATGGATTTGTATGTTGCTCCAGTATGTCATTTTGTACAGGTCACACGATTTACTTTCGTTTCCAAATGTGCATGAATGCAACGTACACCAAAAATACTTCGAAAAGAAAAAGTACAAAAAATATGATGACTCCAGACAAAAATTTTGGCTTCGCCCGGGTTTGAACCAGAGACCTTCAGTGTGTTAGACTGACGTGATAACCAACTACACCACGGAACCACTTCTGTCATTTGGAAACAAAGCTTGCTACATACCATATCTCTTTTGTCACTGAACCATGCCGTTACCATCATCCTCTTATTAAAAGCCGCTGGACTGCCAAAACAACTACTCTATGGGCAATTTGGTCAAAAAAGAAAACTACTCTATGGGCAAACCATACATCCTCTGGCAAACTTGCATCAATGAAGAGATGAGGCATAAGCACACGGAGCATATTTCTGGATGCGTTATACAGGTTTGTGTATAAAAGCAACTCTAGCAAAATAGGTATATACCTCCTACCCCCATATAATACCGTAACATGAAGGATATATTAGTAAAAGAAACACTCTGGAAAAGCCAAACTTGCCTTCTTCGCCACATTATTTGGTGGCCCCTTTATATTTGATCTCTCAGTCTTCATATTTGGAGCACTTGGGTGATACTTTTGGAGTGTGCTCCATAGTTTTATGGGCATGGCGGGAGGAAAATTTTCCTTAACCAACTCGTGCGAGATCAAACTCCGTGGCCAAAAATTGAGCATCGTTGCCGGGAATCGGCCTCCACCGTTGCTCACCCCGATCTCTTTCGACAATCGAACCTTGTCGTCTTCATGTAGCCTCTGTCACCAACTTCTTCTTCCTTTCTCTCCTGGGTCACGAAATTGCTGCGACCGGCCACAGCATCGCCTGCGGCCACTGACGGTGTTGTGGTGCGTGGCGAGGTTTTTGCTGCTATCGGTCGTAGAAAAGCTGCAACCGGTTGTCCAGAAGCTACAACCGGCATCACAGAAGCTACGACGATGGTGGACCATGGGATGACAATAATTGTTCCGAGGGAACCGGCCCAATTTCTTTTGCTACCATCAACTTTGTTTTTGCTGGAACTAGCATCCATTTTTGCTACCACCATCACATTTTTTTTGCTGGAACCAGAGGACTTTTTTGCTACCCCGATCTTTGGATTTGGCTCGAACCAGCCATTCTGTTTCCTACCACCGGCTTTGTGTTTTGCTGGAATTAGTATCCATTTTTGCTACAACCATGTGGGGTTTGTGCTAGAACCAGCGTATTTTTGCTATCACTATATTTTTGTTTTGCTGGAACCAGTCCAATTTTTTGCTACCACCGGCTTTGGCTATAAGCAACGACGCCATTAATGCTGCAACGGGTCGGCAGCACCTGCACAACTGTTTTTTGTTGCGATTTGACGACGATGAGCATCGGTGGCGAGTAAACCAGCGAGGGGAAGCGGCAAGCGTCGAGCTCGACAGGAGCGCACACTGCGAGAGGGGGGCGTTTTTTCCTGAAAGGACCCTACTGAGTGCATCGGGTGGCTGGGGCGCGAAAGGCCGAAACTTTTGAGCCGTCACGCCAGCGCCTATCATCGCCATAGGTACTACTAACATCAAGTACAATTAATACCAGTTATACACTGAACGAGCTAACATTCAGAATAACCATGTCGCGGGCAGATTCTTGGGTAAGGATCAATTCAACGAACAGCCAATTTCTTTTTTATGAGGTTCACGGCGATGACTACGATTAAGTGGCATCACACGAAAATACTTCTTGACATTGACCAACTCCATGCCACAATACAATCGAGAGTTCATAATAGGCAGCACCCCAAGTGTCTCGGAGAGACAAGACCAACATCACCATTCGACCGACGCTGAACGGAAAATAAACAGGGGAGAAGTTCAAGTGCTGGCATCAGGTGCCCCATTTGGTGAAAGCAAGAGAATTGCAGCGCTTGTGGACTCCCCCGGATGATCCTCCTTTTTCAGAGCATTTCCTGAGATTTGCGAACAAGGCTCCTCACCTTTTTCTTGAATTCGGCCCTCTTTTCTCTCCAGTCCTTCTGCACGTCAAAATTCATTGCATAACTTTAGAAACCAAAGCGAGTTCACCAGATGCACAAACTAAATAATGATCCAAAAAATACTAGAAAATCTAAGAGCAATCACACCAAATGTTGGCTAATACTACCAGTAGAAAACAGTATGCTACCTGCGACAACAACATGCTTTATTCCGCAACTTAGCAATAAAAAGAAAAGAAGAGAAACTGAAGATACTTATTCACAGGCAATGTGCGGATAAAGGAATTTTGGATGATAAACTAGCAATAATGTATATCTTCAGCAGTTAGCAAAACTGAAACATGCTACTGCAGATCAGATAAATGCTGATTTTCAACATTGCAACGAAGGCACATGAGAATGGAATAATGTTTAAACCATTTGATGCGTCCAGCACACTGAGAAAGAGGATAGCCTGTAATAAATGACAAGGACACTTACAGCCGCTTCAATATTTGCTGGAGACTCATCGTTTGGACTAGAGAGCATCGAAATAATGCTCAAAACTATACTCTCAACCTGCATGTTATGAACACACACAAAATTAGGAAAAGACTACATGCAAGTTGGTGTTCAAATCAAAAAATTTGACCAAATATACAATCTGTTTGGTTGTACAATAAGATGATTTCAGGATTATTTTGCAAGAGACATGTTAAAATAATAAAACAAATAGTCTTGTAACCTGGTTGAACTCAGAAGTTGCAACTTATCAGCAAAATTCTGTTTCAAAAGGGGCAAAGAGCTGGTCTGCCACTAGGTTTAAACACTTTGGATGATCAGAACCCTAACAACTGGAAACAGGTCCCACCACTAAACAAAAAGCAGCCTGGAACCGCTTTTTTTTACAATAATGCAGATGATAACCTTGGATATATTTTGATTAAAAAGCAGCAGTTCTTCTAAATTTCTGGTCTATACAGGTTTTGTAGCAGGGTGGAAGGTTAATAGATTTCAGACTTCATATAATTATTATATCTAAAAGTACTTATGGGCGGCTAGAAGGAACCCTACTGTGTGCACTGGTGTCCACCGTTCACTTGCAAGCTCGTAACCATTCGGATCATCACCAGGTGGATGAAGAATAGAAATGCACACACGCCCATCAGGATAGACTGCGAATTCGACACCACAAACACTGTCAGAGAACTAGCAAAGAGCTCATGGACATGATGACATAGAATCAGAGAGAGCTAGAAAGAGCTCACCGTTTGGATGCCACATCTCAGAAGTAAACCTTACTGATGGAGGACTGTTGGGATAATCCTGAGGAAAGGTCATTACTGCATTGAAGTAGCCTCCATCACTGTATACAAAACACCCTTTTAATTTCAAATACATGAAAACAGAGAAATGTGTAAGCTTAAATGTCTGTTTCATTGGTAGATATCTTTAATGCGAACTCTCCAGATCACTATAGCAAGACTCCTAAGTATGTTTTATCATCCTTCGGTCCTAACTACGTTTCATTCGAGGAAAAGTCAGCTTCATTGACACATCTGAAAAGTCAGGACTAGATTTGAGGATGAAATCCACATCCTTAAATTTTCGCAAACAAGCAAGTACAAAATTGTTAGGAATTGCAATATTCTTTCCATATGCCTAGTCCTTTTCAAAACTACATTTTATCAAAACAAGAGATCACAGAGAACTTATGGCTCCAGAATTTAATGCCTTCTAAAGGGAGGTTCTGAATTTTATAGTTTGTGTCATATGTCAGTTGCTGAAGTCCTAGTTAAATATTTTATGTCCAAATGATCTAGCAAAGTCGTAAGAATTACACAGAACTGTTTCTCATCGTCGTTCGTACCTCAAAATTAATCCGTTTGAAGCAAATTAGTGTTATTCAAGAGGGACACATATTTACAAGCTTCCCCACCCAGAGACTTTGCTGCCCTCCTATGTTTAGTGAGCTTCGCGAACTGATATAGCCTATTTGTTCGTAGACAAAGATGGACAATGCCCGTCTCGACTTACAACTCGTCAGTAACACTGTCATAGCTTCTGGGAACCCTTCTATTCATTCAATTGTAGCACCACGAAGACATAATGCCGGGATAGCAACCACTATGCAATCCCACAGAGTGACACCTAGATACATGGGCAACCCACTGTGACTAAATTCATCAGTAAGCGCTGCGGATCAGCGTCGAAACATGCAATTCCCACACCTCACCCCATGCAAACCAATCGGAGCTCAACACGACTACAACACACACTCACGGATCAAGACGATGCATAACACGGGAGTCATATCTCTGCAGCAATCAGAATTATACAGCGTAAAAGATGGGGGCTCACTATAACGTCTCCGGCGGGCCGATGATGGTGACCTGCCACTCAAACACGTTGCCGTCGTCCACCAGCCCCGCCGAGAACCCGTCCACGGGGTTCTTCGCTAGATCTGCAACAACCAGGGCACGCCGGAACAGGGATCAGCGCGCGATCGCGACGAATCGTGGGGCGAGAAGGGGGAGAGGGCGAGGGGGGCGGATCCGTACCTCGGAGCTGCTTCTGGAGCAGGAGGCTCGCCTGGCTCGGGGGGGCCGCCATGGGAGGGGAGGCAGAGCTCGATCGGATCGGATCGGCGCTAGGGTTTTTGGCGATTGGGCCTGGCTCGCCGCCCTCGGCCTTTATTCGTGGACGCGTGCGCGTTTGGAGGTGGAGGGTGGGAATCCGGGAAGGGGGAGGGGAGAAGGCAGGGGGTAAGGCCGGATGATGATATATGCTGCGAAAAGCTTTGGCCGCGCGGTGATCGACAACGACCCGGCTAATTTTAGATACGCTTCGTTATTATTTCGAACTCCTTTTTTAAAACAGCTTTCGAACTCCCCTTTTATAGGCCGTGCTCGAGTTATAATGACAATCTTCTTCGGCCGGAAAGGAAAGGACATACGGCATGTAGTACCATCGAGTCCTTGGTTCTAGTACCATCGAGTCCTTGGTTCGGCAGAGCATCTCCAACAGATTGTATATATTTATTTATTTTTGTGAGGAAGATTATATAAAAATTTAATGACCTACGATGATTTTATAGTAAATTAGTACATATATCTGTGCATTGCAACGGAGAAAAAATATTAATGCATATATTTAAATTTAGTGAGAAACGTATGTGCAAACACAATGTATCATGCTACAGCATGAAAAAAAAAACTATAGTTGTCAACACCCATTGATAAAAATAAATCTTTATCTTTACACATGCTAGCATCCGAACGGCACCACAAGGCACGGAGAGGCACACATCGAGGTTGCTCAGCCACTAAGTAATCACATAAAACAAGCGTTAGCACAGTGTAGGACCGAGAAGAGGTGTCTAGAGGGGATGATTAGACCCTCAATGAGAAAAAGTAGCAGTGTTTAATTTCTTTAAGTTAAGGTGGAGTTTAGCACAAGTTTAAACATTCACAATACATTTCAAGCAAGTATGGCAAGAGTATATGAGTAGCGGAAAGTAAAGCATGTAAGTTGCAAGAATGTAAACACTACAAAAAAATACACTTCTGTGATTATACGTGTTTGTCATAGTAGGTCATGTTTTCTGTCATGTATGTACATGCATGACGATTTTATGACAGAATCAAGATAATAATACCTGTGCTGTCGTAGAAGCGTTCCATGACATTACCAAAATTATCATCACGGAAGTGTCCACTTCCATGACGATAAATTGCACGTCATAGAAGTGCTTTCGTCAAGGGTGACCGACACGTGGCATCGACCGTAACGGGTCGCCGTTAAGCTATCAGGTCCGGTTTTGGATCCGATAACCCATTAACAGCCCGGACCAATGGAGATTTTCCACGTGTAAAATTCTCATTGGCCGGAGAAAACACGTGTTGGCTCAACGTTCGGACAGATGTCATCCATTCATTGGACAAGAGGCGCCTATGATATGTCGACACGTGACACGACCCAATAGAGGTCCATTCCAGTGAAAAGGCCGGCCCGGCTAAAGGCCCGCCATGTTTTTTCAGACACTAGTGGGCTGGTCCATTAACAGCCTGCCGTGTTTTGGGCCAAATTACGGTCCATATCGAATCAGGCCCGTTAATAGGCCACTGTTCTTTTGGGCCCATACTAAGACAGGTTTGTATTTCAGCCTGTTAAATGTCCGTTTACCAGTTTGGCTCGATAATAGTTTCGGCCTGTTAGCGGCCCATGGTGCATCTGGGACGTTCTCGGCCCGTTTAACTTTAGGCCATTTAACGGCCCATGCAGAAACTGGGATATTTCTTGTCCGAAGTAACTTTAGGCCTCTTAACGGCCCGTAGTCTTCGGGGATAAATTTTAGCCCAACTGGCCTATCGGCCTGTTAATGGCCCATGTAACAGTTGGGCCTAATTAAAGCCCGCGTTGAATCCGACCTGCTTACAACCCATCTGGTAATGGCCCGTGACATTTTTAGGCCTATGTCCCGCGTAGATACCGGCCTGCTTAAAGCCCATAATTTTATTGGGCCAAACAAGCCCGAGATATATTTTGGCTTGTTAACTGCTCGTCCTATTTGGGCCAAACATGGGCCTTAGGCAGTTTCGGCCTGTATTGGCCCGTGAATTTTTCGGCTCAACGCTAGCCCAATCTAGGTTTTAGCCTGTTAAAAGCCCATGGTATTCTCTGGCACAGCTGGACAGAACTTTACTCGACCTGTTAAAGGCGGGAAACAACTATGGGTTTAGACATGCTAATGGCCCAAGATGATTATAGGCCCAGGTTTTGGCCCATATGAGTACCGGGCCGGCCTGAAGACCGACAACACTGAGATCCACTGAACCTTTCGGCCTAAATTACAACATACCGACCAAGAATAAACCTAGACTATACAACAAAGAAATTACAGCATATTACATTCCCTCGGCATCAAAGTTTGCCGCAAGTGATAATAAAGGGCAACCAGGCAGCAGATTACATAAACTGGGCAGGTTGCCACCAGTGGAAGTTAACAGGCGGACAAAATAATAGACAGAACCAACAGCACTTCAACACAGTTCAAAGAAAGGTTAGCCTGGCCTAGGAGCTGCAGCACAAGCAGCTTAGCAACCTGATGAGACTGCGCTTCTTTGGCGCTCATATCCACCAACTTAAACTGCATAGCATCAATAAACTTCTTGCACTTACGGTTAATCTTGCATAGAGATTGGAGTTCCAGTCATATTTGAGCGGAAGCATGTATTTCTGTTTGAATTTCAGACTGAAGAAGTCGAACAGATTCAGGCGGCGACTTCATCGAGCTTGTGTCACTGAGTAAGTTTGACACTACATCAAGATGTGACTTCGTGGTTGTATCCCTACCCTCAATATGTGTTGCCTTCTCCTCTGGAATATGTGTTAGAGGGACAAACAATGGGTTCGTCTCACTATCATTGTGGTAGTTCTTCCTAGCAACAGTGTTGTCACCCTGGAAGAGAAACAAGTAGGTAGATAATAGGTTTTGCATGTATAAGCATCAGCGTTGTCAATTCATCTAATTTCTTTGTCAGAAATAAAGAGACACGGTTTAAAATAGCATTAACATAATAGGCATTGTTCATAGTTAAGACGGTGGGAAATGGCATTGTGCTGGAGCGGTCAGCTTCACCAGACCACTGGATTACAGATCAAGAACACAAGCATAGATGTAGTTCTAAACAACGTATAAGCATGAATGGTGAGTGCACTGTCAATTTATACCATTTCAGATTGATAAATAAAGAGACACGATTTAAATAACATTAATATAATATGGCATTGTTCATAGTTGAGACATAGCAGGATATGACATTGTGTTGTTGTTGGTAGTCTCACCACACCACTGGATTACAGATCAAGAACACAAGCATACACATAGTGCTAAAGAAGATAACTTGCTATGTTTAGTTTAATTTACATGATACAAATAAGGAACTAGATTGTACAACTAAAGACTGAAATTGAGAAGGACAAACTTATATTTGTGTACTTCTACTTTATAAACATTGAACAAGCAATTTGATGCAGACGACAAAAATAAACAACATTTGCACTCATAGCTATCCAAATATAAACAACAAAGTTTGAAGGCTCGAGGAGGACAAACTTACATTAGTAGTGAAGACAGACTCTATAAAGGCCTTGTCCATATTGATGGGGGGGGGCAATTCAAGAAGTTTACCGCACACTCTTCTTCAAGAGTATTGCCTTTATTCTACATTTTGTTAAGAGTAAATATAGATGTGAAAATATCGGAACAAATGGCGATTATTTAACTTAAGATGCAGAGTACAAATGTAAATACAGCATATAGGCAGAAGGCATTGACAAGAGCAATGCGGAGCTAAACTTCTTCAGTAACATTGATTTTATTCAATATTTTGGCAAGAGTAATGTAGATTTGATATGTAGAAAAATGGAGGATAAGGGAAAATAAGCTGCAAAGTGTACAGAGAACTAGCTGACAAATATAAATACAGTGATGAAGGACAACAGATACTTACAAGAACAATGCAGAACTAAATTTCTTCATAGGCATTGGGTTTATTCTACATTAATTTAAGCATTAATATAGATCTGATTATTTGGAGCGAACAGTGGGTAAGCAAGCTATAATGCACAATGATGTCACATAATCCACCAGGTATGAATGTAAGGACAACGATAGGACAATAGGTACTTGAAAGTGCAACTAACCCTAGGTGGTTTTGGTAATTCCTAACAACATATAGCTCATTGAGCTAATGCTATTCCAAGATTAATATTTCAGGAAAAGCTCAATGAATGGCATGGCATGGATGAGGAAAGTGGACCCCTCAAAATACTAAGGACAAAAAGATTGGCTCAAGCTCAAAGCTCAAGACTCTACATTTTATATTTTAGTGATCCAAGATCACATTGAGTCTATAGGAAAAGCCAATACTATCAAGGAGGGATAAGGTGTTGCTTGATGAGGTTCTTGCTTCATAGTGCTTAGTGATATGCTCCAAAACCCTCAACTACCTTCCCACATCCACATATGACCTAAATCAAAAGTTAAACTCGGCCCCACCGATTCTTTCTATCTGGCGCCACCGAGCTCAGATGTCATAGCCACTGCCACAAACCCTAGGCAAATCGGTCTCACCGATAGGAATCTCGGTCACACCGAGATGGGGTTGTAATCTCTTTGTTTCCCTTCGTAACGTTTCGGTCCTACCGAGATGAGCGATCGGTCCCACCGAGATTGCAATGTAAACTCTCTGTTTCCCTTTTGTAACATTTCGGTCCCACCGAAATGAGCAAATCGGTCCCACCGAGTTTACCTGACCAACTCTCTGGTTAGCTTATTACCAAAATCGGTCCCACCGAGTTTGTGTAATCGGTCACACCGAGATTACGTTATGCCCTAACCCGAACCATATCGGTCCTACCGAGTTGCATCTCAGTCCCACCGAAAATCCTAACGGTCAATAGGTTTGCTAAATCGGTCTGACTGAGTTTCTCAATTCGGTCTCACCGAGATTGGTAAATTGTGTGTAACAGTTAGTTTTTGTGTGGAGGCTATATATACCCCTCCACCCACTCTTCATTCGTGGAGAGAGCCATCAGAACATACCTACACTTCCAATACACATTTTTTGAGAGAGAACCACCTACTCATGTGTTGAGGCCAAGATATTCCATTCCCACCATATGAATCTTGATCTCTAGCCTTCCCCAAGTTGCTTTCCACTCAAGTCTTCTTTCCACCAAATCCATATCCTGTGAGAGAGAGTTGAGTGTTGGGGAGACTATCATTTGAAGCACAAGAGCAAGGGGTTCATCATCAACACACCATTTGTTACTTCTTGAAGAGTGGTGTCTCCTAGATTGGCTAGGTGTCACTTGGGAGCCTCCGACAAGATTGTGGAGTTGAACCAAGGAGTTTGTAAGGGCAAGGAGATCGCCTACTTCGTGAAGATCTACCGCTAGTGAGGCAAGTCCTTCATGAGCGATGGCCATGATGGGATAGACAATGTTGCTTCTTCGTGGACCCTTCGTGGGTGGAGCCCTCCGTGGACTCGCGCAACCGTTACCCTTCGTGGGTTGAAGTCTCCATCAACGTGGATGTATGATAACACCACCTATCGGAACCACGACAAAAACATCCGTGTCTCCAATTGTGTTTGAATTCTCCAAACCCTCCCCTTTACATTCTTGCAAGTTGCATGCTTTAATTTCCGCTGCTCATAGACTCTTTGCATGCTTGCTTGAATTGTATTAAGATTGCTTGACTTGTGCTAAGATAGCTAAAATCTGCCATAGACTAAAATTGGGAAAAGGATAGATTTTTAATTGGTCAAGTAGTCTAATCACCCCCCTCTAGACATACTTTCGATCCTACAAGTGGTATCAGAGCTTTGGTCTCCATTTGCTTTGATTTCCATAGCTTTTGGTGGTCATAGCCTTGGTTTCACAACCTAGGAGAGTATGGCGTCTAGCGAGGGAAATTACCACCGTAGAGATCCTTACTTTGATGGTACTGATTTTGCTAGTTGGAAGCATAAGATGAAAATGCATATTCTTGGACATAACCCCGCCGTTTGGGCTATTGTGTGTGTTGGCTTGCAAGGTGAATTCTTTGATGGGAGAGAACAGAATCGTGAAGCTACCGTGGAATAGTTGAAGATGCTACAATACAATGCTCAAGCTTGTGATATCCTCCTCAACGGATTGTGCCCCGAAGAATTCAACAAAGTCAGCCGTCTTGAGAATGCAAAGGAAATTTGGGATACTTTGATCGATATGCACGAAGGTACCGACTCCGTCAAGGAATCCAAGTTGGATGTGCTTCAAAGTCAACTTGACAAGTTCAAAATGAAGGATGGTGAAGGTGTCGCTGAAATGTACTCTAGGCTTGCTCTTATCACAAATGAGATTTTCGGCTTAGGAAGTGAAGAGATGACCGACAGATTCATCATCAAGAAGATCCTAAGAGCCTTGGATGGAAAATACGATACCGTATGCACATTGATCCAAATGATGCCAAATTACAAAGATCTCAAGCCAACGGAAGTCATTGGAAGAATTGTTGCTCATGAGATGTCACTCAAGGATAAGGAGGAGCTCCATAACAAGTCAAGTGGTGCTTACAAAGCCTCATGTGAAGCCCCCACATCATCAAGTAAGAAACAAACCTTCAATGAAGAATTGAGCTTAATGGTGAAGAACTTCAATAAGTTCTACAAGAATAGAAGCAAAGAGAGAAGTTCCAAGTCAAGGTCCTACAATGAAAAAAGATCTTCTAGTCAAGAGCGAAACTGCTACAATTGTGGAAGACCCGGACACTACTCCAACGAGTGTACGACTCCCCACAAGAGAAGAGAAGATTCTCCAAAAAGAAGAAGTAGAAGAGAAGAATCACCATCAAGGGAGAGAAGGAGTAGGGATGATCGATATGAACGAAGACCCTCTCGGAGAAGCAAGGATTCAGAAAGGAAGGACGAGTCATCAAGGAGCTACACAAAACGAAGACATCAAGCTCATGTTGGTGAATGGGTATCCGGCTCCGACTCCGACAATGACTCAGAGAGAAGCTATCACTCCGACTCCGAATATACTCAAGATGAAGGTGTTGCCGGTCTAGCACTTGTGTCAACCAACTCCTACAACATTTTTGATTCACCAAATGAAGGAATTGGAAGATGCTTCATGGCCAAAGGTCCAAAGGTATCACACCCCGAGTATGTTGATTTCAATAGTGATGAAGATGACTTGTTAGGTGATGATGATTTACTTGTTGACAACTATAGTGATGAATACTATGATGAAACGAATGACAATGATAAGGAGAAGATTGAGTCTCTAACTAAATAACTAAACACTCTTAAGTTAGCTCATGAAACTATCTTAGGAGATCATCGAGAACTTTTAAGGACTCATGAGAAATTACGTTTTGAGAAGCTCAACCTTGAGCAAGAGCATGAGTTCTTAAAGGCAATCAATGATGATCTTCGCAAGAAAAGTTCTTCTTACATTGCCAAGCGTTTACTCTTATCCACCTACATGCCTCAAGTCAAGTCTAGTAACAAGAACAAGAAAGATTCTTCCTCTAGTAGTAACAATAATCATGCTAAATCCAATATTGTTGTTTCTAGTATTTCTCTTGATTCCACTAATGATTCTCTTAGCCAAGTTACACTTGAGCAAGAAAATAGCTTATTGAAGGGAATCATAGAGAAAGGTGTTTACAAGAGCCTTGCCGGGAATAAGCAATTCGAGGAAATTGTACGCAAGCAAGGAAGGCACCGGAAGAATCAAGGTATTGGTTTTGAACGAAAGTTCAATGCCAATGGAGTTGAGTGGGAAGAAGATCAATACCCCAAGACGAAGTTTGTTCCTCAACAAGAGAAGTATGATCCTACTTCTTTCAAAGGTACACAAGCTCAAGATGATCTTCCACCACAAGACCACAAGCAAAAAGGCAAGGACAAGCTTCAAGAGGAAATTGATGTATTTGAAGAAGCTCCTAAGGCCTTGGTCAAGTGGGTTCCCAAGACTACATCAAGTTCCACTTCATCAAGTACAACTACAACTCCGAGGATTCCCATCAAGATGGTGTGGATCCCGAAGAAGAAGAACTAGAGAGTTCTTGAGGGTGACTCTGCCAACATACTTCACTCTTATCATTTTGGCAAGAACAAGTGCAATCAACTTCCACATCTTGCAATAGTTCAAGGAGTCACAAACCCTCTTGTTGGTAAGACAAGGGACAAGGTAAGCTAATGCTCTCATAGACATCACCTTGTGTGTGCATCACTCTATGTCTATGGATATCCTTGTTTGTTCCTTGTGGGACTAACCCGTGTAGGTATTGAAAGTGCAACTCACTCCAAAGGATAGCTCCGAATGATCTACATCAACTTAGAGCATCCACATCTTCAACACCCACATGAAGTCATCATCGACAAAACCCAAGGTTAGTTCATCCCTCTTAAGGGGGGATCTCACATGTAGGGGGAGCTTTACTCTAACAATTGAGTTAATGCAACTCTAATGGTGTGAAAACAACAACGCTTTATGTAAAAGTGGTAACCCCACTTGTGCTTAAACGATGAGTATGACCTATGATCAAATGTTCTCATTTGATTCCTAAGTCAATATACTCATATATAGATGACCTAGTCATCGCCAATTGCTTGATAGATGCTAGAATTGGTTGTGCATGCTTTGCCATTTTATTGTGTGAGCACGTTGGTTGCATAATTTACTCATTCGAGGACATCCACTTGTTGTTTTGATTGATTGGTTTCCTTTTCTTTTGGCCAAGTGGATGGACAAGAATGCCTAAGAACCTTCTCTAGCTATCTATGATTTTCTCGTCTCAAACTCTATTCATGCTGCATCACAAAGTTTGATCAAGTCAGATTCGAACCACTCTGTGTGAGGAGCACTCGGAGTCCCCGATTCGTCATAGACTTAAACTTCCAAAACTTCTTTGTGTGTTTCGGTCTGACCGATTCATCCATTTCGGTCATACCGAGATCACTAAGTCGATCTAGGTTTTCAATCTCGGTGCAACTGATTCGAACTTTTCGGTCACACCGAGTTTCAGTAACTGCTTGCAGTTATGAATCTCGGTGCCACCGAGTTGTTCCACTCGGTCACACCGACAGGGTCAGGCTATATATATATATCCACAGGTCAAAATTTGGAAAACTTTACGAACCTCCTCGCCCGCGCTTAGCCTGCTCTGCCTTCCTGGGTCTCCGGATCGTCCTCCTCGTCGCCAGTTGCCTCCTGCCGCTGGTCTCCGCCGCCGTCAACGGGAATCATCCCGGCCGTTGCCGCCGTAGCTAGTTCATCGCCGAACTAGGGTATGGACTTGAACTTTGTGCTGTTCTAACTCCGATTCCCCAGCACATTGCTTTGCCATGAATCTTGCCACGATTAAAACCATTCTATCCATCGAAAACACTCCGTAGTTTAGTCGTGAATTGAAAATTTAGGGTTAGGTTTCCGCCGAAATCATCTCGGACCGACCGAGTTGATGAAATCGGTTCCACCGATTTGGCTCAGGCCATTGCACATGTGATTCTTGGTCTGACCGAGAATTGCAAATTGGTGTGACCGAGTTCAGCACTTTATGAAACCCTAGCAGTCTCGGTGCCACCGAACTGTGACTCGGTCTGACCGTGTTCACTAGTTTAGGTTCCAAAAGCTGCTTCGGTATCACCAAGTTTGCAAATCGGTAGATCCGAAATGCTTTCTGTGGAAAACTAAAACTAAGTTGTTAATTCATTCTTTTGCAAAAAAACCTCTGTATTTTGTCATGCTCATCCACTCTACCTCATCTATAATCTATTCACATGGTCTACTGTCGATGTTCGCATCATGTCAGATCAGAGTGACAGTCAGAACAAGTGAGAGGAGCAGGTTCACTTGAGTGAGGGCACTAGTCCCTCTAGCAGCTCAGATGATGGCAGCAGTAGCACACCAAGCAATCTGCCAAAGGCTGCGACCAGGGCCAGCAAGAAAAGAACCTCAGAGTCAGAGGATGAGGACTATGTGGCTGAGGAAGAAGAAACCACCTCAAAGAGGAAAGTCCTGAAGAAGGAATATGGCACAGTTGCTGCCACCAAGCCAGGAATGAAGCAAAAGGTTCCTGCCAAGAGAGCTCCAATGTCTAAGGCCAGAGCATCTACTCAAGAGACTTTGGGATCTGCACCCAAAGAGCAGGTTGTGGCAGAAAAAAAAAGGAAGGAAAGGGTCAAAAAGACCACTGCTAGAGTGCTTGGGAGATCTTCAATCATGAAAGACTCTGAAGAAGAGGAAGAGGAAGAGGATGCAGCACCAGCACCCAAAGCTCAAACGCTTATGGGAGATGCCATAAGATCCGGGGTTGCTCAATCTAAGCCCAAAGGAACTTCCAAGCCAGCTGCTCCAAAACCCAAAATTGCACCAAAGAGGAGTACCAGGAACATTCCAGCTGCTGAGAAAAACAAGGCCCCAGTGCCTGAAACTGTTGCTGAAGAAGAAGATGATGAGACACATGTTTTGAGGAAGCTAAAGCCAAAAATTCCAGATCATAATGATGCTCATCCTGTAGCAGAAAACATGAAGATCAGGAAGGACTCAGGATTGAGGCTATGGAGAGAGTCAGATCCATATGCTACCAGAAGGAGAACTACTGTGGACTACAGGTTCCATATCCAAGAACAGCAGGATTTTTATGAGTCAGTGTTGCTTGACAAGAAACCAATAGTATGTGACATGAGATGGGTCAACTGGGAGAATAAAGAACATTATCCAAGAGTATATGACAGTTTCAAGGCTTGTGGAGTTGATGAGTTTGTGGCTCAGAAGCTCACAAAGTGGAATGATGAGCTTATCATGCAGTTCTACTCCACAGCTCACTTCTACCCAGATGGTAAGATAGTCTGGATGTCTGAAGGCACTAGATACCAGTCAACAGTAGCAGAATGGGCTCAATTGATCAATGCTCCTGAAGAGAATGAACATGACTTGTATGTTTATGCCAAGAAGAAGAAGGATCACAACTCCATGGCTAGCATGTACAAGGAGATTCCTGATGCAGATCTTGAGACTCACCAATTTGGATCAGTAAAACACCTGCTGTCAGGACTGCCTACTATCAATTGGATCCTCAGGCACACTCTTCTGCCCAAGTCTGGTGATCACAGAATGATCAGAGGCCACTCCATCAATCTGTTACATATATTTGATGTGCCACAAAAGTTCAAGGTCATGAGTCTTATAGTTGAAACTATCAAGAGGACAGCTGCTGACCAAAAGAGAAGCTGTGGGTATGCACCACAGATCCAGGAGTTGATTAACTCCAAGATGGGAACTGGCACATACTTGTTGGACAAGGAGCACATGCCTATCTATCCAGACTTTGAGGACAACCAAGTGGTCATGAATGAGGATGAACCAGCTTCTGTGCACGTTCAAGCAAAGAGGGAGAAGGCAAAGGCTGAGAAAGCTGCAAACATGCTAACCATGGAAGAGGCATCTCAGTATCTTCTGAAGAGCAAGCAAGATCAGCTCGGCTACTTGATTGCATCCACTCTAAGGATTGAGAAAGGGCTGGCCACCCCGACTCAAAACCAGGAGAGCTTGGAAAGGATCGTGGAGCAGAAGTTCTATGACATGGATGTGAAGGTAACTGAGATCCAGTCTGTTGTGGAGCAACTTCAGGATGATATGCAGGAGAGGAAGGGCAAGACAACCACTGATGCTTTTGCTAGAGTGCCCAGAGGACAAAGATCTGCTGCAATGCCTGTTCCAGACACCAGAGCAACTTCATCTGCACCAGCTACAGCTTCAGTGCCACCAGCTCCAGCACCTACTCCATCAGCTCCATCTACATCGACTGAAGCCTTCGTTCTTGGAGTTATCCGAACACCACCACCTGAAGACCAAGCCTGAGATACGATTTAGTGCTATGCATTTTCTAGGAACTTTTTGGTAACTTGTTGCCAAAGGGGAGAAAAATGTATAGATCATAGGCTTCGAGAGAGAGCGTTGCTTTTTTTATTCTCTCTTGCTTTGGTGGTTGAACTTTATTTGCTTGATTGAGATACTTTCTGTCTGTGTGATACTTGGATGATCATGTGTGTTTGATCATATGATACATTAATGCTTGTTGGATGACATTATCATTTGATCCCTATATGATCATTCACTTTGCTTGGTGATGAGTGCATGTATTTAATTATTATCATTTTGAGCGCTCCACCAAGAGGTATGTGACATGGAAGAGTAACCCATGAGCCTAATTCTCTGTGCATTTGCAGTCCAAAGCAAATCATAAACTATGCACAAATTTAGGGGGAGCTCTTGCTTTTCACATACTTCTCAAAGCGACAATGTTTTTCACTCTTATTATCATTCATCGAAGCTTTGATCTATATGTTATCATCAATTACCAAAAAGGGGGAGATTGAAAGTGCAACTATCCCTAGGTGGTTTTGGTAATTCCTAACAACATATAGCTCATTGAGCTAATGCTATTCCAAGATTAATATTTCAGGAAAAGCTCAATGAATGGCATGGCATGGATGAGGAAAGTGGACCCCTCGAAATACTAAGGAAAAAAAGATTGGCTCAAGCTCAAAGCTCAAGACTCTACATTTTATATTTTAGTGATCCAAGATCACATTGAGTCTATAGGAAAAGCCAATACTATCAACGAGGGATGAGGTGTTGCTTGATGAGGTTCTTGCTTCATAGTGCTTGGTGATATGCTCCAAAACCCTCAACTACCTTCCCACATCCACATATGACCTAAACCAAAAGTTAAACTCGGCCCCACCGATTCTTTCTATCTGGCGCCACCGAGCTCAGATGTCATAGCCACTGCCACAAACCCTAGGCAAATTGGTCTCACCGATAGGGATCTCGGTCACACCGAGATGGGGTTGTAATCTCTCTGTTTCCCTTCGTAACGTTTCGGTCCTACCGAGATGAGCGATCGGTCCCACCGAGATTGCAATGTAAACTCTCTGTTTCCCTTTTGTAACATTTCGGTCCCACCGAAATGAGCAAATCGGTCCCACCGAGTTTACCTGACCAACTCTCTGGTTAGCTTATTTCCAAAATCGGTCCCACCGAGTTTGTGTAATCGGTCACACCGAGATTACGTTATGACCTAACCCTAACCATATCGGTCCTACCGAGTTGCATCTCAGTCCCACCAAAAATCCTAACGGTCAATAGGTTTGCTAAATCGGTCTGATCGAGTTTCTCAATTCGGTCTCACCGAGATTGGTAAATTGTGTGTAACGGTTAGTTTTTGTGTGGAGGCTATATATACCCCTCCACCCACTCTTCATTCATGGAGAGAGCCATCAGAACATACCTACACTTCCAATAAACATTTTCTGAGAGAGAACCACCTACTCATGTGTTGAGGCCAAGATATTCCATTCCCACCATATGAATCTTGATCTCTAGCCTTCCCCAAGTTGCTTTCCACTCAAGTCTTCTTTCCACCAAATCCATATCCTGTGTGAGAGAGTTGAGTGTTGGGGAGACTATCATTTGAAGCACAAGAGCAAGGAGTTCATCATCAACACACCATTTGTTACTTCTTGGAGAGTGGTGTCTCCTAGATTGGCTAGGTGTCACTTGGGAGCCTCTGACAAGATTGTGGAGTTGAACCAAGGAGTTTGTAAGGGCAAGGAGATCGCCTACTTCGTGAAGATCTACTGCTAGTGAGGCAAGTCCTTCATGGGCGATGGCCATGATGGGATAGACAAGGTTGCTTCTTCGTGAACCCTTCGTGGGTGGATCCCTCCGTGGACTCGCGCAACCTTACCCTTCGTGGGTTGAAGTCTCCATCAACGTGGATGTATGATAGCACCACCTATCGGAACCACGACAAAAACATCCGTGTCTCCAATTGCGTTTGAATTCTCCAAACCCTTCCCTTTACATTCTTGCAAGTTGCATGCTTTACTTTCCGCTGCTCATAGACTCTTTGCATGCTTGCTTGAATTGTATTAAGATTGCTTGACTTGTGCTAAGATAGCTAAAATCTGGCAAATACTGAAATTGGGAAAAGGATAGATTTTTAATTGGTCAAGTAGTCTAATCACCCCCCTCTAGACATACTTTCGATCCTACAGTACTCACAAGAGCAAAGAAGCGACTAGCATAGTTGGGATATCCTAGGTTTTGCAGCACTGGTTCTATCGCCAATATACGTCGGGTGCTATGTGATTTCTCTGGTAGCACCATCTTTTTCAAGGACTTTGCTTGTACTCCTTCAGGTTCTGCAATCACCCTCTTCCTTTTGGATGTCTGAAACACAAGAACAACATTTGAATGGAAAAACATGGTATGAGGACAAATGGAATAGGTGTTTTAATGGATGGGCATGGCATCTTCACATATATCATGAGTAAACAAAGCAGATGACGGTGCAACGAAGCAAAAGAAAGGTAAGACACCTGATGCAAGATATGTGCAACCAATAAAATCTTGCCAAATTAGAACATGCACCTTATTGAGTGAACAGGATAGGCCATCTGCCTTTGACTCCTTGAGCTCAGAATAGTCATTAGGATCATATTCTGAATACGAATCTATAGGTCGAGAGCATGTGGGTTTCATATCATCCACAATGGACCTCAATCCCTTGATGCCAAGTTTGTTACCCATTGAACTGTTCCGCAATATTCTTCTGATGTGCGCATTCTTATATTCATTGTGATTACGTACAATATCTGTAAAGCATGAAAACACAAATAGTAGTGAGATTATCTTTGTAATGCAGAGGATATTGTAATATAATAGAGGCTCCCTGTAAACCCTTGTGTGCTATCACTGGATTCTGATGAGAGAGCCCATGTGTGCTATAATATGGTGAGTAGATTAATATAATCTGGCACAACTACACAAAAAAGCTCCCTGTTGGGGGCCCCAGATGTAAGGATAGTTGGCAGACGTTAGGTTCATAATATACTGTATAGAAAGTTTATTGCCAAACCATGATAAAGAGAACGCAGAGCCAGTAGGTAGATCATAGTGTAGATAATAGGGGTACACCATAACCACCATAAATAAATCGGGAAAGCAGAACTGGCTGGAAAACATAGGGTTTTGCCGCTACTAATATGCAGCCTATCGACCACCTACATGCCATCTCTATTCATCTGAAGGCGCACAACTGTTACTATCAGTTTAGTCTATCAAAGACCGCGTGGTTCCCACCATTTCCGGGGTATTATGGAAGACCAACTCAAAGTGCGAAATCATTTAGCAGAATCGGTCCAATAGAGGTGTCGACTGCAGATGTCCCTGCTCCCCTTCCTGACAAGGAACTGTGCTTACTAAAGAAGAATAGAAGAGGAACATGTTAAAGAACAGAAGAGGAAGCATATTCTGCATGTCTGCATGCAAGTCGCGTGACTTTTGTCATTTGGGTCAGTCGACCATTTCAGGCGGTTGGATGAAGATCCTACATCTCCTAACCCTTCTTCTTCCTCGTCTCCGATTCTTCCCATATAGAACACCGCACGGGCCACCGGCCGAACCACCGGCCCCCACCGTCTGTGTTCCTCCTCCACCCCCACCCCACCCACATCGAGTTTTCTTCGTTCGGTGAGGCCCCACCGCCGCCCCCCCACAACCAACGTCCCCACCCGAGCCCCTTCCTTCGCACCGGTGAACTCTGGCGAGCTCTGAAAAATCGACTAACCCAATTTTGAAATTTAGTCTACTGTCATTTAACTAGTGTGGAATATAAAAGAGGAAAACCATAAGCATTGCGAGTATAGTGTTGAGCGTGCCATGGCGGATCTGAAGGTGCAAACCGGACAAAGGCAACTTCGCAACCAATGTTTGCTTTCAACTAGCAAGTAAGCGATGGACAAGAAATCAAAGTAAAGTAGTGGCGATCTATTTTCTTGCTACGATAAATAAGTTGAGCAGGTATGAAAGAGTACCGCCTCTGGTGCGGTGCCGTGTATGCATCTGCTGAGAATTTGACGGTGCTGCGGTAGCGATGGCTATCGGCAGCGTGGAAGCAGATCTAGGAGGGTAGACGGTGGCGGCGGGGCGCGGTGGACGAGACGGTCGTAGGAGCGGTGCTGGCAATGTGGACGACGGCGGGGATGAAGCGAGAGGACGAGATGCAAGGATCCCGGTCTGAAGCCGTGGATGAGAGAGGTCAATCTCTTGTAATGGATGACGACGTCGGGGTATCAGCTCCGGCATGGTGGAGGAGGATGGCGGTGGATGGGGTGGCGGACAGAGGAGGCTGGGGTGGAGAGGGTGTTTTGGCGCCAACGGAGTACGAATGGGGAAATGGAGGGAGAGAGGAAGGGGGAACCATGTCTTCAGGGTGCGCTTGTCTCAAATGCCAGGAAATTTACAAACTTAGCCCCCATTTAAATTTTCCTACATCGCAACAATATTAGTCGGTTGGGGATAGGACGGTAATCTCGCATACACAGAATATTTGCCGACGAGAGTTTGTTTTTGGTGCCCACCGTGTATGAATCGGGGAGGGAGTCGATTTCGGCTGAGGAGACACTGTGTTTTGGCGCCCACCGTGTATGAATCCGGGTGAGAGGCAGTTATGTCATGTTTGAGTGAAATTACAAACCTACCCCTATAGAAATCGAGCCGATAGGCTTTGCGTGTCAGGGATAGGCAATAATTTCCATCCCGCAGATTTTGGTTTCAGACGGTTACTACGACTTTCCCCACTTCATTCAAATTTTTGCACAACAAGAGTGCATGTTTACCGTGCCAACTCAATTCGAATACAGTTTGTATTTTATTTTTGTTCGGGTAGGATCCATTTGCGATTGGAATAAAATTCTATATACATCACATTTTATATATACTTTCAAAAGCACAACACCCTTTAGACATAAATATGGTTTACATATGGCATGATCTCAGATTCATAAGGGTGTATCCATCTTAATTTGAATTTCCTAATATTTGAAACCACTTTATGTTGAAATCCAATGTATGCATTCCTCGCTAACTGTCTCCAATTAATGAGTGTTTCATGCGGTTTTTTTAGTTCTCAAACGTGTATAATGTGTTTCACACACGCAACCTATAGTGTAATCCCGTTTAGACATTAATTGCATATAAATCATGCATTGTCTCTAATTAAAGAATCTATGGATCACTAATATTGATAAACTACATAACATTACACGTGTCCCCAAAATCAAATGAATATGCATGTTTGATTCACCAATTTGTGTTATGATATTATCGATATCTTGGTCTCCAGTTTAAATATTTGAATCCCTTTTAATCCAGATATTCGTCTCATATAACTATCACTCATGCTTATATATGAGTATCTCTCTAGACCTATACACGTTCATCGTCTCTCGGGTATCTCTCGTGCTACCTCTATGTCGACAATGATCTTTTATCTTCGCAACACACTGACGGTACTTTCTCCCTCGACTTTCATCACTCTATCTCTCTCTAAGTATATCTCGCTCCCTGCTATGTGTCTCTAACTATGATTCTCCATATGAAATCTCTTTCTCTCACACAAACACAAACTTCATCTCCCGGGGTCTCATTTCTCTCTACTATTCCCCTGTGTGCCACTCTCACACCCCCTCTCACACAGAGATGTCTGTCGCTCCTTAGATATGAGAAGCTACGACTCTTCCTCTTAAATATTTCTTTTTCACACACAAACACAAACTCTGTCTTCTAGGGTCTCATATCTCTCCACCATTCTCTTGTATGTCGCTCACTCACTCTCTCTTCCTAGAGATATCTTGCGTTCCCTCATATGTCTCTCTAGCTATTTTACTCGTTGTGAAATATCTTTCTCTCTCATAGACACAAAACTCCATCTCTCGGGATCTCATTTCTCTCTGATATTTGTTTGTATGTGACTCACATGCACACTCTCTCTATATCTCTCTCACCCACACACATAACTCAGCCTTCTGATCCACTCGACTCCTATCTCTAACACACACTAGCTAGCATCTTTATCTTTCTATTTATCTGTTTCTCCATCAACCTTCTTTCTCGCCCTAACTCTTGCTTCCTATCACGCGCACTATATATGTTTCTCTCTACATGCAGTCAAGTGCCCTCTTTTTTATCTTTCTCTCTCACACACATAACTTCACCCTCTGAACCACCTGGCGGTCATCTCCAACACTCAAACTAGCCGATGTCCCTCTAGCTAGCATTTTTATCTTTGTATCTATTTTTAGTTTCTCCATCAACATTTCTTTCTCGCACGCACTCTTGCTTCCTATCACCCACACTATATATGTCTCTCCATACATGCATTTATAGGTTGATCTCTTTTGCACAATCGTTGTGTTTCGCTCCCTCTGCTTGCCATAGATGCATGCTCCAACCCACGCCACTATCTCTTAAAGACAAAAACACATGCTCAATTATCGAGCCTTCTTCCATGCACTCTCACATGCATGCATATTGTCATATCGATCTCTCCCATATCGTTGATCTTATGACTTATGTCTTCTTTATTTTATCTCGATCATGCTCGCACACACACACACTTCCCACGTATACATGTATACCTCTCGCACATGCACGTTCAAGGTCTCCTATGTCTCCATACATAGTTAATCACCCTCAATCCTAACGCCACATCGAATCGTTCTCTTCTTGTGTGCACATAACTTCCGCCTGGATGGGTAAAACACACACTCACACTTAACAATCTCCTTCTAGCTAACCCCCATCTCTTACTCTTCCCCTATATCCCCGAAACCAATAAGACCATCCCTTCGTTTAATTCCCGCCTACATGCACCATCGATATATAGTAGTCTTCCTCGGTGTCTCTCGAAGAAACACGTTCTCTCGATGTCGACTCCACTCACGCGCACACGCCCTCTCTTCCCTCTCTACGGGCCTTTTCTCTCTCGCACCCCCTCGTTGGTGGCCTCTGTCATACACTATGATGAAGCCACGCACACTTAAATTACATCTTCCACCGAGGACCCCGCGTCACTGATAACCCACAAGTATAGGGGATCAATTGTAGCCTCTTTCGACAAGTAAGAGTGTCGAACCCAACGAGGAGCTAAAGGTAGAACAAATATTCCCTCAAGTTCTATCGACCACCGACACAACTCTACGCACGCTTAACGTTTGCTTTACCTAGAACAAGTATGAAACCGGAAGTACTTTGTAGGTGTTTTTGGATAGGTTTGCAAGATAATATAGAGCGTGTAAATAAAAAGTAGGGGCTGTTTAGATATGGAAGCAATAAAGTAAATATAGCGAGTGTGGAAAAGTGGTGGTAGGCGTTGCGAAATTGTCCCTAAGCAATTGACTACTTTACTAGACCGATAGCAAGTTTTATGTGGGAGAGGCCACCACTAGCATGTCATCCCTGACTTGGAATTCTATGCACTTATGATTGGAACTATTAGCAAGCATCCGCAACTACTAACGTTCATTAAGGTAAAACCCAACCATAGCATTAAGATATATTGATCCCCCTTCAATCCCGTATGCATCAATTTCTATGCTAGGTTCAAGTTTCTGTCACTCTTTCCCTCCAATACATAGTCCTATCAACATACAACTAACCCTATGGTGTGATCCACGCGCGCGCTCATATGATGGGCACCAAAGGACATCAATATAACCACAAGCAAATTAAACCAATCATAGCAATTCATCAACCACCGATAGGACAACGGAAATCTACTCAGACAACATAGGATGGCAACACATCATTGGATAATAATATGAAGCATAAAGCACCATGTTCAAGTAGAGGGTACAACGGGTTGCGGGAGAGTGGACCGCTGTAGATAGAGGGGGGAAGGTTGTAACACCCCGAGACCGATGTGCCAGGTGTCGTCCAGTTATTCGCTGTTGTTGCCTTGTCATTGCTTGCGTGTCATGCATTGCATATCATGTCATCATGTGCATTTCATTTGCATACATGTTCGTCTCATGCATCCGAGCATTTTCCCCATTGTCCGTTTTGCATTCCGGCGCTCCGTTCTCCTCCGGTGGTCATTTCTACCTTCTTCTCGTGTGTGGGGATTAAACATTTCCAGATTGGACCAAGACTTGCCAAGCGGCCTTGGGTTACTACCGGTAGACCGCCTGTCAAGTTTCGTACCATTTGGACTTCGTTTGATACTCCAACGGTTAACCGAGGGACCGAAAAGGCCTCGTGTGTGTTGCAGCCCAACACCCTTCCAAAGTGGCCCAAACCCACCTAAACCTCCTCCATCATCTTGGTCGTTCGATCATGATCGCGTGGCCGAAAACCGCACCTCATTTGGACTCTCCTAGCTCCCTCTACCTATAAATATGTGATCCCCTCCGAAATTCGCGGTGCAAACCCTAGACCACCACCTCTCCGTGCCGACGGACATTTCCTCCCCCGCTGACGGACATGTCCGGCCTCTCCTGCGTGAATCCAAAGCCGCCAAGTGTCCTCGCCGCCGCCGTTCTCCACCGCGCGCCACCGTGGGCCCGCGCGGCCCAGATCCGGCCCGCTGGGCCCGAACCGCCGTCGCCCGCGCCTGTGCATCGCCGCCGCCTAGCGCCTCCCGCCCGCACCTGCCGGCCGCCACCTCCGCCTCCGCGCCGCCATGTGTGCCGCCGTCTCCTGCTCAAGCCGGCGCGCGTCTCGGCAGCCGCGCCGCCCCGGATCCCCTGCAGCTCGCCCGTGTGGAGCTCCGCCGCCGCCTCGCCAAGTCACCGGCGCCGCCCTCCGCCGTCGCCTAGCTCGCCGCCGGCCGGATCCGACCAGATCCGGGCCGGGACGACCTCCCGCCGCCGCCCCTGACTTCTCCTGCGTGGATCCGGCGAGATCACCCGGTCTACTTTGTTAGTTCCCTCCTGCAGGGGGCTAGATCAAGGTACTCCGATGTGCAGAAACTGCTCTTCGGCCTTCTTATGGCCTCGAGGAAGCTGCGTCACTACTTCCAGGCGCACGAAATCACTGTCGTCACTCGCCTCCCTCTGCAACGGATATTGCACAATCCAGACGCAACGGGAAGAATCGTAGAGTGGTCACTGGAACTGTCCAGCTTTGGCCTCAAGTTTGAGACTACCTCGACGATTCAAAGCCGAGTCCTAGCGGAGTTCGTTGCAGAATGGACCGCGACGCCTGACGAAGAAGCCCAAGAGACTGCTCTCCCCGGCAAGGAGGCAAGTTGCGACTGGATCATGTACTTTGATGGAGCTTTCTCCTTACAGGGCGCCGGGGCTGGCGTACTGCTTGTCGCGCCCATCGGAGAGCACCTCAAGTACGTGATCCAGATGCACTTCCCCAGGGAGGTGTCAACAAACAATACGGCTGAGTACGAAGGGCTGCTTGCTGGTCTTAGGATCGCGACGGACCTCAGAATCAAGAAACTTGTCGTCAGGGGCGACTCGCAACTTGTCATCAAGCAAGTCAACAAGGATTACCAGACCCCGTTGATGAAGGCCTACATCGATGAAGTGAGAAAGCTGGAAGAGCGTTTTGACGGTATACAGGCAGAACACGTTCCTCGAGCGGAGAATGACATCGCCGATTACCTGTCAAAACGCGCTGCCCTCAAGCTACCTGTGGAACCAGGTACCTTTGTGCTTCGGCTAACTCAGCCATCCGTTGATCCATCAACAGAGCAGAACAAGAGGAGAAAATCAGGGCCCGACAATTACTTTCCCGCCGAGCTCCCCGAAGCCGCCGGCAAGGATGTTGCCGGAGACACTGAGCCCGCCACAGGACGGCTAGCTCCGATGGAGCATCAAGCTCTTGCCGTGGAGACAACCGCTCCTATAACGGAGGAAATGCCTTTAGTCCTCGCCGTCGAGCCCCAGGCTCCAGCGTGGGCACAGCATACCGTCCGATTCCTCCAAACAGGGGAACTTCCTGAGGAGCAGGAAGAAGCGGAAAAAGTAGCCCGTCGCTCTACTATGTACCAGTTCGTCGATGACGTCCTGTACAGAAAGAGGCCGAACAGTGTGAAATTGAAGTGTATCCCTCGAGAGGAAGGACTGGGGCTGTTGGCGGAGATACATGGAGGCATATGTGGATCCCACATAGGGTCGAGGGCCCTTGCCGGCAAAGCGTTTCGGCAAGGCTTCTTCTGGCCCACCACCCTCCAGGATGCAACGACACTAGTCACCAGGTGTGAAGCGTGTCAGTTCCATTCAAAGAAGCTTCATCAGCCAACTCAAGCCCTTCAAACCATTCCTCTCTCCTGGCCTTTCTCGGTCTGGGGGCTCGACATATTGGGCCCTTTCCCCCGCGCTGTCGGGGGCTTTGAGTACTTGTACGTTGCAATCGACAAGTTCACAAAGTGGCTAGAAGTGGAAGCAGTGAGGAAGGTCACAGCACAGTCAGCCGTCAAGTTCTTCAAAGGACTGGTGTGCCGTTTTGGTGTACCCAATAGGGTCATCACCAAGAACGGCACGCAATTCACAAGCCATACCTTCATGCAATATATTCAAGACCTCGGCAGCAAGGTCTGTTTCGCTTCCGTTGCTCACCCACGAAGCAATGGTCAAGCTGAGAGGGCAAATGCTGAAGTACTGCGAGGCCTGAGGACAAAGACCTTTGACAGACTGCACAAGAGTGGAAGACGCTGGATTGATGAATTGCCGGCGGTTCTTTGGTCAATCAGAACGACACCAAATCGAGCCACCGGCCAGACACCGTTTGCCCTGGTATACGGGGCAGAAGCAGTTCTCCCCACAGAACTCATATACGGGTCACCTCGAGTACTCGCTTATAACGAGCTTGAGCAAGAGCAATTGCGGCAAGATGACGCAACACTCCTTGAGGAAGATCGTCTTCGGGCGGCTGTGAGAGCAGCGCGCTACCAGCAAGCCTTGCGCCGCTACCATAGCCGCAAGGTTCATGCCCGAAGCTTTGAGGAAGGCGACCTTGTTCTTCGACGCGTTCAATCAGCCAAGAATTCCAACAAGTTGATGCCAAAGTGGGAAGGCCCTTATCGGGTAATACGAGTCACCAGGCCCGGCGCAGTCCGCCTGGAGACCGAAGATGCCGTTCCGGTGAGTAATTCCTGGAACATTGAGCATCTGCGCAAGTTTTACCCGTGAGGTGTGGCTTGCCGGGCCCCCCGGCAAGCCATCTTTTGTACGAGCCTTGCCGATGACACATGTAACCCTTTGTACAAAGCCAGGCGTAGACCCTGAGCATAAATAAATGAAGCACTGGCGCCCTAAGTTATAGCATGCATGCTAGGTCGAGTCTCGTCCTTGGTTAGGGTTGATAGTGCTTAGCGGCGACTAACCCCTAGCTTAGAGGTCGAGTGTGCGTCTCTTTGTCTTTCTTTTGTCTTCTTTGGTTCACAGGACACACAGATATCCTTGCCGAACCACTTGGGGAGAAAAAAAAGGAACATACCAACATCTAGGCCCCGGCAAGCCAGTATTGCCGGGGGCTGCAAGAGCAAAGATTCACCCACGGCAAACCAGGGTTGCCGGGGGCTGCAGCTTCAGAAAAGTTCTTCATCCCTTATCATGCATTCCATTATGGACTGAGGTATGTGAAACCTCGTTTTTCCTTAAGCTACCGTGCTCCCCTAACTCTAGGCCCTAGGGCTCGTTCCTGGGACCAAGTTTGGTCATAGTCGCGGCAGCGAAAGGATGAAACAAGGAGCCTGAACCCGCCTCATCCCAGCCTCCGCCAAAGGCATGAGAAAGGTCGAGCGAAGTGGGGAGACGGCAAGGCCTGTTGCCGGGCGAGAAAATGTTTATCTTAGAGATATCAAGGATTTACTCCTTGTCGTGGGTTCCACACGCAAACAAATGACCCGGCAAGCATCCCTTTTTCATTAAAATCATTCCACTGAGGTATAGTCCGTAGGGAATGAAAAACATGAATGAAGGGATTACAAGTTTTAAATTCAACGAAGGCCCGAAGGCTTACAAACTAAAAAGAGATAAGGTGCCCGTAATCCCTTTCTTGTCCCTCTCCTTAGGAGGCAGGTCAAGGAGGCGAGAAGGGCAAAAGGAGCACCTAGGCGAGCTACGGGTGGCAGAAGATGCAGAGAGAACATCTTGGTGGCCGTCCAAAGGCTGGATGGTGATGGCGGCGCCGGAAGCAGAGCTCGAAGATGAGGCGGCAGGACGTCAGCACGCGTCGAAGGCATCGGTGCCTGCGTACTCCGACTTGATAGCCTTGCCGCCCGCCCTCTTCCTCTTCCGCAACCTCCCAACGCCAGCCGCCCAAGGAGACGACCCTGAGAAGTTCAAGGAGCCGGTGACACGGATGATGGGGTCACCAGTGCCGCACGGAGCGGCACCTGACACCTAGTCGGACCCGTCATCCTGCTGCCTACCGCCCTCGTCGTCGCTGCCGCTGTCCTCCTCGTCACTCCCGCCCGAGGAGGAGTCTTCACTATCAGAAGAGCTCTCCACGCAGCACCTTGTACGAGTCCCAAAGTGGCCGAAGACCTTGACGGAGAGAAGGCCACCCTCCATCAGCTTAAAATGGAGAGTGAGCCCCTCTGTCAAGCTATGGATATGAGCAAATGTCTTCCATCCCCGAGGAAGATACATCACGTGAGGAGCGGGGAAGTCGATGCGGACCCGCGTGCCATTGATCCCGCAGCCCCTCATGTGCAGCCGCAATGACTCCGGCGGATCTAGCTCCATCTACTGCGCAAATGGAGTCGGGAGACGAAGGCGACGGCGCGGCGGCCAGCGCAGCCTGACGAAGAACTCACAAGGGTCATCCCCAACATGGCCCTCCATTGAAGGGGGAGCTGCTGGCGGAGGCGAGGCCGGCGCGCCACCCCGTCCTCCTCTTCCCCCGAGCGCCCCGGCCTCGCCCACGGCCTCGCCCCCTCCCCCTTCCCCTCGCGGCTGGCTCTGCCACCGCAGGCGCAGGAGAAGGAGGGATGCATTGTCGAGCGGCGACCCTCGCCGCCACCGTTGAAGGACCGGGATTCCCACTCTCCATGACGGATGGAAGGGAGGAGCAGAAGCTGAAGGAAGAAGAAGATGAAAGAATGCGGGACGCTATCCCCCCTCCCGCTCTTTATAAAGGAGCGGGGTTGGGGCTCGGCCGCCCCGCTCGGCCAATCGAGATACGGAAGGCACAGGGAGCCAGGACCGACCCGCCGCCCCAACCAGCGACGGCCCGGTTTCCCGCCTCCACCGTTTGCCACCCCAAGCGCATGGGAGACACGTGGCGGACGTGCAGAACCGAGGGGACGGGTGAGGCGACCTCTCCCCACCCCGTGATCGTGGGGAGTGGATGCCTTGAAGACCGCGCCTCAGCCCCATTCAGTAAATGGGCCACGCCTCCACACCTTCCTCCGTTTATGGGGAAGGCGCGAACCGCCCCTTTACTACGACGTGACGCATACGTGCAAAGACCAACCCCACGCATGCTGCCCACGTCACGCCGACCTCCCCACGCCGTGCCACGCGCGCGAGTCATGGGAAGCGCAACGCGCGAAGAATCTTACCGCGGTAAAAACCGCCCCGCCTGCCCGCACACCGTTTCTGGGCCTGACCCAACAACGCGTTGCGCTTATGTGTGGCCCAGGCCCGGGGGCTCCTGTCGGTGTACAAAAAGAGGGGTGCACTTTTTGTACCCCTATAACTATGCACGGGCAGTCAGAGCCGCGGGCACCACCACACCAAGCAAGGCAAGGGAGGTGAGCCAGGGTAAGACCGAAGCTCAAGGGAACTAGGACGATGCCAAGGCCAAGACCACGAAGAGCAAAAGGGACGAAGCGGACTCCCCTGGCAAGATCCTTGTCGGGAGACTGCTTTGGCAACCCCGGCAAGACCCTTGTCGCGGCGACTCGCCCCACGCCTACGGAGCAAATTACCCTTGAGTCCACTGCCCCCAAGGGGCAAGGATTCGGGAGACATCCTCGTGGTGGCATGCAGATCTTTCTGAAGACATTCAAGATCAGATACACACTGAGAAGACGACGACCTTTGGCGAGATACCAGCCAGGGAAGACCACGAGACCCCCGGCAAGCGCCTTGCCGGGGATGACAGCAGGCGCCTCGGCAAGACCCTTGCCGGGGCCCCGGAAAGGCCCTTTCCAAGGACATCCGCAGGGCCACCATCAGGCCCACGCCGACTAAACCTCCACCACCGTACGCATGCAGCTGCCGACCCAACCAGTTGGGCAGGCACCTGCGTGGCGGCATGCAGATCTTCGTGAAGACCCACCACTGCGCCACCTCAGTTGCCTGCCTACCTACATGGCATCACAGGCATCGCTGGCCAGGGCGCGCGTCGACACAAGAAGGAGCGGCGACGGACGAGACAGGTTTCTCCCCCATCCTCGATAAAGCAAGGACACCTAAGCAAGACGCATTAAATGCGCCTTGTCATGTAATGCGAGGGATAACCTCGCATCACTGTACCCTTTCCACCTCCTGCGTGCCACTGTGGCAACCACTTTTTCTATAAAAGGAGGCCCGAGGCGACCGGGATGAGGATTCGACTTTTTGGAGCTCCTAATGCCCCAGAGCTAGCTCAAAAACAGGAATATACATCCACCAAAGCAGGAGTAGGGTTTTACGCATCCTCGCGGCCCAAACCTGGATAAACAAACTGTGTACTATCTGTTTGATCCGCTCTTCTCACGACCCCGTGCCCCGCTAACCGTAGTAGGGATACTTGTGATCCCATAGGTGTCGTTCCCACCGACACCGGCTTACCCATGCCGGGCTCACCCTTGAGATGACCGGGGCGGACTTCATCCGTCGCCGGATCGCTCCTCTGCATAATAAGGGGAGGCCAGCCTGGCTCTTCATGAACCCCGCTGACCTCATGCGGCTCCGCCCCGGCCTCGACCATAACTTCACAGTGATGGCGCACGCCCATTTCTGCCAGCGGATCTTCCAGCTCGACGTGGGGCGCGACGGCGAGGTCAAGCGGACCGGCAAGGTTGCGAGGGCCACCGCGAAGGCCGGCAAGGTCCACAAGGGGCCTCTGTTCAAGCTGCCGACGGGGATGGTCCCGTTGTGCAAGAACTCGCGTCGGTCCGAGATCATCGCCATGATGCCGGACTGCAACGCGCACGGCCCCGTCCCGAGCTGGAAGGAACCGGAGGACGTTGAAGTGCAACAGTTCTTCGACACCCCGCACGAGGCATATGTCAACGCCGACGCCGAGCGGCTGCTTGTCCAAGACACCTCCCAGGCGGAGCTGAACTACATCGCCACTAGGGCGAGGGAGGCACAACTTGCCAGGGAGGCCGGAAACGCCGGCGGAGTGGAGGACAAGGCCGCGACGGCCGCGGAGGAGGAGCCCGCCCGGTGGGCGGCGGCTGTCGAGGGAGTCAGCAGCGCCGGCATCGAGGCTCCTTTGGTTGAAGATGTGACCGGCAGGTCGTCGTCGGAGGAGGCCGAGACCGCAGAGCCGACGCCACCTACGGGGAGGGGGCGAGTCCTACGGCGGGCTAGTTCCGGTGAGCCGGTCCAGCCCGGCAGGGCTGCGCGGTCACAACTGACCTTGGAGGAGCCCGAGCGCCATACGAGGACCGCGGCGGCAAAGAAGCCGGCGAAGGCCGCGGTGAAGAAGATGATAGCCACCCCTTCTTCGTCCGTCCGTGCCCAGACACCACCTCCTTCTCCTCCTCCGGCGAATGTTGACATGGAGGTCACTTTTGATTATGGATCCCTCAGCCCGAGGAGGAAGAGGAAGACAATAGAGGAGGAGGCGGACGATGAGTAAGTATCTGGTTCCTTTTCGTTATCTCTGCCTCCTCAATCTATGTTGCTTGTCTTGACTTGCTTTCATCTTTGTAGGGACGGGGAGACGTTGGCCCAGAGAGCAAAGAGGGCCAAGGTCTCGGCGGGTGGTCAGCCCCCAGCTGGTACTTCAGGGGCGCCATTGGTGGTGTTGAGCAGCCTGGACAGCAGCCCCCGGCAGAGCCCCCGGCGTAGGTTCATCACTCTTCTCTCATTGACATGTGTCAGGGGCACGACACCTTGGTGCTAACCTTGTCAGGTACGCAGGAGGAGAGCAGCAGCAGGAGGAGCCACAGAGGGCTACTCCCAACACGCTGCCCCCATCGACCACGCCGCCCCGGGGGGCGTCCCCGGCAAGGGCGCCGGGCACCGGGCCCATGCACATGGAGGAGTAGGAGGAGAACTTGGGCGCCGGCGGCTTTGCCTCGACGCCAAATGTTGGCGGGAAAGGGGCTTCCGTTTCCTAGCCGGGTACTAGCACGGGTAAGTCGTTTGCCATTCGTCCCTGCTTCCCCTTTTTCTCTTTTTCTTTCTTTTTTTTGGTCTTGGCCTTGCCTCACCCCCTTCTTCGGCGCCCCGATCCCTTCTCGGGGAACCCAGTGGACGTGGACGTCGTCGTTGAGGGCGTCGCCAAGGCCGCCAAGGCGAACAGCGAGAGGATTGCTGCCGAGGATGCCGCCAAAGACGCTGCCGAGGATGCCGCTGAGGGGCCAACCTGGGAGGCCGACAAGGCTGCTGTTGAGGAGGCCGGCAAGGGGCCTGCCGGGGAAACCGGTGGGACTGTTGCCGAGGAGGTGGAGGAGGAGGCTGGTGACCAGCCTTCCTCCTCTGCTGCTTCTGGCTCCGGCAAGTACCTGAGGGTGGGTGACGATTTGTTCGTCCACCTTCCAGGCGCGTCGAGCACCAGGACACCCGTTGAGGGAGAGGTATTCGACGACGAGGTGCTTGCTACTACCGGGTTTGAAGTCATCGACGAGCCGATTGTTGGCGGCGACGGCTCGCAGGAAGAGCGGCTCATCCACGCCATGGGCGCCAGCTTCCGAAAGCTCCATGCGCTCCACCGCGCCTGCCTGGACAAGGCTAAGTCCCGGACGGCGGTGGTGGAGAGGGCAGAGGCGGACCTCCAGAAGCGCGTTGCCGAGGCGCAAGACTGGTTCCGCGAGGCCCACAAGGAGCTCAAGGCGGCCCAGGGTGAGCAGGCCAGGCGCGACGTGGAGCTCACCATGAAGCTCGCCGATGTCGAGAAAGCTCAGGAGATGGTGAAGAACTTGGCCGAGGCTGCCGAAGCCGCTCGAACCCAGCCCGAGGCCGCGCTGAACTCCCAGGAGGAGGACCTTGTTGCATGCGAGGAGAAGCTTGCCGCCATGCTTCATGGCAAGGATGCAGCGGTGGAGAAGCTTGTCTTGCAGCGGACCAACGAGCTAGAGCAGAGGCACAAGGAAGCACTCAATGCCCAGGCCCAGGTTCACGCCAGCAAGGTGGAGGAGCTGGAGGCAGAGCGTGACAGGCTAAAGGAGCAGGCCCTGAAGCTGTCCCAGGAGCAGGACACGCTCAACAGTGCGCTGACAGAGGCGCAGGGCGCGGTCATCCGCAAGGCTGGGGAGCTCTCCGAGGCCAACAACTCCATCAAAGACCTCAAGCTAAAGTTGGAGGGTCTCGAGGAGGTGCTATCGGAGGCCGCAACCCGAGAGGGGACCCTGGCCAAGGAGCTAGAGGCCGAGAAGCTATTGTGGAAGAATGAGGGCCTCAACTTCGCGGACCACGTGGAGGGCGAGAACCGTTGGCTCGATCGCCTCGCCACCGTTGCCAACCAGGCCGCCGCACAGCTGGCCACCATGGGGATGCCGGACATGAGGTATGTCCCGGAGCGGGGCGTGGGCGCCAATTGCAGCCTGACCATGTTCTTTGAGAAGGTCGTCGTCGCTCTGGAGCGGCTCCACGCCAACCGGGCGGCCTCACTGGCCGACGAGTCCCAGAGGTTTTGCTAGGGTGCCATGACTAAGGTTCTCACCAAGGTGGCGCACTGGTACCCCGACCTCGACTTCGACACCGCGCTGGAGATCTTGCTAGAGGGAACCGACCTTGCGTCGCTCAAGGAGCGCATCGAGCCCATCATCAGCCGAGTCGGCGGAATTCTGAGGGTGGAGGGCCAGCGCCGGGATTAGGCATCCTGTTTTTTTCTTTATCGCCGCTGCAGGTTCACAACCAAGACAATTGCTATATCTAGTTAGAACCGCAGCAACAATTTGATGTAACATAACTCTGCAACACTTTTTAGTATCATGCATGTTATTTTCCTGTTCGATTTTTCCTTGTATGTCCACCCTATGCAACTAGGTAGCCTTGCCGGCGCGTAAACCCAGGGCGGCGTCGTGGGGACGGATCCCCATTGGCCTGCCGGGCGTGCTTGCTCCCGAGAAAACCACCTTACCGCCCTTAGCGTGGCCGCCCAAACTGCCGAGTTTGACTCGAGTCAGAGTCAGGAGCGTTGCCAAGTGCGGAAGGCTACCCCGCCACTCTCGACGCGGCAGCTTTGAGCTGTTGAGCGGACTCGAAATAGAACAAAGGTGTTGCCAATCGTGGGGGCCCCTTGCGTGCAGGTTTCCCATACATAGGCCAGATCTCAGAGGACGGTAACCTTAAGTGTAAGAGGAAATAATCCAAGGCTCTGAATGACTTAGCTTTTCTGTTGCCGAGACAGCGTCGTTCCTCCAACCGCCTTCTTCTCAGGATCCGAAAGCGATGAAGAACCGCTAGGCTAACTACCAGACCAGATTCTCACAATTGCGCCCCCTGCCTAGTGCGCCAAGGATGTCGGTGTGGAACGACACCTATGGGATCAAAAGAATCCCTACTACGCTTGCCGGGGCACAGGGTTGCGAGGAGAGCAGGGCTAGTAGACAGCACAAGGATCGTTTACCCAGGTTCGGGCCGCAAGGATGCGTAAAACCCTAGTCCTGCTTTGGTGGGTGCATTTCTGAGAGTTCTTGAGCTCTCGAACTAGCTGTGGTCAGCGTGTGGTTCCAAAGAGCCGAATCCCTCTCCTCGTCGCCTTGGGCCTCCTTTTACAGGAAAAAGGGGTTGCCACAGTGGCCACAAGAGGTGGAAAGGTCTACAGTGGCACGAGGTTATCCCTCGTATTATAGGACAAGGTGCATTTAATGCACTGCTTAGGTGTCCTCTTGCTTTATATCGGGGACGGGGGTGAGGCCCGTCCCGTCCGTCGCCGCTCCTCCTCGCTTCGACACGCGCCTCGGCCGGGGATGCGTGCGGTGCCATGTAGGCAGGCAGGCAGCTGAGTTGGCGCGGTGGTGGAGCCTTCTCGAAGATCTGCATGCTGCCACGCAGGTGCTTGATGAGTTGGCCTGGGAGCTGCATGTTGCCACACAGGTGCCCGCCCAGCTGGTTGGGATGGCAGCTGCATGTGAACGGCAGTGGAAGCTTGATTGATGTGGGCTTGGCAGTGGCCTTGCCGGTATCTTTGGCGAGGGCCTTGCCGGGTGGCCCGACAAAGGTCTCGCCGTGGCATGTTGTCATCCCCGGCAAGGATCTTGCTGGGGGTCTGGTGGCCTTCCTTGGCAAGGATCTTGCCGAGAATCGTTGTCTTCTGATCTGATCTTGAATATGTCTTCACAAAGATCTATATGTCACCACAGGGGTGCCTTCCCGAGCCCTGGCCCCATGCTGATGATGGCGCTGGGGGCTGCGGGCTCAAGGGTGGCTTGCTCTGTTGGTGCGGGGCGAGCTGTCCTGGCAAGAGTCTTGCCGGGGCCGCTGAGGCCACCTAGTAAGGGTCTTGCCGTGGGAACTTGCTTCGTCCCCCTGCTCTTTGTGGTCTTGGCCTTGGCGTTGCTTCGATTGTCTTGGGCTTCGATCTTACCTTGGCTCACCTCCCTCGTTCTGCTTGGTGTGGCGGTGGGCGCAGCTCTGACTGCCCGTGCACAGGAAAAGGGGTACAAAAATGCGCCCCTATTTTTGTACACCGACAACTACATTCAAATCCTTTGAGGTAAGTTAAATAATTTTGGGATTTAACTTCGCCTATTTTGGTAGAACCACTTTTGTTGGGCTGGATATATTCCATAAAGCCTTACAAAAATATCCCACATTGTATTCTTCTCCATGGCCTCTTCTCTTGATTCTTTTGGTCTCCCTCTATTTTTTATCTGTAAGGAGTTTATGAAGAGAGAAGGGAGCAGTGCATAGCAGAAGCCTGCTTAAGGCCCAGCTGCGGCCGACCTAGCCGGCCCGAGGCCAGCTGCGACCCCCTCGCCTGTTGATCCCATCTCTCTCCCCTGCCACTTCCTCGTGCCCGATCGATCTCTCCCTCTCCCTCGGTCCACCCAGCCACCAGCACTCTACCTCCCCCGCGCACCATGGCTCCTGCCTCCTCCCTGGCCGAGGACAGCCACCGCCGGATCTCCACCCCGCCGCCCGATGAGGCCATGACCAAGATGGAGCCTCCTCTCCTCCCTCTGCTTCGCGCCTCCCGAGTAGTGCCTGGGATGCCCTTCCTCCCGCTAGAACAAGGAGTGCCGCCGCCCTTGACCCACATCGCCGTTCTCGCCGGTCGCCCCAAGCTCGCTCCTCTCCTGCCTCGGGTTCATGGTGAGATGACCACGCTGGCCGACTGCTCTCGTCCTCCTCGCTCTGGACCCGGCAAGAACCCAGACTCCTCCGCGCCAAGTCCAGGGGCTCGTCACCTCCAATGCCTCCCCGCATTCGGTCGCCGCCGGTGACCACAACCAGCGCCTGCATCCCCATCGCGCCCGAGGACAAGCCCCTCGAGCGGGAGGGCTTCTCCTGCCCGAATCCTCAAGGCGAGTTGTTGCCGTGCGCACCTCCTCCTCGTCCCTACGCCAAGGTCTCCGCAGTAGCAGTTCCATCCTCATGCTTTGCCGGCCTAGTCCGCCTCGTCACCGTCCTCCCAGCGCCACCTCGAGCTCGTCACCGCCTTGCTTTGCCTCCTGGCAGGCAACAACAGCGTCCACCTCGCCCCTCGTTGGCCTTTGACCCCATGCTCGACGCCAAGACCGCGACTCCATGTCTCCGTGGACGCCAATTTCTTTTCCATAGACCTCTCCAAGACCAGGATACGCCAAGATCCGTTCATGGATTTCGTCAAGTTCGAGCACCGTTGAACGAGGGTTTTTGCCTTGCTCATTTTGGGACGTGACAAGTTCCTCTTCGAAAGTACGTCTACATGATGACCTGACAAGTACCATGGCACCGAAGACCTTTGATGCGTCAAGTCCCTCTCCGACTAGTGTACCACTATCGTCGATGAAGACATGTGTAACGCAAGCGTTAAGTTCTACTACCACGTGTGTACGCCTACCATCACCAAAGACCCGTGTACGACTACCGTCGACCCCGAAGGGCTTGGAGTCATCAAGTACCTCTCCGAACGAACGTGAACAACTACCGTCGCAAGAACAAGATTGCCAAATACCCCCCTCGGATCAGCAAGTTCAACTACCGTCGCCTCCGGAAATCTCGGATGCATCAAGTACCTCTTTAAAAACGAACATGTACCACTACTCCCACGACTTCCGTGAATGACTACTTCCACTACGTCACGAGAACGTCTACTTCCCTCTACGAACTCGATCCATCCAGAAGGCATGCTTCGAAGCTATAACCCCGAGACGACCGCCCGTGAACGGATGCATGTGTGTTGTACGAGATGCCCGTGTTTGCACTGTGCCCGACTTGTTCGTCGCACATCGTCACTCGTTTCCGTGCCATTGTCATGTGGGACACCCGGTATCCGGGATCACTCCTCGTTGCTCTTGCACGTTTCCATCACCCCACTTTTCCCTTGGACCGAGTTATCGGAACCGGAATGTTGCCGTGGCACCATTTCCGTTGTCATTGTCGTGGCACCCCTTTCGTTTCCGCCACGGTGACAAATGCTTCATATCATGCTCTTGTCAACTTTTACAAATTGCATAAAACTTGCAGATGTCATTCGCATCATGATAACAACATTTAAAATGGTTAAAATTGTTATTTGCATTAAATTGCTAAATGCACATGAGGATTTACCGGAATTGTTGTTTGATGTTTCCGGCCTCATTTAAAATGCCTAATTGTGTATTTTACTCATGTTTCACCTCTTGCCATGTTTAACAACATTTAAAATTGTTGGGTACCTAATCGAGAGAGAACTAAATAATTGATGTGGTGTTTCGTCAATATGCACATCGTTGCATATTGAGCTCCACTTAATTTGTAGTTTTGTTTGTGCATTTTGCTATGCCATGTATAATTAAACCGCACATGCATCATACTTGGTTGTGCATCCTGCCATGATTATGTGATGGTTGTTTACCATGTTGTTTGCTTCTTTCTGGTGTTGCTTCTCTGGGTTAGTTCCGATAACGTCACGTTTGTGAGGATTCGTTCGACTTCGTCCGTTTGTCTTCTTCATGGACTCATTCTTTTTCCTTGCGGGATCTCAGGCAAGATGACTATACCCTCGAAATCACTTCTATCTTTTCTTGCTAGTTGTACGCTCTATTTCTATGCCCCGCTACCTACCTCTTGCTATATCATGCCTCCCATATTGCCATGTCAAGCCTCTAACCCACCTCCCTAGCAAACCGTTGTTTGGATATGTTACCGCTTTTGTTCAGCCCGTCTTATAGCGTTGCTAGTTGCAGGTGAAGATGAAGCTTGTTCCATGTTGGAACATGGATATGTTGGGATATCACAATATATCTTATTTAATTTAATGCATCTATATACTTGGTAAAGGGTCGAAGGCTCGGCCTTATGCCTGGTGTTTTGTTCCACTCTTGCCGCCCTAGTTTCCGTCATACCGGTGTTATGTTCCTTGATTTTGCGTTCCTTACACGGTTGGGTGTTATGGGAACCCCTTGACAGTTCGCTTTGAATAAAACTCCTCCAGCAAGGCCCAACCTTTGTTTTACATTTGCCTAACAACCTAAGCCTTTTTCCCTTGGGTTTGTGGAGCCCGAGGGCCATCTTTATTTAAAACCCCCGGGCCAGTGCTCCTCCAAGTGTTGGTCCAAACTGGGCGATGTCTGGCGCCCCCTGGGCAACCAGGGTCTATGCCAACCCGACGTCTTGCCCATCCGGTGTGCCCTGAGAACGAGATATGTGCAGCTCCTATCGGGATTTGTCGACACATTCGGGAGGCTTTGTTGGTCTTCTTTTACCATTGTCGAAATGTCTTGTAACCGGGATTCCGAGACTGATCGGGTCTTCCCGGGAGAAGGAATATCCTTTGTTGACCGTGAGAGCTTGTGATGGGCTAAGTTGGAACACCCCTGCAGGGTTTGAACTTTCGAAAGCCGTGCCCACGGTTATGGGCAGATGGGAATTTGTTAATATCCGGTTGTAGAGAACTTGACACTTGACTTAATTAAAATGCATCAACTGCGTGTGTAGCCGTGATGGTCTCTTCTTGGCGGAGTCTGGAAAGAGAACACGGTTCTTGTGTTATGATTGTGCGTAAGTAGTTTCAGGATCACTTCTTGATCATTTCTAGCTTCTCGACCGCTGCGTTGCTTCTCTTCTCGCTCTCATTTGCGTATGTTAGCTACCATATATGCTTAGTGCTTTGCTGCAGCTTCACCTCATTACCCTATCCTACCCATAAGCTTAAATAGTCTTGATCTCGCGGGTGTGAGATTGCTTAGTCCTCGTGACTCACAGATACTTCCAAACAGTTGTAGGTGCCGATGATACCAGTGCAGGTGACGCAACCCAGCTCAAGTGGGAGCTCGTTGAAGATCTTGATCGTTGTGTTGTTTCGTTTCCTGTTGATTAGTAATGGAGCCCAGTTGGGACGATCGGGGATCTAGCATTTGCGGTTGTCTTCTTCTATTTTGGTTCCGTAGTCGGACCTTGATTGTATTTTTGGATGATGTATGTTTAACTTGTATTTGTGTGAAGTGACGATTGTAAGCCAACTCTTTATCCCTTTCTTATCCAGTACATGGGATTATGTGAAATTTACCCCTCTTGCGACAAACCTACATGCGGCTATGCCTCTAAGTCATGCCCCGACACGTGGGAGATATAGCCGCATTGTGGGTGTTACAAGAGCCTCCCTCCTTCTTCTTCTTCCTTGACCTTCTCCCTAGATGGGAGAAGGGTTTCCCCTCTAGTCCATGGCCTCCATGGAGGCGGAGGGGCGAGAGCCCCTCCGAGATTGGATCTGTCTCTCTGTCTCTCTTTGTTTCTGCGTTCTCGTATTCTGCCCTTTCACCGTTTCTTATATATTCAGAGATCCGTAACTCCGATTGGATTGAAACCTTCGCTCTGTTTTTTCCCCGAAAATTAGCTTTCTTGCGGCCGAAGAAGAGCAGTAACCGCCTTATGGGGGCCCCACGAGGGTCAGGGGCGCGCCCAGGGGGCGCCCCTGCCTCGTGGCTCCCTCGGGCACCGTCTCACATTGATTTTCTTCCCATATTTCACATATATTCCAAAAATATTCTCCATCCGTTTTTATTCCGTTTGGACTCCGTTTGATACGGATTTACTGCGAAACAAAAAACATGCAACAAACAGGAACTAGCATTGGGCACTGGATCAATATGTTAGTCCCAAAAATAGTATAAAAAGTTGCCAAAAGTATATGAAAGTTGTAGAATATTGGCATGGAACAATAAAAAATTATAGATACGACGGAGACGTATCAGTCACACACACAGACACACACATGCACCCACCCCCACCCCCCACACACACTAAGACTCCATCTCACACACACATGCTCTAGGCGGAGCATTTGTTCCTACCAGCCTTCGTCCCACCTTACCCTTATGATAAACAATCACCTTAATTTACTTGTATAACATGGACAAATTCCACTTTACTTTAGTAGTTAGCAAACTTATCATCTCTACTCTTATAAAAAACGAGTTGGTGATGATGGTGTGCATGCCATCTTGTAATATAGACCGTCCGATCTATATCTGACGGATAGAAAGCAAACTATGACAATTTTACAAAAGATACCCGCACCTCTCTCCACATTTACAGACAAGGCCTTGCCTCGTTCATCGTCCTTATCTCCCACAACCTCATTGCTGAGCAATTAAGAAAGGAAGGCTCTGGAACAATCTAGCATGGTGGCCGCTGCAGCCTGCCGGCGCCATCCATCCCCATGCCTCAGCCCAGTCCGACCACCAGTCACCACCACGCTCCACTCCTCCTCATCTTATCTCTCATCTTTCATTTTTTCGATGAAATTGTCGAGATACCAGTTTTCCGATAAAAATTCTCGAGATATCATTAGTTTTTACACATGGGATTACTCCTGCATGGGTCAACCACAACATGTGCTTTGTAAAAAAATGCATATTGATGTTCTGTGCAATGCACGAGCATCTTTCTAGTAATCATATAACGCAAATCACGAGCAGGAAGTGACATTTTTTTACACAACCACGTTAACATGGCCACACAAATCACTAGATAAAGTGTAATACCATTATACTTATATCCCAATGCAAAAGGTTGAGTACATGTCCGAAGAGTAGAGTCGCACACACGCACTCTGTCTCTCAGAATCTCTCACACACACCAGTTACGTGACACCCACTTAAGCAGAGACGTATGTTACAATTTGTGCACCCGCGGGTACACGTGATGGTGCACATTTATTTAAGCCGAATGGCGAACCCAAATAGTACCTGCATTCATTCCCCTCCCGCCGCCTCTTCTCTGGTCACCGTAGCCCGGTAGCCATGGCCCGGCCGAAGGTAACGACATACGCCATACTCCCGCCGGAGCGACGCATTAATCTGGAAATTTTAGTGGTCATGCATGCATCTTTTTATGCTAGCACTCGTATATAAGGGTTGACCGGTCGCTTCCCGTGGACATGCGCGAGCGGTGGAAGAGGAAGGAAAAGGGAAGCAGGCTATGGAGTAATGTTTTTACCACATTTTCTTAGGAAACTGAGTGCAATAATTGAGTAGTTTTGCAAACTACCAGTACTACACCTGAAACGGTTCAAAACCAATACCACCACCACGCCCGCGTCTGTCGTGGTATTCTCATGGGGGGGGGGGGGCAAGACGACAGATGCCACAAGGTGGCTTGAGTGTGAGGGCAAGACCGCTGCCGGAATATCCGGGGACGGGTATGCGAGTATCACGCGGTAGTTTTCCCAGGTTCGGGGCTCTTCGGAGAGATAACACCCCTACTCCTGCATGTCTGAGTATATCTGGTATAAAGTTGCCCCTGGAGCTGTATCTGAAAGCAGTGCCACAGGCATCTGGTTTTATATATGCATGTTTGTGGCATGCTCTACTGGCCGGCTATGCCCATGGCTTATGGCCGTGAGCATGTGTGTGCTCATGTGTGAGTGAGTGAGTGCGGATGAATGGATGGTTGCTATATATAGTGGGGCTAGCTTAGGAAGTAAGCTAAGTAGGCACGGTGGCTAGCTAGCTAGTGGCATGGTGGGGTGTCATGCTTGTCCCCTGGGTCACTTCATAAATAGTGCCAGGGGACAAGTGACACTAAACATGATGGCTGGGGTGACACGTGAACAGTGCTCAGGTATAGCCGTCTCGTCGGGGTCGCGTCGGGATGCAGTTGACTTCGCGTAGCTGGCTGGTTGGTGCAGTCGACAGTCGGCAGCCGACCGGGTGGAGCAGTCGGACAGGGAGCCGGCAGGAGCGGCCGGGCAGTCGGACTGAGGGGATTTGCTAGCCCCGATGTCTTGAAATATCGTCTTGCCGTCTTCGGGGTATCCGTAGTCAATTACTCCAACAGTAGCCCCCCGAGCCTCCGGGCAACTTCGCAAAGTTGGGCGGAGGTTTTTTGGCGGGTTATTGATGTAGAAGATGTTGATGACGGCCGGCTGCGGACCGCAGCCGGCGTGGCTTGCTTCCGGCGGGGGCGCGCAAGCACACCCGCTGGGTGTAGCCTCCGAGCAAGGAGGGGGGGTCCCTATGGAAATG
>NC_053022.1:480595652-480824841 GCF_003073215.2 Triticum urartu | reverse complement strand
ACGACAATGGTAAAGAGTTCGATCAAAAGGTATACCGCTCCATGATTGGTTCTTTGCTTTATCTATGTGCATCTAGGCCAGATATTATGCTTAGTGTTTGCATGTGTGCTCGATTTCAAGCGGCACCAAAGGAGTCGCATCACTTAGCTGTGAAGCGAATTCTTCGATATTTGGCTCACACCCCAACTCTAGGATTATGGTATCCAAAGGGCTCAGAGTTTGATCTGGTTGGATTCTCGGATGCTGATTATGCTGGTGACAAGGTGGATCGCAAGTCTACATCAGGCACATGTCATTTTCTGGGACAATCACTTGTATGTTGGTCTTCAAAGAAGCAGAACTGTGTATCTCTCTCCACTGCTGAATCTGAATAAATTGCTGCTGGATCTTGCTGCGCTCAGCTTCTGTGGATGAAGCAAACCCTCAAGGACTATGGCATTCATCTGAAGCAAGTGCCACTCTAATGCGACAACGAAAGCGCCATCAAGATTGCCAACAACCCAGTTTAGCACTCGAAGACAAAGCACATTGAAATTCGTCATCACTTTCGCAGAGATCATGTTGTAAAGGAAGATATTGATATCATACACGTCAATACTGAAGAGCAATTGGCAGATATTTTCACCAAGCCCTTGGATGAGAAGAGATTTTGCAAGTTACTGTGTGAGCTAAATATCCTGGAATCCTCAAATGTCCTGTGCTCAGGCACACATCCTAACACTTATGCATATTGATGACTTAGATGTGCAACACACGAAGTAAAGTATATCTTCAACCAATGAAGACATACATTCTAAGTGTGAATACATTAATGTGGAATTTGACTTTGGAGCGCCACGATAATTGTGCGCCGTGTCTAGGTCTAATACTTCCTATACGGTGGGTAACGCCACCACCAAATGTTCTGTTTGAAGTGTTTCACTCATGGTGTTACAGTTGCTATGTCTTCACATTTGGTTTGGCTTCAATCTCAACATGTCTTCATGATTATCTTCACTATGTTGATTATATATATATACTAGTGTTCTGTCCTCTACAGCATTCACTTATAGCTATGTCTTCTTGTTGAATCTTTTGAACTAAGTGAATCGGACCCTAACCTCTCTATGCTTTCTTTCTCAAACTCTATCTCTCCAAATCATATGCATTCTATTGAAACTGTCGAATGTCTTCTCTGCGTCCTTGTTAGCAGAAGATACAGAGACAAACATTAAGTCCATTTTCAATGCTCATTCCTTCACATGAAACCCGAAGAAGTGGGAACTACCACCCAACAATCCAGGCATGCGTGGGACGTGGAACAACCCCCGATATGCTGCATGATGGCCACGTACCCCTCAGATGCGAATCGCCAGGGGCACCTGTGTAATAACGCAGTGCCGTCCCTGTACCTATAAATACACACTTCACAGCGGTCATTATCTCTTCTTCCACTCTCGCACGAACCCTAGCGCCACCGCTAGCCCTCGACGACGCCGGTGACGAAGCGCTTCGCTGCCGCAACCTCTCCGACTCCGTCTTCACGCCGACCGCAGACATCGTCCTCTCCGCCGTCGCCGTAGGTGTCCTCCGTCGCCAAGTTAGGGCACGGAAGATCGAACTGCTCGGCCTCCTCTTCCACTCCGTCTAGCAGTTCCTAGTGTGGTAAATAAAACTTCCTTTTTACGACCCATTTGATCCTATGGCTTTGTCACTTTCTACCACAAGTAGTTTCTATTCACACAAGTTGGATCTCTTTCATACCGCATCTCATAACATGCCTAGTATATTGACTTATGCTTCACAAAGTAGTTAGATTCCTCACTTGTACTGATCCCTGGATTCGTACAATCTAGAACCAACTCCTTATCTATGAGTGAATGTCTTCGCACAATGAGGTCAATGTCTTCTAAACTGATTTATCTTCAAAATCTTCTGAGAATGCATATGACCTCTTCCCCTTCCCTCGCACCTTAATGCTGTCACAGGTACATGTCCGTGGGAGAATCCCTTGGTTCTCATAGTCTGCATTCATTTGCAGAATTCTTACAGCATCATATAAATTCTCCCGAAGCTAGTTCCTGTTTGTCCAGAAAGCGAAAACCTTTGAAGCCTTTGAACGTTTTGAAGCCTTTCAGTTTGAAGTTCATGGCTGCAAAGAAGTCAGTAAGGAAGGGTGGCAGACAGCGTCGTGGGGGAACATCAAGAGATTTGCCTGATGACCTCTCAGAGCTTTACAAGACAGATCCTGAAGAGGATTACAATCAGCGCAAGACCCGAATCCAATGGATTCGAAGATATTGGGCAGAACAATGGTTCAAATACCGGTTTGTGACCCAGGAATATGCTGAGAAAAGTGCCATCAAGAGACCGTGGGGAGACATCCTATACAAGAATCTTCAACCCAGGACCAGAGAAGAAGCCATTGAACAAGGCTTCTATCCCTGCATGGTCCGTGGGCCACAGCCTGCAGATGCACACCCATCGTCACTACTATGGTGTCGTGACGACAATCTGTTTAAGCGCAACTTCCAGTTTGCCCAGAACTCAACGAAGCAAAACAAGAAGACTTTGGGACTAGACTTCAACCCTGGTCCTTTTGCTCCAAGGGCTGATGGCACACGTGATGCAAAACCCAATGTCGTCGGTCCTTTCTACAACCTTGCAGGTCTCATCACCCATATCTTGGTTCAAGGGACAGCCATAAATGAGCCTGCAGCTGACGTTGAATCAGATGAAGCGCCTGTATCGCCGAAGCCAAAGAAGCAGAAGAAGCCTAAAGCTTCAAAGCCTACCCCTTCACCAAAAATCTCAAGGGCGAAGCCACTGGCAACTGCACCTCCTGAAGACAGTGTGCAGTCTGAAGATCTGTCACGCATCTCCAAGCCCCAGAAGGTCAAGATGCCTCTGCCAAACACCGGCCAAGAGCTAACTGCTGCTGCCATTCTGCGCAATGATGCCATTTATCTGTCAAGTGATGAAGATCTAGCAGATGATGCTCTTAAGCAACTCATCAAGAGCAAAGAAGAAGCAGAAATCTTCAATGATCTGCCTCTCTTTGATGTAACAATTATTCACAACTTCATTGATGAATGGTTTGACACGCCAAACATCAGCTTCGATGATCTCCAACTACCCATTGGCCTCAGTGTCGCCTTCCATGGCGTCATTGCTTCAGAGTTAGCCATCGCCCAGCGCGTTGTTGAACTGAAGCAGAAGATTGACTATGAGAAATTTCAGTTCAAGCAGCATATGGCCAAGCTCAGTGTGCAAGACGTGAAGAACTTCAAGATTATGATGCACGAGCTCAAGGAAGCCTTTTTAAAGAAATGTGCAGAAGCTCAGGGTTCTCGTGAGCGCATGAAGGTCCTGGCTGATAGGTGTGTGCAAGCCTACAATGAGGGTGAGAAGCGCAAGGCCCTTGGGCGTCCTGGCATCGACCCCAGGATGGCTGCCAAGAAAAAGAAGAAGCCCGCTATGGCTGAGACCGATGCACCAAGGCAGGAAGCAGATCCCATTGTCTTCCCAACTAGCATGACTGGCCCGAAGCCAAAGGCCAGGTCAACCGCTTCAGAACTGAAGAAGACCAGGACTGCTGAGGCTGAAGCAAGGAAGAGAAAACATACTGAAGCCTTTGCTACTGCCCCCTCCAAGAAGAAAAGAAAGACCAAGAAGGAACGGGCTGCTCCCACAGAGCCCTTAATTGTTGAACCCATTTCAATGGTTCACCCCGACGCTGATCCACAAGACCGTCAACTGACTGTCCATGAGCCAGCTTTCACAGAGGCTCATGAAGCTGAAGACTTTCCAGCAGCTGATCCCATCGCTGCTGAAGACATTGGTTAGCATGACCATGTTGAAGATGATGCAGCCCTTCCTCAGTTAGAGCACCAACAAGTATCATCGCCTGTGCTCACGCACAGCGAACTCATCAGCATTGGTCGTCCACTGACGCCAATTGCACAGGATGATTCATGGGCTGATCGCCCACAAGAGGAAGAAGACTCTGAGGCACAGCCAACACCAACTCCACAGGCGTCGCCCGCGTTGCGCAGGCTTCGCAAAGGTCCAAGGCCTCAAGTCTCTGCGTCTGAAGCTAAAACTGGTGAAGACATTCCGGCTGCATCAGCCGTAGAAGAAGAAGAAGTACCACAAGTGTCGCCGTATTTCTCACGGGGGCTTGCGAGTCGACAGATGCCACAAGGGCTTAATGTGTGGGTAAGTCTGCTGCTGATAGGCCCGGGAGCGGGTATGCGAGTAGCACGTGATGGTTTACCCAGCTTCGGAGCTCTCCAGAGAGATAATACTCCTACTACTGCATGTCTGAGTGTATCTGATATATCTGGTACAGAGTTGCTCCTAGAGCTGTATCTGAGGTCAGTGCCATAGGCATCTGGCCTCGTATATATGCGGGTGGCCGGATGAGCATGCAAGCTCTAGTGGCCGAATGGCACTTGGCCGTGGGTGTGTGCGTGAGAGTGTCCCCCCTCCTGGATGGATGGATGAGGCCTCCTTTTATAGTGTGAGGTAGCTTAGTATGTAAGCTATGTAGGTATGGTAGCTAGCTAACTAGTGGCATGGGCAAAGGCATGGTGGGTGTCATCCTTGTCCCCTGGGTCACTTCATAAATAGTGCCAGGGGACAATTGACACTATACATGATGGCTGAGGTGACACGTGAGTAGTGCTCGGGTACGGCCGTCCCGTCGGTGTCTTGTCGGTGTCAGGTCGGGCTGCAGTTGGCAGCCGGCTGGTTGGCGCAGTCGGCAGCCAGCTGGTTGGCGCAGTCGGCAGCCGGCAGGCAGACTGAGGGGCTTTTCTAGCCCCGATGTCTTGAAATATCATCTTGCCGTCTTCGGGGTATCCGTGTCCAATTACTCCGACAGTAGCCCCCAAGCCTCCGGGCAACTTGGCAAAGTTGGGCGGAGGTTTTTTGGCAAATGTTCATGGAAATGATCATAAAAAAGGACAAAGTTAGTCCATGCAAATATATCATATGCTTTTTTAGTATTGCAAGTTTTATGCGGAGGGAGCCGACTCGGTTTCGTCCGAGCCCCCTTCAATCTTCTTCGTGTTCCCTCCACTCTTTGGCTTGTGCTCTTGCTTGCCGGACAGCCGCTCTGCGGTCTGTGGCTGAGAGTGGGCCGCGAAGTGGAGTGTACAGTACTCAGAGTCTAGGAGCAGATTCAACCGAGTAGATACTCATAAAAGAAATGACCGGGTCGACCGAACCGTTTTTCTTCCCGGACGTTTTTCGCGTGGGTGGCCTCCAGCGTTCACTCTTGCTAGTCGGACAGCCGCTCTGCGGTCTGTGACTAAGAGTGGGCCTTTGGTACTGCACACGGTACTAAGCCGTCTGCGGGAACTAACGTCTCAGGCCAAGCGGCCAGCCCCCGGGCCAACTCTGGCTGGCGCCGGGGCGAACAGTGATGTTACTGTAATAAAATGCGGAGATAGCCCCTGAGCATCGCTCGGGGTTATCCGTGCTTGCGTAGTGCAAAAGTATGCGGGTGAAGAGCTCACATTGATTTTTGTGTAGTCGCGGTCGTTGAAGACAGCCGGCGCGACTCGGCGCTCACGGAGCGCGTCGGCGCACCCGCTGGGTGAAGCCTTCGAGCCTTCGGGTGCTCGAAGGGGGGTCCCGGCCGGTCAGGCTCGACCGGCCAGGCGGCGAGGCGTCCTGCAGCACCTATCTTCTTCTTTTTCTCTTCTGCCGGCTGTTCGGAGCCGGACAAAATTCTTCTCTTATTTGCAATCTTCCGTGGGGGCGCGCCAGCGCACCCATTGGGTGTAGCCCCCGAGATTCGGGCCGACTGCTGAGCAGTCGGGCCAGATCTTCCGGCAACTACTTTGTCTTCTTCTTCGCAGGGGCGCGTCAGTGCACCCGCTGGGTGTAGCCCCCGAGATTCGGGCCGACTGCTGAGCAGTCGGGCCAGATCTCCCGGCAACTACTTTGTCTTCTCTTTCTTCGCGGGGGCGCGTCAGCGCACCCGCTGGGTGTAGCCCCCGAGATTCGGCCCGACTGCTGAGCAGTCGGGCCGGATTTCCCGGCAACTACTTTGCCTTCTTTCTCGCGGGGGCGCGTCAGCGCACCCGCTGGGTGTAGCCCCCGAGATTCGGGCCGACTGCTGAGCAGTCGGGCCAGATCTCCCGGCAACTACTTTGTCTTCTTTTTCGCGGGGGCACGTCAGCGCACCCGCTGGGTGTAGCCCCCGAGATTCGGGCCGACTGCTGAGTAGTCGGGCCGGATCTCCCGGCAACTACTTTGTCTTCTTTTTTTTTCTTCTTCAGCCGGCTGGGCAGGCGGACTCCGATACAGCAGTCGGGATTTTTGCAGCCGGCCCGGCAGCTAGCGGTCGAACGTACGTCAGACGCACATTTCTCTCATATTTTCTTTTATTCCAGCCGACTCTCGGGCAGCCGACTCTTGGGTAGCCGGCCATCTCAACCGGTCACCCTTTTTTTCAGCCATGGGCAATCGGCCCTTTGACTTTTCTAGCCGGATCTCGGGCAGTCGGTGCGTTTCTTTTTCTGCACAACCGGATGGGCACCCGGTCCCTTTTTCTCTTCGTTCTTTTCTCACTGCCCGAGCAGTCGGCATGAGTGGGACTTCAGCAGCCGGCGCCCGGGTTGCGGGGGAGCCAGCCAGCGCGGGAGCCGGCTAGCGAGGGCGCAACAGTCGGCGCCGAGTAGCGGGACGCCGGACGCGGGCTGTCGTACGGAGGAGAGGCGGGCCTCCTGCTCGGGGTGGAAACGGCGGCAGGTCCCGCATGCGGGGGAGACCAGGCAGGCGTGCGGGGGCCGACTGGCGGGGAGTCGGCAACGGGCGACCCGGCCGTGGCGGCAGGCGGGGCCCGTGCGCGAGAGCGCAGTCGGCGTCGTCACCAGGCGGCCGCGGGAGCCGGCGACCGGGTCGCACGGAAGAGGCGGAGAGGCTCAAAGCCAGCCGGGCGGGGGCGCGTGCCACCACGAGAGTGGCCGGACCCGGCGAGCCAGCCATGGGGCAGGCGGGGCCAGCAACCGGCCAAGCCGGCTGGGTGAGTAGTCGGCCCGCGCGGGGGCCGGTGCCCGTAGACGGGGGAAGCCGCTGGGCGCGCGGAGACGGGCGGCCGTGCTGGCGCCTCAGCTCTGCTAGAGGCCGGTTGACGACGCGGGAGCCGGCCAGGCACGGGAGGAGCGGGGCTTGGTGCAGGGAAGACGATACAGCGGGGAGACGTCACAACCAGTCGTAGCGCAGCAGCCGGCGCCGAGGCGGGGCGCAGACGACCGAGGGGTAGAAGCTGGCGCGGGCGCTGGGGCGCAGGGCGCAGCCGGCTGCAGAGCAGCAGCCGGCACCGGGGCGAGGGGCGCAGCCGGCCGGGGCGCACGGTGCGGGAGCCAGGGCTCCGCGGTTCGGACTTGATGGAAACCGTCCGGGAGGCACGACGTGCGGAGTCGCGAAGCACGGACGAGGCGACGCGGAAGCAGGCGAGCCCGGCGCGGCCGACAGCGGGCGGAGCGGTGCAGCAGGCGGGCGCGGGAGCCGGCCCAGGGTGGCGCGCCGAGGTGAACCGGCGAGGGAAGCGGCCGGCGCCGGCCGCGGACGGAGGGAACCCGGCGCGGAAACAGCATAGGCGGGAACGGCCGTCCAAGCCGGCACGGACGCCGGTCGCGGCGATGAGGGGCGCAGCCGGCACGGCCGGCCGCCGGTGGGGCGGAGCAGAAGCCGTCACAGGGTCGATGGGCTCGGGCGAAGCCGGAGCGAAACGCACGACGGCGGGCCGGCGGCCGAGTGCAGTGGAGCCAACTGGAGCAGGCGAAGCTGGCCGGAGCAGCGCGCGGCCGAACCAGCACTGACTCGGGCGGCGCGAGGTCGAACGCGGGCGCGGCAACCAGCTGTGGGCGCGCGCGACGTAGACGGAGATGCGGAGGAGAGCAGAGGCGATGCAGAAAAGGCCATCGGGGCCGCGCGTGAGCGTACGGGGCAAAGGACGCGACCCGTAGCGGCAGGACGGCGTGATGCAGGCGGAACAGGCGGGCGGCTGGCCATGGAGCGGCTGGGCCAGCGTGGAGTGGGGCGTATCTGGGGCCTGTATGTATGGCCAATGGTTTGACCGCTGTTGACTTGTATCTAGCTAGCTTGTCCACATGATACTTGGAGGAGTGAGCGTGCATGCGTCGGCCAAAGCAAGGCGCAACACGGAGAGAAGCAGACCCGAGTGGCGCATGGATGGACAAGGTCGACTGAAGCGAGGCCCCGCGCGCGGCGCGCGCGGTCAGACGGCGGCGTTGCGGTAGTGGTGAAGAAGGCAAGGCCGACGGCGAGGACGCGCCGTCCCTCACGGCCATTCCGGGAGCATGTCGATGTCGAGCCCCCGACCGCTATCGGAGAGGCGGCGCGATGCTGCGATGATGAAGACGAAGAGGCCGATGGCGAGGATGCGCCGCCCCTCGTGGCTGCTCTAAGGGCGTGTTGACGTCGGGCCCCCGAGCGCTACCGGAGAGATGACGGCGACGCCGCGGTGATGACGAAAGTGGTCCCGCCCGGACAGCGAAACCAGCAGCAGCGCGGTAGCATAGTACCGCCCCACGGTGGGCGCCAACTGTCGTGGTATTTCTCACGGGGGGCTTGCGAGTCGACAGATGCCACAAGGGCTTAATGTGTGGGTAAGTCTGCTGCTGATAGGCCCGGGAGCGGGTATGCGAGTAGCACGCGATGGTTTACCCAGCTTCGGAACTCTCCGGAGCGATAATACTCCTACTGCTGCATGTTTGAGTGTATCTGGTATATCTGGTACAGAGTTGCTCCTAGAGTTGTATCTGAGGTCAGTGCCATAGGAATCTGGCCTCCGATATATGCGGGTGGCCGGATGAGCATGCAAGCTCTAGTGGCCGAATGGCACTTGGCCGTGGGTGTGTGCGTGAGAGTGTCCCCCCTCCTGGATGGATGGATGAGGCCTCCTTTTATAGTGTGAGGTAGCTTAGTATGTAAGCTATGTAGGTATGGTAGCTAGCTAACTAGTGGCATGGGCAAAGGCATGGTGGGTGTCATCCTTGTCCCCTGGGTCACTTCATAAATAGTGCCAGGGGACAAGTGACACTATACATGATGGCTGAGGTGACACATGAATAGTGCTCGGGTACGGCCGTCCCATCAGTGTCTTGTCGGTGTCGGGTCGGGCTGCAGTTGGCAGCCGGCTGGTTGGCGCAGTCGGCAGCCGGCTGGTTGGCGCAGTCGGCAGCCGGCTGGCAGACTGAGGGGCTTTGCTAGCCCCGATGTCTTGAAATATCATCTTGCCGTCTTCGGGGTATCCGTGTCCAATTACTCCAACAACAAGCTGCTACTCCCCTGACCCAACAAGAAGCAGTTCTCGAGGAGAACGTGATCGTGACCGATCCTCCAGCTAGTCAAGTGGAGGTTGAAAATCTTGAGGCTGCCACCACCAACACTACTGAAGCCACTGACGCTGTCATGGCATAAGCTAATGTGGAGCCCTCACCAACAAAAGCACCAGAAGACAGCGAAGCCACTGATCCCGCCACTTATGTTCCTGAGTCTGCTGCCGGTCCCCAGTTCGACTACCATGTTGGGCATAGACCTCAGGTACAGAAGCCAATCCCAAGATTGCCAAGGTTCCCAGGTCTTGCATCAGCACCTGGCTCCTTAAATATCAATGGCTTCAGACCAGACAACACATTCTTCAACAGCTCCAGGAACCCCTACTCCAGGGAAAGAATATCATCTGATCGGTTCTGGAGTTATCCGCAGCGAAGCTATTACTCATGCGTTCTGTACAACCAATGTCGCATCTTCCCTCACAAGCGCCTTGACACTGAAGCAATAGCTGGTCTGCCCTGTCTGGAAGAAGCTCTGGATTGCTTCAAAGAAGTTGGACTGCTGCCATTCGTCACTGACCAAGAGCATTGGGATGAAGAGTTGCTGCTCCAATTCTATGCCACACTTCACATCCGCGGGTATAGCAGAGATCCGAAGACTTGGGTCCTGGAGTGGATGACAGGAAACGTTCATCACGAAGCCAAAGCCTTTGACATCATTGAGCTCACTGGTTTGCCCACTCCTGGCGATCTCTACGAGCATGGCTGTCAGCTTCATAGTGAAGCTATTGAGAGCATCTTTCAGAAAACTGAACCTAATATGAGTCAGATGCTCAGTATGATGAAGCCATTCCCCCAAGATGCTGCTTATCCCACGGAGTTCTTCATTGAAGACCTTGAGTATCCGCCAAGAACCATTTATCACATCCTAAGGCGAACTCTCTAGCCAATCAAAGGACATTCTCCCCATGCCAAGCTGGAAGGTGCAATGAAGACTTTGGTCTTCTACGTTCTTCATGGAAAATGCTTCAATACACAGGATTTCTTCATTCGTCAACTTGCTGCATCTGGCTCTGATCTGTTTGGTTTGAAGTTCTACGCCCCCTGGGTGATGCGGCTGATCAAACTTCACTCTGCTATCTCATATCAGCTCTCGGCCCGCAACCATCGAATCTTTTTGCCTGATGTGGATATGTCTGTTGAAGCCATCTATCCTGAGCCTGCCAAGGAACCTCTCAGTCTTCAGAATGCAGAGCATCAGAGTTTCACTCAGAACGCTGAAGGCGTGGAAGCTGTAACTCGTGTGTATCCTCTGGCTGGCACTACACGTGCACCGCATTCTGCTCTCACTGAAGCCACTGACAGTACAACTGCTCCATGACCCAAGAAGCGCACTCGTGTTCTCAATGACCGAGAGCTCCTTGTGGCTCTTCATCAGAAACAGGATAGGTATCATGACTGGCTAAAGCGTCAGATGCAAAGCCTCTTGGTGGATGTTAATCGCATTCGCAATCTTGCCACCAAGAACGCTTTTGTTGCCCACGAAACCTCTCGCCGCACATGCAAAGGGCTAACGCTGATGTGTTCTGAAGATGATCTTCAAGAGGATGGCCTCACTGAGCGCTTCAAGTTTGATTCCACACCTCCTCGAAGGGCAGTGCTACGACGAACTCCATCCCTTGAAGACTCTGAGTTCTCTTCCTCTGCTGCAACTGTGCATGCCAGAGTGATCGAGGATGAAGACGCTGATACTTCACCGCCACCTCCTTCAGCACGCTTCGACTCTGCTCCAAGCTCTTCAGCACCGTCGAACACCACCAACGACCCTGCTGCTTCACCTACTCCTCCTGGGAACGAGTAGATGCTCTATGTCTTCAAACCTTTTTGGTCCTTACTGACAAAAGGGGGAGAAGCATATGAGGTTGATAGTCTTCAAGCGGGTCCATATGGGCGGGTGCTTTATATTTTGCTTTGTGCTTACAACTCTCGTTTTGCTACATTTGGTTCTTTGAGTTATAACACTTAAACTTGATGGTCGTCTGCTACTTATTTGGCACCTTGTGTTGCGATGATAAATTCCGCACTTAGATCATTCTGCAGACGTCCATTTTCCATTATGCATGTCATTAACTTCATATACTTTCACATGCATAGTGGATTGTCATCATAAGTTGAAGTGGATCTCCACAAGTACAACCTGCCATGTGCATTTGCATTCCAAAAGCAAATTCCTTATATGCACATCTTCAGGGGGAGCCCTTGCAACATATGAAGACAATTCCCTATCCTTTACAATTTCACAGATTATATTCCCTGTTGAAAACTTCAACTAGTTTGTCATCAATCACCAAAAAGGGGGGAGATTGTAAGTGCATCTAGTGCCACCCCTAGTTGGTTTTGGAGTATTGACGACAAACCTAGTTGAGGGACTAATGTGTTTGTGAGAATTGCAGGATAACGCAGGTAGAAGTCCCTCATTGATTCGGTTTTCCTACCAGAGATGACCCCTAAAAATGTATGAAGACATTGAAGTCAAAGGTGGTATATGAAGATATTCATATTGAAGACTATGACATGAGAAGACACCGCATGAAGCCTATGGAGCTCGAAGACTTAGATCCTTCGTAGTTCTTTTCTTTTGTGTTGAGTCATAGGAACCACCGTACTGTTAAGTGGGGTCCAAGAGAACCAGTCAGAATGACTGAAGTGATGCTTAAACAAAACCTATGTCTTCGAGTGAAGACTTTGAGAGCGAATCTTGTCCAGAGTCGGACAAGTCAGCTTTGCTTGTAGCCCAAGTAAAGTTGCCGTGTGTGTTTGAAATCTGACCGTTGGAACACGTGTCAGTTCCTTAGTGACCCAGGGTCATTTAGGACAAATCAGGTCGGGTTGCCTAGTGGCTATAAATAGCCCACCCCCTACAACCATAAACGGTTGGCTCCTCAGATTTAGAGTACGGCTTTTGTCATTTGAGAGAAACCCACCTCGAATCCTTTGAGAGAGAATTCCTTGCGAGGATAAAGCCCTAACCACCCAGAGCCAAAGAGAATTAGGCATCACTTAAGTCTTCTTGTCTGTGTGATCTGAAGACTTATTACACTTGAGGACTATGCATCCTATAGCCAGTTAGGCGTCGCGTTCTGAGCATCCAAGAGACATTGTGGATTGCCGGTGAACAAAGTCTGTGAAGGTTTGGGAGTCTACCTTGAAGACTTACCAGAGTGATTGGGCGAGGTCTGTGTGACCTTAGCTCAAGGGGAATACGGTGAGGACTGGGTGTCCTGAGCTGCGTGTTCAGGACTGGGTGTCCGGGACTGTGTGTCCTTAGGTTTAAATACCTAGCCGCCCTAACCAGACGTACAGTTGTCACAGCAACTGGAACTGGTCCAACAAATCATTGTCTTCAACGAGTCACTGGTTTCATCCTTTCCTTTCTCCTTACTTACTGTTACTCCTTGTGAAGTCATTGTATGCCTGCACTATCTTTTGTCTTCACTGAGTGACTGTGTGATCTGATTGGCTTCCTAGTATCTTCTTACCTGATCCTTACTACCTAGCTGCTATTTGTCATTGTGCTTTCACTTCATTGAATACATGACTATGGTTTACCTAGTGTAGTCTACCTTCCGCTGCATGGTAATACGTTTATTTCTATCGTTTGTCTTTGAAACTTCCATGTTTTGAAGACTTTCATAAAAATCGCCTATTCACCCCCCCTCTAGTCGATATAACGCACTTTCACCGGCCCCCTCAGATCCCATCTGAGGAGGGGACGGCGGCCAGGGGGGTTGCCTTGCCCCCCAAGGCAAGGGGGGCGCCCCCCTTTAGGGTTCCCCCAAAACCCTAGGCGCATGGGCCCTAGGGGGGGAGGCGCCCAGCCCACTAAGGGGCTGGTCCCTCTCCACATACAGCCCATAGGGCCCTCCGGGGCAGGTGGACCCTCCCGGTGGACCCCCGGAACCCCTTTGGTGGTCCCGGTACAATACCGGTAACCCCCGAACTCTTCCGGTGACCGTATGATGACTTCCCATATATAAATCTTTACCTCCGGACCATTCCGGAACTCCTCGTGACGTCCAGGATCTCAACCGGGACTCCGAACAACATTCGGTAACCACATACAAACTTCCTTTAATAACCCTAGCGCCATCGAACCTTAAGTGTGTAGACCCTACGGGTTCGGGAAGCATGCAGACATGACCGAGACGTTCTCCGGTCAATAACTAACAGCGGGATCTGGATACCCATGTTGGCTCCCACATGTTCCACGATGATCTCATCGGATGAACCACGATGTCGAGGATTCGATCAATCCCGTATGCAATTCCCTTTGTCTAGCGGTATTGTACTTGCCCAAGATTCGATCGTCGGTATCCCGATACCTTGTTTAATCTCGTTACCGGCAAGTCTCTTTACTCGTTCCGTAACACATCATCTCGTGATCAACTCCTTGATCACATTGTGCACATTATGATGATGTCCTACCGAGTGGGCCCAGAGATACCTCTCCGTCACACGGAGTGACAAATCCCAGTCTCGATTCGTGCCAACCCAACAGACACTTTCGGAGATACCCGTAGTGCACCTTTATAGCCACCCAGTTACGTTGTGACGCTTGGCACACCCAAAGTATTCCTACGGTATCCGGGAGTTGCACAATCTCATGGTCTAAGGAAATGATACTTGACATTACAAAAGCTTTAGCATATGAACTACACGATCTTGTGCTATGCTTAGGATTGGGTCTTGTCCATCACATCATTCTCCTAATGATGTGATACCGTTATCAACGACATCCAATGTCCATGGTCAGGAAACCGTAACCATCTATTGATCAACGAGCTAGTCAACTAGAGGCTTACTAGGGACATGGTGTTGTCTATGTATCCACACATGTATCTGAGTTTCCTATCAATACAATTCTAGCATGGTTAATAAACAATTATCATGAACAAGGAAATATAACAATAACCAATTTATTATTGCCTCCAGGGCATATTTCCAACAGTCTCCCACTTGCACTAGAGTCAATAATCTAGTTCACATCGGCATGTGATTAACACTCATAGGTCACATCGCCATGTGACCAACATCCAAAGAGTTTACTAGAGTCAATAATCTAGTTCACATCACTATGTGATTAACACTCAATGAGTTCTGGGTTTGATCATGTTATGCTTGTGAGAGAGGTTTTAGTCAACGGGTCTGCAACATTCAGATCCGTATGTACTTCGCAAATCTCTATGGCATATCGTAGATGCTGCTACCATGTTCCACTTGGAGCTATTCCCAATGGTTGCTCCACTATACGTATCCGGTTTGCTGCTCAGAGTCATTCGGATAGGTGTTAAGGCTTGCATCGACGTAACCCTTTACGCCGAACTCTTTATCACCTCCATAATCGAGAAACATGTCCTTATTTTCTCCAAGGACAATTTTGACCGCTGTCTGGTGATCCACTCCTTGATCATCTTTGTACCCTCTTGCCGGACATGTGGCAAGGCACACATCAGGTGCGGTACACAGCATAGCATACTATGGAGCCTATGTCTAAGCATAGGGGATGACCTTCGTCCTTTCTCTCTATTCTGCCGTGGTCGAGCTTTAAGTCTTAACTTCATACCTTACAACTCTGGCAAGAACTCCTTCTTTGACTGATCCATCTTGAACACCTTCAAGATCATGCCAAGGTATGTGCTCATTTGAAAGTACCATTAAGCGTTTTGATCTATCCTTATAGATCTTGATGCTCAATGTTCAAGTGGCTTAATCCAGGTTTTCCATTGAAAAACACTTTTCAAATAACCCTATATGCTTTCCAGAAATTCTACATCATTTCTGATCAACAATATGTCAACAACATATACTCATCAGAAATTCTATAGTGCTCCCACTCACTTCTTTGTAAATACAAGTTTCTCATAAACTTTGTATAAACCCAAAATCTTTGATCATCTCATCAAAGCGTACATTCCAACTCCGAGATGCTTACTCCAGTCCTTAGAAGGATTGCTGGAGCTTTGCATACTTGTTAGCATTTTTCAGGATTGACAAAACCTTCTGGTTGTATCTCATACAACCTTTCCTCAAGAAAATCATCGAGGAAACAATGTTTTCACATCCTATCTGCAAGATTTCATAAACAATGCAGTAACTGCTAACATAATTCCAATAGACTTTTAGCATCGCTACGTGTGAGAAAGTCTCATCGTAGTCAACTCCTTGAACTTGTCGGGAAACATCTTAACGACAAGTTGAGCTTTCTTAATGGTGACATTTACCATCATTGTCCGTCTTCCTTTTAAAATCCATCTGTACTCAACAACCTCACGACCATCGAGCCATTCTTCCAAAGTCTACACTTCGTTTTCATACATGGATCCTCTCTCGGATTTTATGGCCTCGAGCCATTCATCGGAATCTGGGCCCACCATCGCTTCTCCATAGCTTGTAGGCTCATTGTTGTCTAGCAACATGACTTCCAAGACAGGATTACGTACCACTCTGAAGTAGTACGCATCCTTGTCATCCTACGAGGTTTGGGAGTGACTTGATCCGAAGTCTCATGATCAATATCATAAGCTTCCACTTCAATTAGTGTAGGTGCCATAGGAACAACTCTTTGTGCCCTGCTATACACTAGTTGAAGTAACGGTTCAATAACCTCATCAAGTCTCCACCATCCTCCCACTCAATTCTTTCGAGAGAAACTTTTCCTCGAGAAAGGACCCGATTCTAGAAACAATCCCTATTGCTTTCGGATCTGAGACAGGAGGAATACCCAACTGTTTTAGGTATTCTATGAAGATGCATTCATCCGCTTTGGGTTTGAGATTATCAGCCTGAAACTTTTTCACATAAGCGTCATAGACCCAAACCTTTTAAGAAATGAAAACTTAGGTTTCTCTAAACCATAGTTCATACGGTGTCATCTCATCGGAATTATGTGGTACCCTATTTAAGGTGAATGTGGTTGTCTCTAATGCCTAACCCATAAACTATCGTGGTAATTCGACAGGAGACATCATGGTATGCATCATATCCAATAGGGTGCAGTTATGATGTTCGGACACAACATCACACTATGGTGTTCCAGGCGGTACTAGTCGTGAAACAATTTCCACAATGTCTCAATTGTGTACCAAACTCGCAACTCAGATATTCATCTCTATGATCATATCATAGATATTTTATCCTCTTGTCACGACGATCTTCAACTTCATTCTGAAATTACTTGAACCATTCAATAATTCAGACTTGTGTTTCATGAAGTAAATGTACTCAGTATCTACTCAAATCATCTGTGAAGTAAGAGCATAACGATATCCACTGCGTGCCCCAACACTCATTGGACTGCACACATCAAAATGTGTTACTTCCAACAAGTTGCTTTCTTGTTCCATTTTACTGAAACCGAAGCTTTCAGTCATCTTGCCCATGTGGTATGATTTGCATGTCTCAAGCGATTCAAAATCAAGTGAGTCCAAACGGTCCATCTGCATGGAGTTTCTTCATTATACCAATAAACATGGTTCGCATGTCTCAATCTTTTTCAAAAATGAGTGAGTCCAAAGATCCATCAACATGGAGCTTCTTCATGCGTTTTATACCAATATGACTTACATGGCAGTGCCACAAGTAGGTGGTACTATCATTACTATCTTATATCTTTTGGCATGAACATGTGTATCACTATGATTGAGATTCAATAAACCATTCATTTTAGGTGCAAGACCATTGAAGGTATTATTCAAATAAACAGAGTAACTATTATTCTCCTTAAATGAATGACCGTATTGCGATAGGCATAATCCAATCATGTCTATGCTCAACGCAAACACCAAATAACAATTATTTAGGTCTAACACCAATCTCGATGGTAGAGGCAGTATGCGATGCTTGATCACATCAAGCTTGGAAACACTTCCAACACATATCGTCATCTCACCTTTAGCTAGGCTCCGTTTATTCCGTAGCTTTTATTTCGAGTTACTAACACTTAGCAACCGAACCGGTATCTAATACCCTGGTGCTACTAGGAGTACTAGTAAAGTACACATCAACACAATGTATATCCAATATACTTCTATCGACCTTGCCAGCCTTCTCATCTACCAAGTATCTAGGGTAATTCTGCTCCAGTGGCTGTTCCCCCTTATTACAGAAGCACTTAGTCTCGGGCTTGGGTTCAACTTTGGGTTTCTTCACTTGAGCAGCAACTGACTTGTCGTTTCATGAAGTATCCCTTTCTTGCCCTTGCCCTTCTTGAAACTAGTGGTTTTTAACTAACCATCAACAATTGATGCTCCTACTTGACTTCTACTTTCACGGTGTCAAGCATCGCGAATATCTCAAGGATCATCACATCTATCCATGATATGTTATAGTTCATTACGTAGCTCTAGCAGCTTGGTGGCAATGACTTTGGAGAAACATCACTATCTTATCTGGAAGATTAACTCCCACTCGATTCAAGTGATTGTTGTACTCAGACAATCTGAGCACAAGCTCAACGATTGAGCTTTTCTCCCTTAGTTTGCAGGCTAAGAAAATCGTCGGAGGTCTTATACCTCTTGACGTGGGCACGAGCCTGAAATCCCAATTTCAGCCCTCGAAACATCTCATATGTTCCGCGACATTTCAAAAATGTCTTCGGTGCCTCAATTCTAAACCATTTAACATTACCGAACTATCATGTAGTCATCAAAACGTGTATGTCAGATGTTCGCAACATCCACAGACCATGTTCGAGGTCCAGCACACCGAGCGGTGCATTAAGGATATAAGCCTTCTACTGTCCGCATAATTGCTACTGTCAACTTTCAACTATATTTTCTCTAGGAACATATCTAAACAGTGGAACTAAAGCGCGAGCTTACGACATAATTTGCAAAGATCTTTTGACTATGTTCAGGATAATTAAGTTCATCTTATGAACTCCCACTCAGATAGACATCCCTCTAGTCATCTAAGTGATTACATGATCTGAGTCAACTAGGCCGTGTCCGATCATCACGTGAGACGGACTAGTCATCATCGGTGAACATCTTCATGTTGATCGTATCTACCATACGACTCATGCTCGACCTTTCGGTCTCTTGTGTTCCGAGGCCATGTCTGTACATGCTAGGCTCGTCAAGTCAACCTAAGTGTTTCGCGTGTGTAAATCTGGCTTACACCCGTTGTATGTGAACGTAAGAATCTATCACACCCGATCATCACGTGGTGCTTCGAAACAACGAACTTTCGCAACGGTGCACAGTTAGGGGGAACACTTTCTTGAAATTTTAATGAGGGATCATCTTATTTACTACCGTCGTTCTAAGCAAATAAGATGCAAAAACATGATAAACATCACATGCAATCAAAAAGTGACATGATATGTCCAATATCATTTTGCTCCTTTTGATCTCCATCTTCGGGGCTCCATGATCATCGTTGTCACCGGCATGACACCATGATCTCCATCATCATGATCTCCATCATCGTGTCTTCATGAAGTTGTCTCACCAACTATTACTTCTACTACTACAGCTAACGGTTAGCAATAAAGTAAAGTAATTACATGACGTTTATATTGACATGCAGGTCATAAATAAATAAAGACAACTCCTATGGCTCCTGCCGGTTGTCATACTCATCGACATGCAAGTCGTGATTCCTATTACAAGAACATGATCAATCTCATACATCACATATCATTCATCACATTCTTCTTGGCCATATCACATCACATAGCATACCCTGCAAAAACAAGTTAGACGTCCTCTAATTGTTGTTTGCATGTTTTACGTGGTTGCTATGGGTTTCTAGCAAGAACGTTTCTTACCTACGCAAAAACCACAACGTGATATGCCAATTGCTATTTACCCTTCATAAGGACCCTTTTCATCGAATCCGATCCGACTAAAGTGGGAGAGACAGACACCCGCTAGCCACCTTATGCAACTAGTGCATGTCAGTTGGTGGAACCAGTCTCACGTTAGAGTACGTGTAAGGTCGGTCCGGGCCGGTTCATCCCACGATGCCGCCGAATCAAGATAAGACTAGTAACGACAAGTAAATTGGCAAAATCGACGCCCACAACTGCTTTGTGTTCTACTCATGCATAGAAACTATACATAGACCTAGCTCATGATGCCACTGTTGGGGAACGTAGCAGAAATTCAAAATTTTCCTACGTGTCACCAAGATCTATCTATGGAGAAACCAGCAACGAGGGGAAGGAGAGTGCATCTACATACCGTTGTAGATCGCTAAGCGGAAGCGTTCAAGAGAACGGGGTTGAAGGAGTCGTACTCGTCGTGATCCAAATCACCGGAGATCCTAGTGCCGAACGGACGGCACCTCCGCGTTCAACACACATGCAGCCCGGTGACATCTCCCATGCCTTGATCCAGCAAGGAGAGAGGGAGAGGTTGGGGAAGACTCCATCCAGCAGCAACACAACGGCGTGGTGGTGGTGGTGGAGGAGCGTGGCAATCCTGCAGGGCTTCGCCAAGCACCGTGGGAGAGGAGAAGGACTTGGGAGAGGGGGAGGGCTGTGCCAGAACCTTGGTGCGGCTGCCCTCCCACCCCCCACATATATATAGGGGCAAGGGAGAGGGGGGCCGGCCCCCTCAAATCCCATCTGAGGAGGGGGCGGCGGCCAGGGGGGTTGCCTTGCCCCCCAAGGCAAGGGGGGCGCCCCCCTTTAGGGTTCCCCCAAAACCCTAGGCGCATGGGCCCTAGGGGGAGGCGCCCAGCCCACTAAGGGGCTGGTCCCTCTCCACATACAGCCCAGAGGGCCCTCCGGGGCAGGTGGATCCCCGGAACCCCTTCGGTGGTCCCGGTACAATACCGGTAACCCCCGAACTCTTCCGGTGACTGTATGATGACTTCACATATATAAATCTTTACCTCCGGACCATTCCGGAACTCCTCGTGACGTCCGGGATCTCATCCGGGACTCCGAACAACATTCGGTAACCACATACAAACTTCCTCTAATAACCCTAGCGTCATCGAACCTTAAGTGTGTAGACCCTACGAGTTCGGGAAGCATGCAGACATGACCGAGACGTTCTCCGGTCAATAACTAACAGCGGGATCTGGATACCCATGTTGGCTCCCACATGTTCCACGATGATCTCATCGGATGACCCATGATGTCGAGGATTCGATCAATCCCGTATGCAATTCCCTTTGTCTAGCGGTATTGTACTTGCCCGAGATTCGATCGTCGGTATCCCGATACCTTGTTCAATCTCGTTACCGGCAAGTCTCTTTACTCGTTCCGTAACACACCATCCCGTGATCAACTCCTTGATCACATTGTGCACATTATGATGATGTCCTACCGAGTGGGCCCAGAGATACCTCTGCGTCACACGGAGTGACAAATCCCAGTCTCGATTCGTGCCAACCCAACAGACACTTTCGGAGATACCCGTAGTGCACCTTTATAGCCACCCAGTTACGTTGTGACACTTGGCACACCCAAAGTATTCCTACGGTATCCGGGAGTTGCACAATCTCATGGTCTAAGGAAATGATACTTGACATTAGAAAAGCTTTAGCATACGAACTACATGATCTTGTGCTATGCTTAGGATTGGGTCTTGTCCATCACATCATTCTCCTAATGATGTGATCCCGTTATCAACGACATCCAATTTCCATGGTCAGGAAACCATAACCATCTATTGATCAACGAGCTAGTCAACTAGAGGCTTACTAGCGACATGGTGTTGTCTATGTATCCACACATGTATCTGAGTTTCCTATCAATACAATTCTAGCATGGTTAATAAACGATTATCATGAACAAGGAAATATAATAATAAGCAATTTATTATTGCCTCTAGGGCATATTTCCAACAGTTGTCGCTCTCTAGTTGGTCGCTTCCCAGTCCTTTGCTAGCCTTCACTTGTACTAAGCGGGAATACTACTTGTGCATCCAATCCCTTAAACCCCAAAGTTATTCCAGATGAGTCCACCATACCTTCCTTTATGCGGTATCTACCTGCCATTCCAAGTAAATTTGTATGTGCCAAACTCTAAACCTTCAAATAAACATTCTGTTTTCTATGCTCGAATAGCTCATGTATCAACCAAGGTTGTCCTTATCTTCCATGTTAGGCCGGTTATTCTCAAGAGGAGTGGACTCCGCTCCTCACTCACGCGAAAATGGCTGGTCACCGGGATGCCCAGTCCCATGCTTTATGCAAACTAAATCAAAATTAATTGCAAACAAAACTCCCGCTGGGACCTAATGTATGTTGGAGGCACTCGTTGTTTCGAGCAAGCCATGGATTGATGCTTGTTGGTGGAGGGGAGTATAAACTTTACCATTCTGTTTGGGAACCGCCTATAATGTGCTTAGCATGGAAGATATCGCCATATCTTAGTTGTTATGTTGAAAATGAAAGTATACCTCTCAAAATACAATTTATCTCTATTTCAAAACCGAGCTCTGGCACCTCTACAAATCCATGCTTCCCTCTGCAAAGGGCCTATCCATTTACTTTCATGTTGAGTCATCACCCTCTTATTAAAAAGCACTAGCTGGAGAGCACAGCCGTCATTTGCATTCATCACTGTTAATTTATATTGGGTATGACTATGATTGGATCTCTTTTACCATGAATTACAATGTCTAGTCAGTTCTTGATCTTTAAAGGTGCTCTGCATTTATGTTTTGCGGTCTCAGAAAGGGCTAGCGAGGTACCATCTTGTTATATCATATTATGATTGTTTTGAGAAAGTGTTGTCATCCGAGATTTATTATTATGACTTGCTAGTTGATTATGCTATTGATATGAGTAATTATGAGACCTGAGAATTATTGCAAATGTGGTTAGTTATGATCTATGCTGAAAAATTGAATACTGGCTTGACATAGTTACAACAACAAGAGCAAACAGAGTTTGTAAAAGTTTTTCTTTCTTTCTTTCAGTTTGTCAACTCAATTGCTTGAGGACAAGCAAGGGTTTAAGCTTGGGGGAGTTGATACGTCTCTGTCGTATCTACTTTTCCAAACACTTTTGCCCTTGTTTTGGACTCTAACTTGTATGATTTGAATGGAACTAACCCGGACTGACGCTGTTTTCAGCAGAATTGCCATGGTGTTGTTTTATGTGCAGAAAACAAATATTCTCGGAATGACCTGAAACTCCATGGAACATCTTAGAAAAAATAATAAAAAATCCTCGCCAAAGATGAAGACCAGGGGGCCCACACCCTTCTCATGAGGGTGGGGGCGCGCCCCCCTACCTCGTGGGCCCCTGGATGCCCTCCGACGCCAACTCCAACTCTATATATTTGCTTTCGGAGAGAAAAAAATCAAAGAGAAAAAATCATCGCGTTTTACGATACGGAGCCGCCGCCAAGCCCTAAAACCTCTCGGGAGGGCTGATCTGGAGTCCGTTCGGGGCTCCGGAGAGGGTGATTCGTCGCCGTCGTCATCATCAACCATCCTCCATCACCAATTTCATGATGCTCACCGCCGTGCGTGAGTAATTCCATCGTAGGCTTGCTGGACGGTGATGGGTTGGATGAGATTTATCATGTAATCGAGTTAGTTTTGTTAGGGTTTGATCCCTAGTATCCACTATGTTCTGAGATTGATGTTGCTATGACTTTGCTATGCTTAATGCTTGTCACTAGGGCTCGAGTGCCATGATTTTAGATCTGAACCTATTATGTTTTCATGAATATATGTGAGTTCTTGATCCTATCTTGCAAGTCTATAGTCACCTACTATGTGTTATGATCCAGCAACCCCGAAGTGACAATAATCGGGACCACTCCCGGTGATGACCATAGTTTGAGGAGTTCATGTATTCACTATGTACTAATGCTTTGTTCCGGTTCTCTATTAAAAGGAGGCCTTAATATCCCTTAGTTTCCAATAGGACCCCGCTGCCACGGGAGGGTAGGACAAAAGATGTCATGCAAGTTCTTTTCCATAAGCACGTATGACTATATACGGAATACATGCCTACATTACATTGATGAATTGGAGCTAGTTCTGTGTCACCCTATGTTATGACTGTTACATGATGAACCGCATCCGGCATAATTATTCATCACTGATCCGGTGCCTACGAGTTTTCCATATACTGGTTCTCGCTTATTTACTTTCCCGCTGCTACTGTTACAATCACTACAAAATACCAAAAACATTACTTTTATTGTCTTTACTTTCGTTGCCGCTACCACCACTATCATATTACTTTGCTACTAAACACTTTGCTGCAGATACTAAGTTTCCAGGTGTGGTTGCATTGACAACTCAGCTGCTAATACTTGAGAATATTCTTTGGCTCCCCTTGTGTCGAATCAATAAATTTGGGTTGAATACTCGACCCTCGAAAGCTGTTGCGATCCCCTATACTTGTGGGTTATCAATCTACTCCTTAGTTATAAAGATGTGGGTCATCCCAAAAGTAATTCCTCAAATCATAGAAGAACTTTTTCTTTTGCTGGTATGTGAAACTAGGTGGTATAAACTTAGCAACAATGTAATTAGCATAATCATCATACCATGGAGCAGTATGAGAAGCATTTATGACATTTAATTGCTCATCACGAAAGCTATCATCAATACGTAGTGGGTCATCAAGTACATTTTCTAACCTAGACAAGTTGTCTGCAACGGGGTTCTCAGCTCCTTTTCTATCAACAATATGCAAATCAAATTCTTGTAACAAGAGAACCCATCTAATAAGTCTAGGTTTAGCATCTTTCTTTTCCATAAGATATTTAATAGCAGCATGATCAGTGTGAATAGTTACTTTAGAATCAACAATATAAGGTCTAAACTTATCACAAGCAAATACAACTGCTAAGAATTCTTTTTCAGTGGTAGCATAATTTTTTTGAGCATTGTCTAGAGTTTTACTAGCATATTGAATAACATTTAGTTTCTTATCAACTCTTTGTCCTAAAACAGCACCTACAGCATAATCACTAGCATCGCACATAATTTCAAAGGGTAAATTCCAATCAGGTGGCTGAACAATGGGTGTAGAGATCAATGCTTTCTTAAGTATTTCAAATGCTTCTACACAATCATCATCAAAAACAAATGGTATATCTTTTTGTAATAAATTAGTTAGAGGCCGAGAAATTTTTTAGAAGTCCTTAATGAACCTCCTATAAAATCTGGCATGACCAAGGAAACTTCTTATACCTTTGATGTCCTTGGGACATGGCATCTTTTCAATAGCATCAACCTTGGCTTTATCAACTTCAATACCTCTTTCAGAAACTTTATGCCCCAAGACAATACCTTCATTAACCATAAAGTGGCACTTTTCCCAATTCAAGACAAGGTTAGTTTCTTCACATCTCTGCAAAACTCGATCATGGTTGCTCAAGCAATCATCAAAAGAAGATCCATAGACGGAAAAGTCGTCCATGAAAACCTCACAAATCTTTTCACAAAAGTCAGAGAATATAGCCATCATGCATCTTTGAAAGGTAGTAGGTGCATTACATAAACCAAAAGGCATACGTCTATAAGCAAAAGTACCAAAAGGGCATGTAAAAGTAGTCTTTGATTGATCTTTGGCTGACACAGGTATTTGAGAGAAACCAGAATAACCATCTAGAAAGCAAAAATGTGTATGTTTGGACAATCTTTCTAGCATTTGATCAATAAAAGGTAAGGGGTAATGATCCTTTTTAGTAGCCTTAGTTAATTTGCGGAAATCAATTACCATCCTATAACCTGTAATAATTCTTTGAGGAATCAATTCATCTTTATCATTAGGAACAACAGTAATACCTCCCTTCTTAGGGACACAATGGACATGACTTACCCACTGACTATCAGCAACGGGATAAATTATACCTACCTCAAGGAGCTTTAGTATCTCCTTTCTTACCACTTCTTTCATTTTAGGATTCAGCCGGCATTGATGATCACGAACTGGTTTAGCATCTTCTTCCAAATTAATTTTATGTTGACATAGAGTGGGACTAATGCCCTTAAGATCATTAAGAGTATACCCAATAGCAGCACGATGCTTCTTCAGAGTTTTCAATAATCTCTCTTCTTCATGTTCTGAAAGGTTAGCACTAATAATAACAGGATATATCTTTTTCTCATCAAGATAAGCATATTTAAGAGTATCAGGTAACAGTTTAAGCTCAAACACGGGATCACCCTTGGGTGGAGGAAGATCCCCTAGGATTTCAACAGGTAAATTGTTTTTCAGAATAGGTTCCTGTTTAAATAATACTTCATCTAATTCCCTTCTTTCATTCATAAACATGTCATTTTCATGGTCTAGCAAATATTGTTCTAAAGGATCACTAGGAGGTATGGCAATAGAAGCAAGACCAATAATTTCATCCTTACTAGGTAATTCTTCTTCACAATGTTGTCTACTAAATTTAGAAAAATTAAATTCATGAGTCATATCATCTAAACCGATAGTAACAACACCTCTTTTGCAATTTATGGTAGCATTAACAGCATTTAAGAAGGGACTACCAAATATAATGGGACAAAAGCTATCTTGTGGGGAACCAAGAACAAGAAAATCAGCAGGATATTTAGTTTTCCCACACAAGACTTCAACATCTCTAACAATTCCCATTGGTGAAATAGTATCTCTATTGGCAAGTTTAATTGTGACATCAATATCTTCCATCTCAGCAGGTGCAATATCATGTATAACTTCTTTGTATAAGGAATAAGGTATTGCACTAGCACTAGCACCCATATCACATAAGCCATGATAACAATGATCTCCTATTTTAACAGAAATAACAGGCATGCCTACCACAGGTCTAGGTTTATCTTTATCACGGGGTTTAGCAATTCTAGCAGTTTCATTACAGAAATAAATAACATGCCCATCTATATTATCAGACAAGAGATCTTTAACAATAGCAATATTAGGTTCAACTTTAACTTGCTCAGGAGGTGTATATGTTTTAATATTGCTTTTACGAACCACAATTGAAGCTTTAGCATGATCCTTTATCCTAATAGGGAAAGTGAAGGAAATATGCCCTAGAGGCAATAATAAAGTTATTATTTATTTCCTTATAATCATGATAAATGTTTATTATTCATGCTAGAATTGTATTAACCGGAAACATAATACATGTGTGAATACATAGACAAACAAAGTGTCACTAGTATGCCTCTACTTGACTAGCTCGTTAATCAAAGATGGTTATGTTTCCTGACCATGAACAATGAGTTATTTGATTAACGAGGTCACATCATTAGTTGAATGATCTGATTGACATGACCCATTCCATTAGCTTAGCACCCGATCGTTTAGTATGTTGCTATTGCTTTCTTCATGACTTATACATGTTCCTATGACTATGAGATTATGCAACTCCCGTTTGCCGGAGGAACACTTTGGGTGCTACCAAACGTCACAACGTAACTGGGTGATTATAAAGGACCATTACAGGTGTCTCCAAAGGTAGATGTTGGGTTGGCGTATTTCGAGATTAGGATTTGTCACTCCGATTGTCGAAGAGGTATCTCTGGGCCCTCTCGGTAATACACATCACATAAGCCTTGCAAGCATTACAACTAATATGTTAGTTGTGAGATGATGTATTACGGAACGAGTAAAGAGACTTGCAGGTAACGAGATTGAACTAGGTATTGGATACCGACGATCGAATCTCGGGCAAGTAACATACCGATGACAAAGGGAACAACGTATGTTGTTATGCGGTCTGACCGATAAAGATCTTCGTAGAATATGTAGGAGCCAATATGGGCATCCAGGTCCCGCTATTGGTTATTGACCGGAGACGTGTCTCGGTCATGTCTACATTGTTCTCGAACCCGTAGGGTCCGCACGCTTAAGGTTACGATGATAGTTATATTATGAGTTTATGCATTTTGATGTACCGAAGGTTGTTCGGAGTCCCGGATGTGATCACGGACATGACGAGGAGTCTCGAAATGGTCGAGACGTAAAGATTGATATATTGGAAGCCTATATTTGGATGTCGGAAGTGTTCCGGGTGAAATCGGGATTTTACCGGGTTACCGGGAGGTTACCGGAACCCCCCGGGAGCCATATGGGCCTTCATGGGCCTTAGTGGAAAGGAGAAAGGGGCAGCCCAAGGTGGCTGCGCACCTCCCCCCTCCCCTAGTCCTATTAGGACTAGGAGAAGGTGGCCGGCCCCCCTCTCTCTCTTTCCCCCCTTGGGAATCCTAGTTGGAATAGGATTGGGGGGGAGTCCTACTCCCGGAAGGAGTAGGACTCCTCCTGCGCCCTCCTCCTGGCCGGCGCCCCCCTCCCCCCTTGGCTCCTTTATATACTGAGGCAGAGGCACCCCAGAAACACACAAGTTGATCCACGTGATCTATTCCTTAGCCGTGTGTGGTGCCCCCTGCCACCATATTCCTCGATAATACTGTAGCAGTGTTTAGGCGAAGCCCTGCTGCTGTAGATCATCAAGATCGTCACCACGCCGTCGTGCTGACGGAACTCTTCCCCGACACTTTGCTGGATCGGAGTCCGGGGATCGTCATCGAGCTGAACGTCTGCTCGAACTCGGAGGTGCCGTAGTTTCGGTGCTTGATCGGTTGGATCGTGAAGACGTACGACTACTTCCTCTACGTCGTGTCAGCGCTTCCACAGTCGGTCTGCGTTGGGTACGTAGACAACACTCTCCCCTCTCGTTGCTATGCTTCACATGATCTTGCGTGTGCGTAGGAAATTTTTTGAAATTACTACGAAACCCAACAGTGGCATCCGAGCCTAGGTTATTTATGTTGATGTTATATGCACGAGTAGAACACAAGTGAGTTGTGGGCGATATAAGTCATACTGCCTACCAGCATGTCATACTTTGGTTTGGCAGCATTGTTGGACGAGACGACCCAGACCAACCTTACGCGTACGCTTACGCGAGACCGGTTCCCTCGACGTGCTTTGCACATAGATGGCTTGCGGGCGACTGTCTCTCCAACTTTAGTTGAACCAAGCATGGCTACGCCCGGTCCTTGCGAAGCTTAAAACGGAGTCTATTTGACAAACTATCGTTGTGGTTTTGATGCGTAGGTGAGATTGGTTCTTACTTAAGCCCGTAGCAGCCACGTAAAACTTGCAACAACAAAGTAGAGGACGTCTAACTTGTTTTTGCAGGGCATGTTGTGATGTGATATGGTCAAGGCATGATGCTGAATTTTATTGTATGAGATGATCATGTTTTGTAACCGAGTTATCGGCAACTGGCAGGAGCCATATGGTTGTCACTTTATTGTATGCAAAGCAATCGCGATGTAATGCTTTACTTTATTACTAAACGGTAGTGATAGTCGTGGAAGCATAAGATTAGCGAGACGACAACGATGCTACAATGGAGATCAAGGTGTCGCGCCGGTGACGATGGTGATCATGACGGTGCTTCGGAGATGGAGATCACAAGCACAAGATGATGATGGCCATATCATATCACTTAAATTGATTGCATGTGATGTTTATCCTTTTATGCATCTTATCTTGCTTTGATTGATGGTAGCATTATAAGATGATCTCTCACTAAAATTATCAAGAACTGTTCTCCCTGAGTATGCACCGTTGCCAAAGTTCGTCGTGCCCAGACACCACGTGATGATCGGGTGTGATAAGCTCTACGTCCATCTACAACGGGTGCAAGCCAGTTTTGCACAAGCAGAATACTCAGGTTAAACTTGACGAGCCTAGCATATGCAGATATGGCCTCGGAACACGGAGACCGAAAGGTCGAGCATGAATCATATACTAGATATGATCAACATAAACGATGTTCACCATTGAAAACTACTCCATCTCACGTGATGATCGGTTATGGTTTAGTTGATTTGGATCATGTAATCACTTAGAAGATTAGAGGGATGTCTATCTAAGTGGGAGTTCTTTAGTAATATGATTAATTGAACTTAAATTTATCATTAGTCCCTGATAGTATCTTGCTTGTTTATGTTGATTGTAGATAGATGGCTCGTGCTATTGTTCCGTTGAATTTTAATGCGTTCCTTGAGAAAGCAAAGTTGAAAGATGATGGTAGCAATTACACAGACTGGGTCCGTAACTTGAGGATTATCCTCATTGCTGCTCAGAAGAATTACGTCCTGGAAGCACCGCTGGGTGCCAGGCCTGCTGCTGGAGCAACACCAGATGTTATGAACATCTGGCAGAGCAAAGCTGATGACTACTCGATAGTTCAGTGTGCCATGCTTTACGGCTTAGAATCGGGACTTCAACGACGTTTTGAACGTCATGGAGCATATGAGATGTTCCAGGAGTTGAAGTTAATATTTCAAGCAAATGCCCGAATTGAGAGATATGAAGTCTCCAATAAGTTCTATAGCTGCAAGATGGAGGAGAACAGTTCTGTCAGTGAGCATATACTCAAAATGTCTGCGTATAATAATCACTTGATTCAATTGGGAGTTAATCTTCCGGATGATTGTGTCATTGACAGAATTCTCCAATCACTGCCATCAAGCTACAAGAGCTTCGTGATGAACTATAATATGCAAGGGATGAACAAGACTATTCCCGAGCTCTTCGCAATGCTGAAAGCTGCGGAGGTAGACATCAAGAAGGAGCATCAAGTGTTGATGGTTAACAAGACCACTAGTTTCAAGAAAAAGGGCAAAGGGAAGAATAAGGGGAACTTCAAGAAGAACGGCAAGCAAGTTGCTGCTCAGGAGAAGAAACCCAAGTCTGGACCTAAGCCTGAAACTGAGTGCTTCTACTGCAAGCAGACTGGTCACTAGAAGCGGAACTGCCCCAAGTATTTGGCGGATAAGAAGGATGGCAAGGTGAACAAAGGTATATGTGATATACATGTTATTGATGTGTACCTTACTAGAGCTCGCAGTAGCACCTGGGTATTTGATATTGGTTCTGTTGCTAATATTTGCAACTCGAAACAGGGACTACGGAATAAGCGGGCACTGGCAAAGGACGAGGTGACGATGCGCGTGGGAAACGGTTCCAAAGTTGATGTGATCGCGGTCGGCACGCTACCTCTACATCTACCTTTGGGATTAATATTAGACCTAAATAATTGTTATTTGGTGCCAGCGTTGAGCATGAACATTATATCTGGATCTTGTTTAATGCGAGACGGTTATTCATTTAAATCAGAGAATAATGGTTGTTCTATTTATATGAGTAATATCTTTTATGGTCATGCACCCTTGAAGAGTGGTCTATTTTTATTGAATCTCGATAGTAGTAATACACATATTCATAATGTTGAAGCCAAAAGATGCAGAGTTGATAATGAAAGTGCAACTTATTTGTGGCACTGTCGTTTAGGTCATATCGGTGTAAAGCGCATGAAGAAACTCCATACTGATGGACTTTTGGAACCACTTGATTATGAATCACTTGGTACTTGCGAACCGTGCCTCATGGGCAAGATGACTAAAACACCGTTCTCCGGTACTATGGAGAGAGCAACAGATTTGTTGGAAATCATACATACCGATGTATGTGGTCCGATGAATATTAAGGCTCGTGGCGGATATCGTTATTTTCTCACCTTCACAGATGATTTAAGCAGATATGGATATATCTACTTAATGAAACATAAGTCTGAAACATTTGAAAAGTTCAAAGAATTTCAGAGTGAAGTTGAAAATCATCGTAACAAGAAAATAAAGTTTCTACGATCTGATCGTGGAGGAGAATATTTGAGTTACGAGTTTGGTGTACATTTGAAAAACTATGGAATAGTTTTGCAACTCACGCCACCCGGAACACCACAGCGTAATGGTGTGTCCGAACGTCGTAATCGTACTTTACTAGATATGGTGCGATCTATGATGTCTCTTACTGATTTACCGCTATCGTTTTGGGGTTATGCTCTAGAGACGGCTGCATTCACGTTAAATAGGGCACCATCAAAATCCGTTGAGACGACGCCTTATGAACTGTGGTTTGGCAAGAAACCAAAGTTGTCGTTTCTTAAAGTTTGGGGCTGCGATGCTTATGTGAAAAAGCTTCAACCTGATAAGCTCGAACCCAAATCGAAGAAATGTGTCTTCATAGGATACCCAAAGGAAAATGTTGGGTACACCTTCTATCACAGATCCGAAGGCAAGACATTCGTTGCTAAGAATGGATCCTTTCTAGAGAAGGAGTTTCTCTCGAAAGAAGTGAGTGGGAGAAAAGTAGAACTTGACGAGGTAACTGTACCTGCTCCCTTACTGGAAAGTAGTTCATCACAGAAAACTGTTTCAGTGACACCTACACTAGTTAGTGAGGAAGCCAATGATAATGATCATGAAACTTCAGATCAAGATACTACTGAACCTCGTAGATCAACCAGAGTAAGATCCGCACCAGAGTGGTACGGTAATCCTGTTCTGGAAGTCATGCTACTAGATCATGATGAACCTACGAACTATGAAGAAGCGATGGTGAGCCCAGATTCTGCAAAGTGGCTTGAAGCCATGAAATCTGAGATGGGATCCATGTATGAGAACAAAGTATGGACTTTGGTTGACTTGCCCGATGATCGGCAAGCAATTGAGAATAAATGGATCTTTAAGAAGAAGACTGACGCTGATGGTAATGTTACTGTCTACAAAGCTCGACTTGTCGCAAAAGGTTTTCGGCAAGTTCAAGGGATTGACTACGATGAGACCTTCTCACCCGTAGCGATGCTTAAGTCCGTCCGAATCATGTTAGCGATTGCCGCATTTTATGATTATGAAATTTGGCAGATGGATGTCAAAACTGCATTCCTGAATGGATTTCCGGAAGAAGAGTTGTATATGATGCAATCGGAAGGTTTTGTCGATCCAAAGGGAGCTAACAAAGTGTGCAAGCTCCAGCGATCCATTTATGGACTGGTGCAAGCCTCTCGGAGTTGGAATAAACGTTTTGATAGTGTGATCAAAGCATTTGGTTTTATACAGACTTTTAGAGAAGCCTGTATTTACAAGAAAGTGAGTGGGAGCTCTGTAGCATTTCTAATATTATATGTGGATGACATATTGCTGATTGGAAATGATATAGAATTTCTGGATAGCATAAAGGGATACTTGAATAAGAGTTTTTCTATGAAAGACCTCGGTGAAGCTGCTTACATATTAGGCATTAAGATCTATAGAGATAGATCAAGACGCTTAATTGGACTTTCACAAAGCACATACCTTGACAAAATTTTGAAGAAGTTCAAAATGGATCAAGCAAAGAAAGTGTTCTTGCCTGTGTTACAAGGTGTGAAGTTGAGTAAGACTCAATGCCCGACCACTGCAGAAGATAGAGAGAATATGAAAGATGTTCCCTATGCATCAGCCATAGGATCTATCATGTATGCAATGCTGTGTACCAGACCTGATGTGTGCCTTGCTATAAGTTTAGCAGGGAGGTACCAAAGTAATCCAGGAGTGGATCACTGGACAGGGTCAAGAACATCCTGAAATACCTGAAAAGGACTAAGGATATGTTTCTCGTATATGGAGGTGACTAAGAGCTCACCGTAAAAGGTTACGTTGATGCAAGCTTTGACACTGATCCGGACGATTCTAAATCGCAAACCGGATACGTGTTTACATTAAACGGTGGAGCTGTCAGTTGGTGCAGTTCTAAACAAAGCGTCGTAGCGGGATCTACATGTGAAGCGGAGTACATAGCTGCTTCGGAAGCAGTGAACGAAGGAGTCTGGATGAAGGAGTTCATATCCGATCTAGGTGTCATACCTAATGCATCAGGTCCAATGAAAATCTTTTGTGACAATACTGGTGCAATTGCCTTGGCAAAGGAATCCAGATTTCACAAAAGGACCAAACACATCAAGAGACGCTTCAACTCCATCCGGGATCTAGTCCAGGTGGGAGACATAGAGATTTGCAAGATACATACGGATCTGAATGTTGCAGACCCGTTGACTAAGCCTCTTCCACGAGCAAAACATGATCAGCACCAAGGCTCCATGGGTGTTAGAATCATTACAGTGTAATCTAGATTATTGACTCTAGTGCAAGTGGGAGACTGAAGGAAATATGCCCTAGAGGCAATAATAAAGTTATTATTTATTTCCTTATAATCATGATAAATGTTTATTATTCATGCTAGAATTGTATTAACCGGAAACATAATACATGTGTGAATACATAGACAAACAAAGTGTCACTAGTATGCCTCTACTTGACTAGCTCGTTAATCAAAGATGGTTATGTTTCCTGACCATGAACAATGAGTTATTTGATTAACGAGGTCACATCATTAGTTGAATGATCTGATTGACATGACCCATTCCATTAGCTTAGCACCCGATCGTTTAGTATGTTGCTATTGCTTTCTTCATGACTTATACATGTTCCTATGACTATGAGATTATGCAACTCCCGTTTGCCGGAGGAACACTTTGGGTGCTACCAAACGTCACAACGTAACTGGGTGATTATAAAGGAGCATTACAGGTGTCTCCAAAGGGAGATGTTGGGTTGGCGTATTTCGAGATTAGGATTTGTCACTCCGATTGTCGGAGAGGTATCTCTGGGCCCTCTCGGTAATGCACATCACATAAGCCTTGCAAGCATTACAACTAATATGTTAGTTGTGAGATGATGTATTACGGAACGAGTAAAGAGACTTGCCGGTAACGAGATTGAACTAGGTATTGGATACCGACGATCGAATCTCGGGCAAGTAACATACCGATGACAAAGGGAACAACGTATGTTGTTATGCGGTCTGACCGATAAAGATCTTCGTAGAATATGTAGGAGCCAATATGGGCATCCAGGTCCCGCTATTGGTTATTGACCGGAGACGTGTCTCGGTCATGTCTACATTGTTCTCGAACCCGTAGGGTCCGCACGCTTAAGGTTACGATGACAGTTATATTATGAGTTTATGCATTTTGATGTACCGAAGGTTTTTCGGAGTCCCGGATGTGATCACGGACATGACGAGGAGTCTCGAAATGGTCGAGACGTAAAGATTGATATATTGGAAGCCTATGTTTGGATATCGGAAGTGTTCCGGGTGAAATCGGGATTTTACCGGGTTACCGGGAGGTTACCGGAACCCCCCGGGAGCCATATGGGCCTTCATGGGCCTTAGTGGAAAGGAGAAAGGGGCAGCCCAAGGTGGCTGCGCACCTTCCCCCTCCCCTAGTCCTATTAGGACTAGGAGAAGGTGGCCGGCCCCCCTCTCTCTCTTTCCCCCTTGGGAATCCTAGTTGGAATAGGATTGGGGGGAGTCCTACTCCCGGAAGGAGTAGGACTCCTCCTGCGCCCTCCTCCTGGCCGGCGCCCCCCTCCCCCCTTGGCTCCTTTATATACTGAGGCAGAGGCACCCCAGAAACACACAAGTTGATCCACGTGATCTATTCCTTAGCCGTGTGCGGTGCCCCCTGCCACCATATTCCTCGATAATACTGTAGCAGTGTTTAGGCGAAGCCCTGCTGCTGTAGATCATCAAGATCGTCACCACGCCGTCGTGCTGATGGAACTCTTCCCCGACACTTTGCTGGATCGGAGTCCGGGGATCGTCATCGAGCTGAACGTGTGCTCGAACTCGGAGGTGCCGTAGTTTCGGTGCTTGATCGGTTGGATCGTGAAGACGTACGACTACTTCCTCTACGTCATGTCAGCGCTTCCGCAGTCGGTCTGCGTTGGGTACGTAGACAACACTCTCCCCTCTCGTTGCTATGCATCACATGATCTTGCGTGTGCGTAGGAATTTTTTTGAAATTACTACGAAACCCAACAGAAAGGTGGTTTCTCAACATAAGAAGTAGGAACAATAGGATCATTATAAGTGATAGTCTTTTCTTCAACTTTAATAGGTGCATCTACTTTTACTTCTATGGGAGGATGATATTTAAACCACTTCTCCTTGGGGAGATCAACATAGGCAGCAAAAGATTCACAGAAAGAAGCTACTATCTCAGAGTCAAGTCCATATTTAGTGCTAAATTTACGAAAAATATCGGTATCCATAAAAGATTTAACACAATCAAAACTAGGTGTATACCCTGACTCCTTACCATTGTCGAGGTCCCAATCTTTAGAGTTGCGTTTAATTCTTTCAAATAAATCCCATTTGAATTCAATAGTCTTCATCATAAAAGAGCCAGCACAAGAAGTATCAAGCATGGTGCGATTGTTACCAGAAAGACGAGCATAAATTTTTTGAATAATCATTTCTCTTGAGAGCTCATGATTGGGGCATTAATATAGCATTGATTTAAGCCTCCCCCAAGCTTGAGCGATGCTTTCTCCTTCGCGAGGCCAAAAATTATATATATAATTGCGATCACGATGAACAAGATGCATAGGATAAAACTTCTGATGAAATTCCAATTTCAATTGTTTGTAATTCCAAGACCTCATATCATCACATAGCCTATACCATGTCAATGCATCTCCCCTCAAAGATAAAGGGAAGACCTTATTCTTAACAACATCTCCGGATACACCTGCAAGCTTAAATAATCCACAAACTTGATCCACATATATCAGATGTTCATCAGGATGTTTTGTTCCATCTCCTGAAAAAGGATTAGCTAGCAGTTTTTCTATCATACTCGAAGGAACTTCAAAGCAAGCATTTTCATTTTAATTTTCATTTTCAGTAGGTTCAGTAGGTTGAGGAGCAACTCTTTGCTCTACTGGTCGGGGTGAAGATACCCCGAACAAGCCCCTCAGAGGATTACTTTCCATGGTAACAAGTGACAGTAAATTTCAGCACACTATATAAATTTTTCCTTACCAAATTCCACCTACCAAAGGCGCTTCACTCCCTCGCAACGGCGCCAGAAAAGAGTCTTGATGACCCACAAGTATAGGGGATCTATCGTAGTCCTTTCGATAAGTAAGAGTGTCAAACCCAACGAGGAGCAGAAGGAAATGATAAGCGGTTTCCAGCAAGGTATTCTCTGCAAGTACTAAAATAAGTGGTAACAGATAGTTTTGTGATAAGACAATTTGTAATGAGCAACAAGTAACAAAAGTAAATAAGGTGCAGCAAGGTGGCCCAATCCTTTTTGTAGCAAAGGACAAGCCTGGACAAACTCTTATATGATGTAAAGCGCTCCCTAGGACACATGGGAATATCGTCAAGCTAGTTTTCATCATGTTCATATGATTCACATTCGGTACTTTGATAATTTGGTATGTGGGTGGACTGGTGCTTGGGTGCTTCCCTTACTTGGACAAGCATACCACTTATGATTAACCTCTATTGCAAGCATCCGCAACTACAACAAAAGTATTAAGGTAAACCTAACCATAGCATGAAACATATGGATCCAAATCAGCCCCTTATGAAGCAACGCATAAACTAGGGTTTAAGCTTCTGTCACTCTAGCAACCCATCATCTACTTATTACTTCCCAATGCCTTACTATAGGCCCAAATAATGGTGAAGTGTCATGTAGTCGACGTTCACATAACACCACTAGAGGAGAGACAACATACATCTCATCAAAATATCGAAAGAATACCAAATTCACATGACTACTAATAGCAAGACTTCTCTCATGTCCTGAAGAACAAAAGTAACTACTCACAAAGCATAAACATGTTCATAATCAGAGGGGTATTAATGTGCATATAGGATCTGAACATATGATCTTCCACCAATTAAACCAACTAGCATCAACTACAAGGAGTAATTAACACTACTAGCACCAATCCCGGAATTGGAGACAAGAATTGGATACAAGAGATGAACTAGGGTTTTGAGATGAGATGGTGTTGATGAAGATGGAGATGGAGATTTCCCTCTCCCGATGAGAGGAGCGTTGGTGATGACGATGGCGGTGATTTCCCCCTCCGGGAGGGAAGTTTCCTCGACAGAACAACTCCGCCAGAGCCCTAGATTGGTTCCGCCAAGGTTCCGCCTCGTGGCGGCGGAGTTTCGTCCGAGAAGATGGCTTATGATTTTTTTCCCATCGAAAGACTCCATATAGCAGAAGATGGTCACCGGAGGGCCACCAGGGGGCCCATGAGGTAGGGGCCGCGCCCAGAGGGGTAGGGCGCGCCCCCACCCTCGTGGGCAGGGTGTGGCCCCCCTGGTTAAGTTCTTGCGCTCAATATTTTTTATATATTTGGAAAACATCTTCCGTGAAGTTTCATGACTTTTGGAGTTGTGCAGAATAGGTCTCTAATATTTGCTCCTTTTCCAGCCCAAAATCCCAGCTGCCGGCATTCTCCCTCTTTATGTAAACCTTTTAAAATAAGAGAGAATAGGCATAAGCATTGTGACATAATGTGTAATAACAGCCCATAATGCAATAAATATTGATATAAAAGCATGATGCAAAATGGACGTATCAGTGGCTACGGAGGCTTCTGGCGGCGGAACTCCTGATCTATTGTGCTCCTCAAAGTTTTTAGGGTATATGGGTATATATGGGAGGAAGAAGTACGTTGGTGGACCTCCGGGCTATCCACGAGGCAGGGGGGTGGGCGCGCCCCCCACCCTCGTGGGCAGCCGGGACTCTCCTGGTCCATCTTCGATACTCCGTGGGCTTCTTCTGGTCCAAAAATAAGTTCCGTGAAGTTTCAGTCAATTGGACTCCGTTTGATTTTCCTTTTCTGCGGTACTCTAAAACAAGGAAAAAACAGAAACTGGCACTGGGCTCTGGGTTAATAGGTTAGTCCCAAAAATAATATAAAAGTGCATAATAAAGCCCATAAACATCCAAAACAGATAATATAATAGCATGGAACAATCAAAAATTATAGATACGTTGGAGACGTATCAGCATCTCCAAGCTTAATTCCTGCTCGTCCTTGAGTAGGTAAATGATAAAAATAGAATTTTTGATGTGGAATGCTACCTAACATATTTCTCTAAGTAATTCTCTTCATTTTGGCATGAATGTTCAGATCCATAAGATTCAAGAAAAAAGTTTAATATTGACATAAAAATAATAATACTTCAAGCATACTAATAAAGCAATTGTGTCTTCTCAAAATATCATGGCCAAAGAAAGCTATCCCTACAAAACCATATAGTCTGGCTCTGCTCTATCTTCACCACACAAAATATTTAAATCATGCACAACCCCGATGACAAGCCAAGCAATTGTTTCATACTTTTGATGTCCTCAAACTTTTTCAATCTTCACCCAATACATGAGCGTGAGCCATGGACATAGCACTATAGGTGGAATAGAATGGTGGTTGTGGAGAAGACAAAAAGGAGAATATAGTCTCACATCAACAAGGCGTACCAATGGGCTATGGAGATGTCCATCAATAGATATCAATGTGAGTGAGTAGGGATTGCCATGCAACAGATGCACTAGAGCTATAAATGTATGAAAGCTCAACAAAAGAAACTAGTGGGTGTGCATCCAACTCACTTGCTCACGAAGGCCTAGGGCATTTTGAGGAAGCCCATCATTGGAATATACAAGCCAAGTTCTATAATGAAAGATTCCCACTAGTATATGAAAGTGACAACATAGGAGACTCTCTATCATGAAGATCATGGTGCTACTTTGAAGCACAAGTGTGGTAAAAGAATAGTAGCATTGCCCCTTCTCGCTTTTTCTCTCATTTTTTATATTTTTTTATTTGGGCCTTCTCTTTTTATGGCCTTTTTTTATTTATGCTTCTTTGGCATCTTTTTTTCGTCCGGAGTCTCATCCCGACTTGTGGGGGAATCATAGTCTCCATCATCCTTTCCTCACTGGGACAATGCTCTAATAATGATGATCATCACACTTTTATTTTCTTACAACTCAAGAATTACAACTCGATACTTAGGACAAGATATGACTCTATATGAATGCCTCCGGCGGTGTACCGGGATGTGCAATGACTCATGAGTGACATGTATGAAAGAATTATGAACGGTGGCTTTGCCACAAATACGATGTCAACTACATGATCATGCAAAGCAATATGACAATGATGGAGCGTGTCATAATAAATGGAACGGTCGTAAGTTGCATGGCAATATATCTCGGAATGGCTATGGAAATGCCATGATACGTAGGTATGGTGGCTGTTTTGAGGAAGGTATATGGTGGGTTTATGATACCGGCGAAAGGTGCGCGGTATTAGAGAGGCTAGCAATGGTGGAAGGGTGAGAGTGCGTATAATCCATGGACTCAACATTAGTCATAAAGAACTCACATACTTATTGCAAAAATCTATTAGTTGTCGAAACAAAGTACTATGTGCATGCTCCTAGGGGGATAGATTGGTAGGAAAATACCATCGCTCGTCCCCGACAGCCACTCATAACGAAGACAATCAACAAATAAATCATGCTCCAACTTCATCACATAACGGTTCACCATATGTGCATGCTACGGGAATCACAAACTTCAACACAATTATTTCTCAAATTCACAACTACTCAACTAGCATGACTCTAATATTACCATCCTCATATCTCAAAACAATCATCAAGTATCAAACTTCTCATAGTATTCAATGCACTCTATATGGAAGTTTTTATTATATCCCTCTTGGATGCCCATCATATTAGGACTAGTTTCATAACCAAAGCAAACTACCATGCTGATCTAAAGACTCTCGAAATAATATAAGTGAAGCATGAGAGTTCATCTAATTCTTCAAAATAAAACCACCATCGTGCTCTAAAAAGATATAAGTGAAGCACTAGAGCAAACGACAAACTACTCCGAAAGATATAAGTGAAGATCAACGAGTAGTCGAATAATCATGCAACTATATGAAGACTCTCTAACATTTAAGAATTTCAGATCTTGGTATTTTATTCAAACAGCAAGCAAAACAAAAGTAAATAAAATGACGCTCCAAGCAAAACACATATCATGTGGCGAATAAAAATATAGCTCCAAGTAAAGTTACCGATGAACGAAGATGAAAGAGGGGATGCCTTCCGGGGCATCCCCAAGCTGAGGCTTTTGGTTGTCCTTGAATATTACCTTGGGGTGCCTTGGGCATCCCCAAGCTTAGGCTCTTGCCACTCCTTATTCCATAGTCCGTCGAATCTTTACCCAAAACTTGAAAACTTCACAACACAAAACTTAACAAAAAACTCGTAAGCTCCGTTAGCGAAAGAAAACAAAACACCACTTCAAGGTACTGTAATGAACTCATTATTTATTTATATTGGTGTTAAACCTACTGTATTACAACTTATCTATGGTTTATAAACTCTTTTACTAGTCATAGATTCATCAAAATAAGTAAACAACACATGAAAAACAGAATCTGTCAAAAACAGGACAGTCTGTAGTAATCTGTAACTAATGAAAACTTCTGGAACCTCAAAAATTCTAAAATAAATTGTTGGACGTGAGGAATTTATCTATTAATCATCTGCAAAAATAATTAACTAAATAGCTGTAACGCCCTTGATGCGGCTATATCTCCCATGTGTCGAAGCACGACTTAGAGGCATAACCGCATTGAAAGCAATGTCGCAAGTGAGGTAATCTTCACACAACCCATGTAATACATAAGGGAAAAGTATACATAGTTGGCTTACAATCGCCACTTCACACAAATACATGAATAAAGCATTACACTCATCCAAATACAATCAAGGTCCGACTACGGAACCAAAATAAAAGAAGACTACCCCAAAAGCTACACAGATCCCCGATCGACCCCAACTGGGCTCCACTACTGATCAACTGGAAACGAAACAACACAAAGGACAAGATCTTCATCGAGCTCCTCCTTGAGCTTGGTTGCGTCACCTGCATGATCTCATCGGCACCTGCAAGCTGGTTTTGGAAGTATCTGTGAGTCACGGGGACTCAGCAATCTCACACCCTCGCGATCAAGACTGTTTAAGCTTATGGGTAAGGTAAAGGTAAAGGTATGATGTGGAGTTGCAGCAAGCAACTAGCATATATGGTGGCTAACCTATTCGCAAAGGAGAGCGAGAAGAGAAGGCAAAAGCACGGTCGGACAACTATGATCAAGAAGTGATCCTAGTACAACCTACGTCAAGCATAACTCCAACACCGTGTTCACTTCCCGGACCCCGCCGAGAAGAGACCATCACAGTTACGCACGCGGTTGATGTATTTTAATTAAGGTCAACTTCAGGTTTTCTACAACCGGACATTAACAAATTCCCATCTGCCCATAACCGCGAGCATGGCTTTCGAAAGTTCAAATCCCTGCAGGGGTGTCCCAACTTAGCCCATCACAAGCTCTCACGGTCAACGAAGGATATTCCTTCTAGTGGGAAGACCCTATCAGACTCGGAATCCCGGTTACAAGACATTTCGACAATGGTAAAACAAGACCAGCAAAGTCGCCTGATGCGCCGACATCCTAATGGGAGCTGCACATATCTCGTTCTCAGGGCAATACCGGATAGGTCAAGCTACGAGTAAAACCAGCCCTCAAGTTTCCCCGAGGTGGCCCCGCAGGCTGCCCATTTTGGACCAACACTTAGACAAGCACTGGCCCGGGGGGGTTAAAATAACGATGACCCTTGGGCAGGCCTAACCCAAGGGAAAAAGAGGCTAGGTGGCGAATGGTAAAACCAAGGTTGGGCCTTGCTGGAGGAGTTTTATTCAAAGCGAACTGCCAAGGGGTTCCCATTATAACCCAACCGCGTAAGGAACGCAAAATCCGAGAACATAACACCGATATGACGGAAACTAGGGCGGCAAGAGTGGAACAAAACACCAGGCATAAGGCTGAGCCTTCCACCCTTTACCAAGTATATAGATGCATTAATTAAATCAGATATATTGTGATATCCCAACAAAATATCCATGTTCCAAACATGGAACAAGCTCCAATCTTCACCTGCAACTAACAACGCTATAAGAGGGCTGAGCAAAGCGGTAACATAGCCAAACAACGGTTTGCTAGGACAAGGTGGGTTAGAGGCTTGGTTCAACAATATGGGAGGCATGATAAGCAAGTGGTAGGTATCGCAGCATAGGCATAGCAAAAGAGCGAGCAACTAGCAAGCAAAGATAGAAGTGATTTCGAGGGTATGGTCATCTCGCTGAAATCCCGCAAGGAAGAAGAATGAGTCCATGAAGAAGACAAACGGACGTAGTCGAACGGTTCCTCACAAACGCGACGTTACCGGAACCAACCCGAAGAAGCAACACCGGAAAGAAGCAAACAACATAGTAAACAACCACCACATAATCATGGCATGATGCACAATCAAGTATGATGCATGTCCGGTTTAAAGAGGCATGGCATGGCAAAATGCACAAGCAATCCTACAACTTAAGTGGAGCTCAATATGCAACGAGTTGCATATTGACGGAACACCACATCAATTATTTAGTTCACTCTCGGTTAGGTACTCAACAAATTTAAATGTTGTTAAACAGGGCAAGAGGTGAGGCAAAAGAAAACTACACATTTAAGCAAGTTTAAAGGAGGCCCGAAACAACAACAATTCCGGTAAAACGCCATATGCATATTTTAAGGTTTGGTACTGTTCTGCCCTAAACCATATTTTATAGTTATTAAACATGCAAGATGATGCCACCATGTTAAACTAGGCAAAATTCTACCCCATTTGCATATAAAGTTTATTAAATTTGGAGCTACGGTTATTTAGTTATGAATTAAAGCATTTTAACATGGCATAGGGGCAAAATTTATGCAAACATAATTTTAAACATTTTAAACATAGATGAAAGTTGGATATTGTGAAACTAGATGAAATTCTAATCAGGTTACATATATAAATTGTTTAGATCCGATGCACGGTTGTGAAGTTATTAAATGAATGATCATGAAGGGGTTTTCTGCAAAACAACCATCTCAGGAATATTAGCTAAATTCGTCCCGAGGAAAAAAATACTACATGGGCCGAATCCTGTTGGACCAACAGGAAGAGGGGATTTGGAGGGCGTCTCACATCGGCCTTGAGGCCGAATCCGGCTGGCGTTGTGGAACTGGGCAGGGCGAACTGGCCTTGGCGGTGGAGGCCCATGGCGAAGATGAGACAGGGGAGCGCTGGCGCGGTCGTCGTCCTCCCCACGATGTGAGACGAGCCGGCGGTGTGGTTCTCCGACGAGGGCAGCATGGGATGAAGCGGAGGCCGGAGATCGAAGCGGGAGGCGGATCCGGGGCGGGGGACGCCAGATCCGACGAATCCGGACGACGCCGAAAGCTGGGCGGCAACGAGGAACTTCGAGCGGCGGTGCTGCGTATGACCAGAGAAAGAGAGCAAGCTATGAGGGAAGGAGGAATAGAAACGAAGGAAGGGAGGAGCTGGCGGCCGGGAACGCGACCTGGGCGACATCGCGGAGCAGGGGTCGCCGGCGATGCGGTGGGCTCCGGTGGCCGGCGGGTCTTGCGGGAGCATCGAGCGGCAGCCTCCCTCCCGATCCAGATCGGATCGAGGAGGTGCAGCGGGAGTGAGCAGGCGCTAACTCGGGATCGGGCGGGCTTCCCAGGGCCCGATCCGGGTCCTGGCGGGCCCGCGGGCTTCACGGCGGCGCGGGTGACCAGGGACGACGTGGAGGCGGGGGATTGGGCCCTGGGTGGCTGCCCTGGTGGCGGCTCGCCCGCTGGGACAGCGCCAAGTGGCGGCGGCGGGTTCAGGTGGCGCGGAAAACAAGGTGGAGGTGGGAGAAGGCTGGCGGCGCGCTGAATACGAGGAGGGATTGTCTGCTGCCAAAAATGGAAGGGGCTGTCCATATATAGGTAGGGATGGCTAGGGTTTGGGTTTAGGGGGGTTTTGGGAGCGTTTCGGAGCCCCCGATGACGATTTGACGGTCCGGAACGAAGCGGGTTTAGGTGGGCTGCAGGTGGGTTGTGAAAAGAGGTTGTGCTGAGATGAGAGGAGAGGAGTGCAGCCCGGCAACTGTTTCCGGAGACCGAAAACGTCCGACGTTTTGATCGGCTAAAATGTCACTATAGTTTAACGGTTGGACTATCAAACGAACTCCGAATGCGATGAAACTTGACAGGCGGTCTATCTACACTATAATAAGACCACACGCCAACTTTCAACCCAATCCGAGAACATTTTCCGGCCACTTATAAAATAATATTTCGGACATGCCGCGGGCGCGTGCAAGTGTGGTTGGGCTCAGAACGGACAACGGACGGAACGAGGAGAACCCGGACGGATGCAAGTTTTTGAAAACATGCAGATGCAATGCGGATGATGACATGGCAAGATGCAACACGCAAGCGAATGACAAGGCAACAACATCGAATAACTGGAAGACACCTGGCACATCGGTCTCGGGGCGTCACAACACTCCACCACTACGAAAGGATCTCGTCCCGAGATCTATAATGGCACCAGAGGGAAAACGGAAGAGAAAGAGAAGAGGTAAAACTAAGTTGCTTCTTTGACAAACGAGTGAGACCAAATAACCTTCAAAAGGTTGAGCAAAATGAAAGAAAGAAATCAATGGAGAAGAACAAAGTTGAAAGCACTCCGTTAAGAAAGAGGAACAAGGAAGAATAAATTCGAACAGCACTCCGGTTGAGAAGGGATGCGAGACTTTATAAGATGAAAGAACTAGAAGATAAGACACAACACTCCGGTTAGTTCAATAAGCACAGGAAAGAACACGATCCTGACAAAAACAGAAGACGGTTGAAGAGAGCAACATCACAATGCCTCCGGAACAAAAGTAAGAATGGAATGAACGAAGGGAATAAAAACGAGAGCACGCTTACAACAAATGCTAGAACGGAGTTGTTGGAAACCCAACAATGAAAAGAATAAGATTGATATGGTCCTATGGAATACATCTCAAATTATGAGGTGACAACCTGTCACTCACGGAAAAAAGAATTGGATTGATAAGAACAAGGGGACGAGAAACTTATTTCACCGGGAGGATAAATGAAGAAGTTGGATCATTTATAAGCACCATAAATAGCCACAATCCTTAGGGAAAGCTTTAGGTGAAATATAACCCAAGATAACTCCAATGAAAAGGTTGATGGATTTAAAATATCTCATTCTTGATAACTTGTGACTCACGAAGGACGAAGGGAAATCATCAAGAATGACATAATACCACCTCCAACGGTACGGTAGAAAGAATTGCACTCCGGATTAGAAGATGAAGAAAAACTTGAGCTCCTTAGAAAAAAATGTTGATGAACACTTCGAGAAGGAATTAAATCCTTGAAGAACCACCATGTTGAGCCTTCGTGAAAACTCCGGTAAAAAGAATGATCAAACGAAATGGAGGATGAAAAGAATAAGGTTGAAGCCTTGCAATGATTTAAATGAATCTCCATGGAGATGTAATTTAAAAAAAAGGTTGGAACTCCGGGAAAAGAGAAGATGAAACAATTTAAATCAGGAATTTGATGAGCCTCCGGAATAGGGAATTAATCACTTGGGTGAATCAAGAATAAGAATTATGTTATGCTCATCCTTCACCAATTAAATTGATGACAATCAATTGCTTTGGCATACTACTTATTCTCGTAGAAAGAATTAAGATAGATATATCACAAATTTGAGAAGGTCTTCAACGATCCAGCGGAAGGATTTGAAAAGCACGAATGCATAGATATGATACACGAAGGAAGAAAACTCTTGAACAAACCACCATAAGAATTGAAAAAGAACGATTAAAACATGAAGAAACACCGGGAAGAATTAGCAATTAAACAAAGATGCTTGAGAGAGTTTAAATGCAAGTGAATGAAAAAAAATCACGAGTTGATTAGAGGATATTTGAATGATGCACCGGTAAGATTTGGCGAACGAGAGCTGAAAGCTGAAAATGGATAAACCCGAAATGATGGCCTTCGGATAAACAAACTAAAAAAGCTCTTCAAATGCTCCGGATAGGTGAAAAGAGTTCTCACAGTCAAAAACAATTATGAAAGGATGGCGGCAAGCTAGCATCATGAATCTTGAAAAGAATGGAGCAAGATTGAGAGAAAAATCTTCTTCGGTCTTCAAATACAGAGAATGACGATGAGAAACAACACCATAAATTATTAAGGCACACCGGAATGAAGAATGGAAAAGTTGAGCCAATGATGAAAAGAATTTGAAAGATCTTGGAGAAACACATCTGACTGATGATAATTCATTCTTACGTCAAACTTTAGAGGATTTGAGAAAAACTCCAGTAAAATAAGAAGAGTCAGGTAAGATCCTGGAGAAAGACCTGTGGGTTAGGGCCCACTCAAAAGATACACCGTTGAACGATTTGAAGGAGAGATTGCACCGGTTGAATTAAATGGCTTGAATGGGATAATAACCTCGAAATAGGTTGAACGGATCTTGGATTACAAGACGAGCCTTTTGAGATATCTTCAGGGCACCGGAACAAATGAATAGCAAGAAATGAATGATTATGAGGTACACCGGCATGAGAAAACATTGAAATACGGAAAAGAATATGATTACACCGAAAGCTTGAATTTAATCCACCAGAGAAGAAAAATGAGTGAGGAATGACGAACTAGAAGAGCATCTTCTTGTGAACCACCGGGTAGAACATTGATTGACAAGAAAGAAGAGACTTCACATGAATAAAAGGATGCTTGATTAGGAAATCCAAGTCCTTGAGGAAAAAGGGTGGGTGGGCGGGAAAAACAAAGGTAACTTGGAGATGGATGAAACAAACACCGTTGAGAAGAACTGATACTTGATCTTGCGGATGTTGAAATGATCGGATCCACTTGAAGAGAAACACACCGGTTGACAAGGATTGACATGACAATCTCGATTATCATGAAGGATTTGTATTCACATCGGAGTATGAGAACACCACTTAGACAAGGGATGGAATCAACATTTGACTTCGAAGCAACTCGAATACCACAACTCAAAGCAAAACAAAAGATTGGCTTGCAGAATAAGCCGAAACAAACATATGATAGAGATTTCGTCCGAAGTTTTCGTGGTGGGGCCTACACGGGCTCGATCGTACAGCACCATCATGTACAAGGCAGTGCACATGACATACGAAGCGTCCCCGAGTCGGCATAGCCAAGGACTCTTTAAGACACAACGAGACCACTGTAAAACCAACCGTGAATAGGCGGACCACTAGACGTCGAACCCCAATTTCATATCATACATCTGTCGGAAAGATATCCTAAGAGCTACTTGAATTCCCACTTATAAACTCCCGAAATTTTCTGGTTATGCAATCAGGTGTTGGGGATACAGGGGAAGCATAATATCTCACCCAAAACTAGCAAATCCTACATCCAGCTATATCCATTCTTCAACACATAACCAAGAAACCTTCGGAAATCGTTTACCTCAACCTTCGAAAAGCATCCGTTATACGAGTTATGGCAATACTCCCGAACTCCCGCCCCAGTACTGGGTGGCGTCGAGGTTATCTCACCAACAACTACATAAAAGATATTTTCGATGTCGGCGAAACTAATCTCAGGTATTCCAGAACTGCAACGATAAAATTGTGACGACAACACCTTGGAGCTCAACTCCCCGGGACATTGCCACAACCCCTAAATGACAGGAGGCACCAAGAACAATGTTCTCGTCACAAAACCATCGGAACAATTCCAAGATACCCGCGTGATCCTAAATTTTTTTTAGTGAAATTTGAGAAGAGAAGAGTCAAAACTCTACGTCAGGATGCCTCACCAGAACGACGAAGGGACTGGGGAGTAAAAAGAAGTCCTAAATCTCCGATATATATAATCCTAAATGACTCAAAATATTTCTAGACTCAATAACGCCAGCGATTCGATCAAGAAGGGGGCTCCTAAGGTCGGGGAAGGCTCTGATTACCAACTTGTAACGCCCACGATGCGGCTATATCTCCCACGTGTCGAAGCACGACTTAGAGGCATAACCGCATTGAAAGCAATGTCGCAAGTGAGGTAATCTTCACACAACCCATGTAATACATAAGGGAAAAGTATACATAGTTGGCTTACAATCGCCACTTCACACAAATACATGAATAAAGCATTACATTCATCCAAATACAATCAAGGTCCGACTACGGAACCAAAATAAAAGAAGACTACCCCAAAAGCTACACAGATCCCCGATCGACCCCAACTGGCTCCACTACTGATCAACTGGAAACGAAACAACACAAAGGACAAGATCTTCATCGAGCTCCTCCTTGAGCTTGGTTGCGTCACCTGCACGGTCTCGTCGGCACCTGCAAGCTGGTTTTGGAAGTATCTGTGAGTCACGGGGACTCAGCAATCTCACACCCTCGCGATCAAGACTATTTAAGCTTATGGGTAAGGTAAAGGTATGATGTGGAGCTGCAGCAAGCGACTAGCATATATGGTGGCTAACCTATTCGCAAAGGAGAGCGATAAGAGAAGGCAAAAGCACGGTCGGACAACTATGATCAAGAAGTGATCCTAGAACAACCTACGTCAAGCATAACTCCAACACCGTGTTCACTTCCCGGACCCGGTCGAGAAGAGACCATCACGGTTACGCATACGGTTTATGTATTTTAATTAAGGTCAACTTCAGGTTTTCTACAACCGACATTAACAAATTCCCATCTGCCCATAACCGCGGGCACGACTTTCAAAAGTTCAAATCCCTACAGGGGTGTCCCAACTTAGCCCATCACAAGCTCTCACGGTCAACGAAGGATATTCCTTCTAGCGGGAAGACCCGATCAGACTCAGAATCCCGGTTACAAGACATTTCGACAATGGTAAAACAAGACCAGCAAAGCCACCCAATGCGCCGACATCCTGATGGGAGCTGCACATATCTCGTTCTCAGGGCAACACCGGATAGGTCAAGCTACGAGTAAAACCAGCCATCAAGTTTCCCCGAGGTGGCCCCGCAGGCTGCCCATTTTGGACCAACACTAAGACAAGCACTGGCCCGGGGGGGTTAAAATAACGATGACCCTTGGGATGGCCTAACCCAAGGGAAAAAGAGGCTAGGTGGTGAATGGTAAAACCAAGGTTGGGCCTTGCTGGAGGAGTTTTATTCAAAGCGAACTGTCAAGGGGTTCCCATTATAACCCAGCCGCGTAAGGAACGCAAAATCTGGGAACATAACACCGATATGAAGGAAACTAGGGCGGCAAGAGTGGAACAAAACACCAGGCATAAGGCTGAGCCTTCCACCCTTTACCAAGTATATAGATGCATTAATTAAATCAGATATATTGTGATATCCCAACAAAATATCCATGTTCCAAACATGGAACAAGCTCCAATCTTCACCTGCAACTAACAACGCTATAAGAGGGGCTGAGCAAAGCGGTAACATAGCCAAACAACGGTTTGCTAGGACAAGGTGGGTTAGAGGCTTGGTTCAACAATATGGGAGGCATGATAAGCAAGTGGTAGGTATCGCAGCATAGGCATAGCAAAAGAGCGAGCAACTAGCAAGCAAAGATAGAAGTGATTTCGAGGGTATGGTCATCTCACTGAAATCCCGCAAGGAAGAAGAACGAGTCCATGAAGAAGACAAATGGACGTAGTCGAACGGTTCCTCACAAACGCGACGTTACCGGAACCAACCCGAAGAAGCAACACCAGAAAGAAGAAAACAACATAGTAAACAACCACCACATAATCATGGCATGATGCACAATCAAGTATGATGCATGTCCGGTTTAAAGAGGCATGGCATGGCAAAATGCACAAGCAATCCTACAACTTAAGTGGAGCTCAATATGCAACGAGTTGCATATTGGCGGAACACTACATCAATTATTTAGTTCACTCTCGGTTAGGTACTCAACAAATTTAAATGGTGTTAAACATGGCAAGAGGTGAGGCAAAAGAAAACTACACATTTAAGCAAGTTTAAATGAGGCCGGAAACAACAACAACAATTCCGGTAAAACCCCATATGCATATTTTACGGTTTGGTACTGTTCTGCCCTAAACCATATTTTATAGTTATTAAACATGCAAGATGATGCCACCATGTTAAACTAGGAAAAATTCTACCCCATTTGCATATAAAGTTTATTAAATTTGGAGCTACGGTTATTTAGTTATGAATTAAAGCATTTTAACATGGCATAGGGGCAAAATTTATGCAAACAGCATTTTAAACATTTTAAACATAGATGAAAGTTGGATATTGTGAAATTAGATGAAATTCTAATCAGGTTACATATATAAATTGTTTAGATCCGATGCACGGTTGTGAAGTTATTAAATGAATGATCATGAAGGGGTTTTCTGCAAAACAACCATCTCAGGAATATTAGCTAAATTCGTCCCGAGGAAAAAAATACTACATGGGCCGAATCCTGATGGACCAATAGGAAGAGGGGATTTGGAGGGCGTCTCACATCGGCCTTGAGGCCGAATCCGGCTGGCGCTGTGGAACTGGGCGGGGCGAACTGGCCTTGGCGGTGGAGGCCCATGGCGAAGACGAGACAGGGGAGCGCTGGCGCGGTCGTCGTCCTCCCCACGATCATGTAGTTCGTATGCTAAAGCTTTTTCTAATGTCAAGTATCATTTCCTTAGACCATGAGATTGTGCAACTCCCGGATACCGTAGGAGTGCTTTGGGTGTGCCAAACGTCACAACGTAACTGGGTGGCTATAAAGGTGCACTACGGGTATCTCCAAAAGTGTTAGTTGGGTTGGCACGAATCGAGACTGGGATTTGTCACTCCGTGTAAACGGAGAGGTATCTCTGGGCCCACTCGGTAGGACATCATCATAATGTGCACAATGTGATCAAGGAGTTGATCACGGGATGATGTGTTACGGAACGAGTAAAGAGACTTGCTGGTAACGAGATTGAACAAGGTATCGGGATACCGACGATCGAATCTCGGGCAAGTATCGTACCGCTAGACAAAGGGAATTGTATACGGGATTGATTAAGTCCTTGACATCGTGGTTCATCCGATGAGATCATCATGGAACATGTGGGAGCCAACATGGGTATATCCAGATCCCGCTGTTGGTTATTGACCGGAGAGTCATCTCGGTCATGTCTGCATGTCTCCCGAACCCGTAGGGTCTACACACTTAAGGTTCGGTGACGCTAGGGTTATAGAGATATTAGTATGCGTAACCCGAATGTTGTTCGGAGTCCCGGATGAGATCCCGGACGTCACGAGGAGTTCCGGAATGGTCCGGAGGTAAAGATTATATATAGGAAGTGCTATTTCGGCCATCGGGACAAGTTTCGGGGTCACCGGTATTGTACCGGGACCACCGGAAGGTCCCGGGGGTCCACCGGGTGGGGCCACCTGCCCCGGGGGCCACATGGGCTGTAGGGGTGCGCCTTGGCCTATATGGGCCAAGGGCACCAGCCCCAAGAGGCCCATGCGCCAAGAGAAGAGGGAAAGGAAGAGTAGTCCTAAAGGGGGAAGGCACCTCCGAGGTGCCTTGGGGAGGAGGGACTCCTCCCCTGGCCGCACCCTTCCTTGGAGGAAGGGCCAAGGCTGCGCCTCCCCCCTCTCCCTTGGCCCTATATATAGTGGGGGGAAGGGAGGGCAGCCCAACCTGAGCCCTGGCGCCTCCCTCTCCCTCCCATGACACATCTCCCTCCTCCCTCAGCGCTTGGCGAAGCCCTGTTGGAATCCCGCTACTTCCACCACCACACCGTCGTGCTGCTGGATCTCCATCAACCTCTCCTTTCCCCTTGCTGGATCAAGAAGGAGGAGACGTTGCTACTCCGTACGTGTGTTGAACGCGGAGGTGCCGTCCGTTCGGCGCTAGGATCATCGGTGATTTGGATCACGACGAGTACGACTCCATCAACCCCGTCCTCTTGAACGCTTCCGCGCGCGATCTACAAGGGTATGTAGATCCACTCCTCCCTCGTTGCTAGATGACTCCATAGATAGATCTTGGTGACACGTAGGAAAATTTTGAATTTATGCTACGTTCCCCAACAGTGGCATCATGAGCTAGGTCTATGCGTAGTTTCTATGCACGAGTAGAGCACAAAGTAGTTGTGGGCGTTGATTTTGTTCAATATGCTTGCCGTTACTAGTCTTATCTTGATTCGGCGGCATCGTGGGATGAAGCGGCCTGGACCGACCTTACACGTACTCTTACGTGAGACTGGTTCCACCGACTGACATGCACTAGTTGCATAAGGTGGCTAGCGGGTGTCTGTCTCTCCCACTTTAGTCGGATCGGATTCGATGAAAAGGGTCCTTATGAAGGGTAAATATCAATTGGCATATCACGTTGTGGTCTTTGCGTAGGTAAGAAACGTTCTTGCTAGAAACCCATAGCAGCCACGTGAAACATGCAAACAACAATTAGAGGACGTCTAACTTGTTTTTGCAGGGTATGCTATGTGATGTGATATGGCCAAAAGGATGTGATGAATGATATATGTGATGTATGAGATTGATCATGTTCTTGTAATAGGAATCACGACTTGCATGTCGATGAGTATGACAACCGGCAGGAGCCATAGGAGTTGTCTTTATTTATTTATGGCCTGCGTGTCAACATAAACGCCATGTAATTACTTTACTTTATTGCTAACCGTTAGCTGTAGTAGTAGAAGTAATAGTTGGCGAGACAACTTCATAAAGACACGATGATGGAGATCATGATGATGGAGATCATGGTGTCATGCCGGTGACGATGATGATCATGGAGCCCCGAAGATGGAGATCTAGAGGAGCAAAGTGATGATGACCATATCATGTCACTATTTGATTGCATGTGATGTTTATCATGTTTATGCATCTTGTTTACTTAGAACGACGGTAGTAAATAAGATGATCCCTCATAATAATTTCAAGAAAGTGTTTCCCCTAACTGTGCACCGTTGCGATAGTTCGTGTTTCGAAGCACCACGTGATGATCGGGTGTTAGATTCTTACGTTCACATACAACGGGTGTAAGCCAGATTTACACACGCGAAACACTTAGGTTGACTTGACGAGCCTAGCATGTACAGACATGGCCTCGGAACACAAGAGACCGAAAGGTCGAGCATGAGTCGTATGGTAGATACGATCAACATGAAGATGTTCACCGATGTTGACTAGTCCGTCTCACGTGATGATCGGACACGGCCTAGTTGACTCGGATCATGTAATCACTTAGATGACTAGAGGGATGTCTGTCTGAGTGGGAGTTCATAAGATGAACTTAATTATCCTCAACATAGTCAAAAGGTCTTCGCAAATTATGTCGTAGCTCGCGCTTCTGTTCTACTGTTTAGATATGTTCCTAGAGAAAATTTAGTTGAAAGTTGATAGTAGCAATTATGCGGACTAGGTCCGTAAACTGAGGATTGTCCTCATTGCTTCATAGAAGGCTTATGTCCTTAATGCACCGCTCAGTGTGCTGAACCTCGAACGTTGTATGTGGATGTTGCGAACATCTGACATACACATTTTGATAACTACGTGATAGTTCAGTTAAATGGTTTAGAGTTGAGGCACCGAAGACGTTTTGAAACGTCGCGAAACATATGAGATGTTTCGAGGGCTGAAATTGGGATTTCAGGCTCGTGCCCACGTCAAGAGGTATAAGACCTCCGACGATTTTCTTAGCCTACAAACTGAGGAGAAAAGCTCAATTGTTGAGCTAGTGCTCAGATTGTCTGGGTACAAAAATCATTTGAATCAAGTGGGAGTTGATCTTCCAGATAAGATAGTGATGTTTCTCCGAAGTCATTACCACCAAGCTGCTAGAGCTTCGTGATGAACTATAATATATCAGGGACATATATGATGATCCTTGAGATATTCGCGATGTTTGACACCACAAAAGTAGAAATCAAGAAGGAGCATCAATTATTGATGTTTGGTGAAACCACTAGTTTCAAGAAGGGCAAGGGCAAGAAGGGATACTTCATGAGACGGCAATTCAGCTGCTGCTCTAGTGAAGAAACCCAAGGTTGAACCCAAACCCGAGACTAAGTGCTTCTGTAATAAGGGGAACAACCACTGGAGCAGAATTACCCTAGATACTTGGTAGATGAGAAGGCTGGCAAGGTCGATAGAAGTATATTGGATATACATTGTGGTGATGTGTACTTTACTAGTACTCCTAGTAGCACCAGGGTATTAGATACCGGTTCGGTTGCTAAGTGTTAGTAACTCGAAATAAAAGCTACGGAATAAATGGAGACTAGCTAAAGGTGAGCTGACGATATGTGTTGGAAGTGTTTCCAATGTTGATATGATCAAGCATCGCACGCTCCCTCTACCATCGAGATTGGTGTTAAACCTAAATAATTGTTATTTGGTGTTTGCGTTGAGCATAGACATGATTGGTTTACGTCTATCGCAATACGGTTATTCATTTAAGGAGAATAATGGTTACTCTGTTTATTTGAATAATACCTTCAATGGTCTTACACCTAAAATGAATGGTCTATTGAATCTCGATCGTAGTGATACACATGTTCATGCCAAAAGATAGTAATGATAGTACCACCTACTTGTGGCACTGCCACGTAAGTCATATCGGTATAAAACGCATGAAGAAGCTCCATGTTGATGGATCTTTGGGCTCACTCGTTTTTGAAAAGTTTGAGGCATGCGAACCATGTCTATTGGTGTATATGCATGAAGAAACTCCATGCAAATGGACCATTTGGACTCACTTGATTTTGAATCACTTGAGACATGCAAATCATACCACATGGGCAAGATGACTGAAAGCCTCGTTTTCAGTAAAATGGAACTAGAAAGCAACTTGTTGGAAGTAATGCATTTTGATGTGTGCAGTCCAATGAGTGCTGAGGCATGTAGTGGATATCGTTATGTTCTTACTTCACAGATGATTTGAGTAGATGTTGAGTATATTTACTTGATGAATCACGAGTCTGAATTATTGAAAGGTTCAAGTAATTTCAGGGTGAAGTTGAAAGATCGTCGTGACAAGAGGATAAAATATCTATGATATGATCATAGAGATGAATATCTGAATTACGAGTTTGGCATAGAATTAAGACATTGTGGAAATTGTTTCACAACTAATACAGCCTGGAACACCATAGTGTGATGGTGTGTCCGTACATCATAACTACACCTTATTGGATATGATGCATACCATGATGTCTCTTATCGAATTACCACGATAGTTTATGGGTTAGGCATTAGAGACAACCACATTCACTTTAAATAGGGCACCACGTAATTCCGATAAGATGACACCGTATGAACTATGGTTTAGAGAAACCTAAGTTGTCATTTCTTAGAAGTTTGGGGCTGCGACGCTTATGTGAAAAAGTTTCAGGCTGATAAGCTCGAACCCAAAGCGGATAAATGCATCTTCATAGGACACCCAAAACAGTTGGGTATACCTCCTGTCTTAGATTCGAAAGCAATAAGGGATTGTTTCTAGAATCGGGTCCTTTCTCGAGGAAAAGTTTCTCTCGAAAGAATTGAGTGGGAGGATGGTGGAGACTTGATGAGGTTATTGAACCGTCTCTTCAACTAGTGTGTGACAGGGCACAGGGAGTTGTTCCTGTGGCACCTACACCAATTGAAGTGTAAGCTTATGATAGTGATCATGAAACTTCAGATCAAGTCACTACCAAACCTCATAGGATGACAAGGATGCGTACTACTTCAGAGTGGTACGTAATCCTGTCTTGGAAGTCATGTTGCTAGACAACGATGAACCTACGAGCTATGGAGAAGCGATGGTGGGCCTGGATTCCGATAAATGGCTCGAGGCCATAAAATCCGAGAGAGGATCCATATATGAAAACAAAGTGTAGACTTTGGAAGAACTACTTGATGGTCGTAAGGCTATTAGGTACATATGGATTTTAAAAGGAAGACGGACAATGATGGTAAGTATCACCATTAAGAAAGCTCGACTTGTCGTTAAGATGTTTTCCGACAAGTTCAAGGAGTTGACTACGATGAGACTTTCTCACTCGTAGCGATGCTAAGAGTCTGTTGGAATTATATTAGCGATTACTGCATTATTTATGAAATCTTGCAAATAGGACGTCAAAACATTGTTTCCCCGACGATTTTCTTGAGGAAAGGTTGTATGTGATACAACCGGAAGGTTTTGTCAATCCTGAAAGATGCTAATAAGTATGCAAAGCTCCAGCAATCCTTCTAAGGACTGGAGTAAGCATCTCGGAGTTGGAATGTATGCTTTGATGAGATGATCAAAGATTTTGGGTGTATACAAAGTTTATGAGAAACTTGTATTTCCAAAGAAGTGAGTGGGAGCACTATAGAATTTCTGATGAGTATATGTTGTTGACATATTATGGATCAGAAATGATGTAGAATTTCTGGAAAGCATATATGATTATTTGGAAAGTGTTTTTCAATGGAAAGCCTGGATTAAGCTACTTGAACATTGAGCATCAAGATCTATGAGGATAGATCAAAACGCTTAATGGTACTTTCAAATGAGCACATACCTTGACATGATCTTGAAGATGTTCAAGATGGATCAGTCAATGAAGGAGTTCTTGCCTGAGTTGTAAGGTATGAAGTTAAAGCTCGACCACGGCAGAATAGAAAGAAAGGACGAAGGTCGTCCCCTATGCTTAAGAAATAGGCTCTACAGTATGCTATGTTGTGTACCGCACCTGAAGTGTGCCTTGCCATGAGTCAGTCAAGGGGTACAAGAGTGATCCAAGAATGGATCACAAGATAGCGGTCAAAGTTATCCTTAGTGACTAGTGGACTAAGGAATTTTCTCGATTATGGAGGTGGCAAAAGAATTCGTCGTAAAGGGTTACGTCGATGCAAGCTTAACACCTATCCGGATAGCTCTGAGTAGAGATACCGGATACGTACAATGGAGCAACAATTTAGAATAGCTCCAAGTAGAACAGTTATTTGGAATAGCTCCAAATAGAACGTGGTAGCTACATCTAGGAGATGACATAGAGATTTGTAAAGCACACACGGATCTGAAAGGTTCAGACCCGTTGTCTAAAACCTCTCTCACAAGCAAAACATGATCAAACCCAGAACTCATTGAGTCTTAATCACATGATGATGTGAACTAGTTTAGTGACACTAGTAAACTCTTTGGATGTTGGTCACATGGCGATGTGACCTGTGAGTGTTAATCACATGATGATGTGAACTAGATTATTGACTCTAGTGCAAGTGGGAGACTGTTGGAAATATGCCCTAGAGGCAATAATAAATTAGTTATTATTATTATATTTCCTTGTTCATGATAATCGTTTATTATCCATGCTAGAATTGTATTGATAGGAAACTCAAATACATGTGTGGATACATAGACAACACCATGTCCCTAGTAAGCCTCTAGTTGACTAGCTCGTTGATCAATAGATGGTCACGGTTTCCTGACCATGGACATTGGATGTCATTGATAATGGGATCACATCATTAGGAGAATGATGTGATGGACAAGACCCAATCCTAAGCCTAGCACAAGATCATGTAGTTCGTATGCTAAAGCTTTTCCTAATGTCAAGTATCATTTCCTTAGACCATGAGATTGTGCAACTCCTGGATACCGTAGGAGTGCTTTGGGTGTGCCAAATGTCACAACGTAACTGGGTGGCTATAAAGGTGCACTACGGGTATCTCCGAAAGTGTCTGTTGGGTTGACACGAATCGAGACTGGGATTTGTCACTCCGTGTAAACGGAGAGGTATCTCTGGGCCCACTCGGTAGGACATCATCATAATGTGCACAATGTGATCAAGGAGTTGATCACGGGATGATGTGTTACGGAACGAGTAAAGAGACTTGCCAGTAACGAGATTGAACAAGGTATCGGGATACCGACGATCGAATCTCGGGCAAGTATCGTATCGCTAGACAAAGGGAATTGTATACGGGATTGATTAAGTCCTTGACATCGTGGTTCATCCGATGAGATCATCATGGAACATGTGGGAGCCAACATGGGTATCCAGATCCCGCTGTTGGTTATTGACCGGAGAGTCATCTCGGTCATGTCTGCATGTCTCCCGAACCCGTAGGGTCTACACACTTAAGGTTCGGTGACGCGAGGGTTATAGAGATATTAGTATGCGGTAACCCGAAAGTTGTTCGGAGTCCCGGATGAGATCCCGGACGTCACGAGGAGTTCCGGAATGGTCCGGAGGTAAAGAATTATATATAGGAAGTGCTATTTCGGCCATCAGGACAAGTTTCGGGGTCACCGGTATTGTACCGGGACCACCGGAAGGGTTCCGAGGGTCCACCGGGTGGGGCCACCTGCCCCGGGGGGGCACATGGGCTGTACGGGGTGCGCCTTGGCCTATATGGGCTGTTGGAATCCCGCTGCTTCCACCACCACGCCGTCGTGCTGCTGGATCTCCATCAACCTCTCCTTTCCCCTTGCTGGATCAAGAAGGAGGAGACGTCGCTGCTCCGTACGTGTGTTGAACGCGGAGGTGCCGTCCGTTCGGCGCTAGGATCATCGGTGATTTGGATCACGACGAGTATGACTCCATCAACCCCGTTCTCTTGAATGCTTCCGCGCGCGATCTACAAGGGTATGTAGATCCACTCCTCCCTCGTTGCTAGATGACTCCATAGATAGATCTTGGTGACACGTAGGAAAATTTTGAATTTATGCTACGTTCCCCAACACTCTCGCGACGGCGAGCTCTTTGGTCGGGGTGACGACGACGACACAGCGGCGGTGGCGTCGGGCGATGTGGGGGAGAGGAAAACGGCACGGGGGGAGGGGGAGGAGGACTAGGGTTCATCGAGGGGTTGGGGACGAGGTCTTGTAGCCGTCCGCGACCACAGGGGAGCACCGGTGTCGCGCATCGGTCGGCGATGGCGCATCCGAGCCGCTCGTGTGCTGACACGCACGAGGAAGGAGACGCTAGTCGTCATATGGTGTGGGATGGGCCAAGTCTTGTGCATTGCTGGGCCTAATTGCACAAAACCATTTTCCTATTTTATCTTTCTGTAATAAACCTGCTACTGTTTTCTATTTAGTTTAGATAGCAATTGATTTTTGTTTAATATGAAACTATGCTCATAATTCAAGCACAATATTGTTAGGTGGCACAAAAAGTTCAGGGCCAAAAGAAAATATATAAACTTAGGTTTATATTTAAAGAGAAGAAAGATTGCTTCAGACGCCTATACCTGGATAGGAGTGCAGACAACATAGAGAAGTACAAGATGGCGAAGAAGGCTGCAAAGCGAGCTGTTGGTGAAGCAAGGGGTCGGGCATATGAGGACCTCTACCAACGGTTAGGCACGAAGGAAGGCGAAAGGACATTTATAAGATGGCCAAGATCCGAGAGAGGAAGACGAGGAATATTGGCCAAGTCAAATGCATCAAGGACGGAGCAGGCCAACTCTTGGTGAAGGACGAGGAGATTAAGCATAGATGGCGGGAGTACTTCGACAAGCTGTTCAATGGGAAGAAGGAGAGTTCTACCATTGAACTGGATGACTCCTTTGATGAGACCAGCATGCGTTTTGTGCGGCGAATCCAGGAGTCTGAGGTCAAGGAGGCTTTAAAAAGGATGAAAGGAGGCAAGGCGATGGGCCCTGATTGTGTCCCCATTGAGGTGTGGAAAGGTCTCGGGGACATAGCGATAGTATGGCTAACCAAGCTTTTCGAGCTCATTTTTCGGGCAAACAAGATGCCAGAAGAATGGAGGCGGAGTATATTAGTACCAATCTTTAAGAACAAGGGGATGTTCAGAGTTGTACTAATTACCGTGGAATTAAGCTGATGTGCCATACAATGAAGCTATGGGAGAGAGTCATTGAGCACCGCTTAAGAAGAATGACAAGCGTGACCAAAAATCAGTCTGGTTTCATGCCTGGGAGGTCGACCATGGAAGCCATTTTCTTGGAGCGACACTTATGGAGAGATATAGGGAGCAAAATAAGGACTTGCATATGGTGTTCATTGACTTGGAGAAGGCCTATGATAAGATACCGTGGAATGTCATGTGGTGGGCCTTGGAGAAACACAAAGCCCTAGCAAAGTACATTACCCTCATCAAGGACATGTACGATAATGTCGTGACAAGTGTTCGAACAAGTGATGTAGACACTGATGACTTCCCGATTAAGATAGGACCGCATCAGGCGTCAGCTTTGAGCCCTTATCTTTTTGCATTGGTGATGGATGAGGTCACAAGGGATATACAAGCAGATATCCCATGGTGTATGCTCTTTGCGGATGATGTGGTGCTAGTTGACGATAGTCGAACGGGGGTAAATAGGAAGTTAGAGTTATGGAGACAAACCTTGGAATCGAAAGGGTTTAGGCTTAGTAGAACTAAAACCGAGTACATGATGTGCGGTTTCAGTACTACTAGGCGTGAGGAGGAGGAGGTTAGCCTTGATGGCCAGGTGGTATCTCAGAAGGACACCTTTCGGTATTTAGGGTCAATGCTACAGGAGCATGGGGGTATTGATGAAGATGTGAACCATCGAATCAAAGCCGGATGGATGAAGTGGCGCCAAGCTTCTGGCATTCTCTATGACAAGAGAGTGCCACAAAAGCTAAAAGCAAGTTCTACAGGACGGCGGTTCGACCCGCAATGTTGTATGGCGCTGAGTGTTGGCCGACTAAAAGGCGACATGTTCAACAATTAGGTGTGGCGGAGATGCGTATGTTGAGATGGATGTGTGGCCACACGAGAAAGGATCAAGTCCGGGATGATGATATACGAGATAGAGTTGGGGTAGCACCAATTGAAGAGAAGTTTGTCCAACATCATCTAAGATGGTTTGGGCATATTCAGTGCAGGCCCCCAGAAGCTCCAGTGCATAGCGGACGGCTAAAGCATGCGGAGAATGTCAAGAGAGGACGGGGTAGACCGAATTTGACATGGAAGGAGTCCGTTAAGAGAGACCTGAAGGATTGGAGTATCACCAAAGAGCTAGTTATGGACAGAGGTGCGTGGAAGCTTGCTATCTATGTGTCATAGCCATGAGTTAGTTGCGAGATCTTATGGGTTTCACCTCTAGCCTACCCCAACTTGTTTGGGACCAACAGCTTTGTTGTTGTTGTTGTTGTTGTTGTTGCTGTTGTTGTTGTTGTTGTTGCTGCTGTTGTTGTTGCTGTTGTTGTTGTTGTTGTTGTTGTTGTTGTTGTTGTTGTTGTTGTTGTTGTTGTTGTTGTTGTTGTTAGGTTTATATTTAAATGATTAATTTAACTACTGTTGGGCCATTTATTAATTTTCTAGGATTTAATTGGTGGGTCAAATAATGTTGGGTTCAACATGACAACGATCAGGGAATTTATAGAATATTGTGAACATTTTAATTTTACTATTTGAAGAAACAATTTATTTGATTTTATTTTAAATATTGAAATTGTCTTTGATTTTATCAAGTGGTAATTTGGCTTAGTTAATCTTGATGACCTGGCACCATTAGTCTGGAGTTAGTGTAGCATGATTTTTCGGGTGTTACAAATGACGAACTGCGGTTTGCCTAGGTTCTTCCTGAAAATTGTTGGACGTGATTGCATTCCTAAACTTTAAGTAATTGAAGAATTTATTCTAAAAAAATCAAATACATCAAACAACAAGTTTTGGGCACCAAGTTTACATCATCTGCTACAAGTTTCTAATGCCCTAAAACTTTCTCCCTTCTGTCCTAAAATCTTTTTTGGTTGTCATAAATTCGGCCCAAACATGTGTACCTGTAGTAGTACCCTAGGTCACGAGGCCTGTTAATTATCTGGTGTTGTTATTTACAGAATACATGTGGTTAGATTGAGGTCAGAAATCATGGCAATTATTAAACTTTTATCGATGGCAATTCTATAACGTATATTTCTATTTATAAGCAAAACACCATGGCAAATTTAGTTTACTGACCATGGCAAATTTAGTTTATTGATCATGGCAAACTGATTTTATTTGATCATGTCAAATTTAGTTTATTTGGTTCATGGCAAATTTAGTTTACTAGTCATGGCAAATTTCATTTTTTAACATGCCCACGACAATGTTTATGCTTTTGTTTCTTACTTAACCACGGCAAATTTAGTTTGTTGATAATGGCAAATTTAGTTTATTGACCAAGGCAAATTTAGTTTATTGATCATGGCAAACTGATTTTATTTGATCATGTCAAATTTAGTTTATTTGGTTCACGGCAAATTTAGTTTACTAGTCATGGCAAATTTAGTTTTTTTAACACGCCCACAACAATCTTTATGCTTTTGTTTCTTAGTTAACCACGACAATTTTAGTTTGTTAATAATGGCAAATTTAGTTCATTGGCCATGGCAAAATTAGTTTATTGATCATGGCAAACTGATTTTATTTGATCATGTCAAATTTTGTTTATTTGTTTCATGGCAAATTTAGTTTACTAGTCATGGCGAATTTAGTTTTCAAATCATGGCAAATTTTAGTTTACGTGAATTTCCCCGTGGCAAGTTTTGATACGAATCTACCATGGCATTTTTCTTGTTTATACTGGACTTTCAACTTTTTATTTTTTTTCACACACGGCAAATTCATCATACAAACAAGCGGCAATTCTTGATACGAATTTGCCATGGCAATTTTCTCGTTCATATTTTTTGATTTTCAACCTTTTGTGTTTTTTACACACACGGCAAATTCATCATACCAAAACATGGCAATTCTTGATACAAATCTGCCATGCCAAGTTTTGATACATTTTCAAATCAGGGCAATTTAGTTTACATGATTTTTTTCTGCCATGGCAAGTTTCAATATGAATCTGCCATGGCAATTTTTCTTGGTCATGGAAAAATTAGTTTACGTGAATTTCTGTTGTGCCAATTTTCCTGTTCATATTTATGATTTTTTAACTTTTCTGTTTTTTGCACACATGGCAAATTCATCATACCAGAACATGGCAATTATTGATATAAGTCTGCCGTGCCTAGTTTTGATATAGATTTGGTTTTTTTATCATGGAAAATTTTAGTTTATTGGTTCATGGCAAATTTAGTTTACAATTCATGGCAAATTTATTTTATTGATCATGGCAATTTAGTTTAAATGATCTTTTCTGCCATGGCAAGTTTCAATATGAATCTGCCATGGCAATTTTTCTTGTTCATGGCAAATTTAGTTTACATGAATTTCGTCGTGGCAAGTTTTGATACGAATTTTCCGTGACAAGTTTCTTGTTCATAGTTGAATTCCAAACTTTTTGTGTTTTTCAACACACATTAAATTCATCATACAAAACACGGCAATTCTTTGATACCAATCTGCCATGGAAAATCTCTTTGTTCATACTTGATTTTCAACATTTTGTGTTTTTTCTCACACACGGCAAAATTCTCCTTCAAAACACGGCAATTTTGATTAAACTTTCATGGCATTTTTAATTAAAAATGCAATTGCATTTTTATCTTTTATTGTCTTGTCAAATTTGTGTGTTCTTTTCACATGAATTTTTCAACTTTTTTGCGTTTTTTCACATGGCAATATTGATTTTTGTTGTCATGGCAGATTTGCCATATTTCATTGTGGGCATTATATATGTGTTCATAAACCTTTGCCGTTGTTTAAAAACAAATATAATGGCAAATAGTTTGGTTAAACTCGAATGACATTTTCTGCTATTTTCAAAGCAGCTGATAGCATTTTTTTAGTATCTGAGCAAAATCTGGGCTTTTATTTGTACAGAAAAAACCAAAAACTGGGCCTTTTCATTTAATTTGTTGTTAGTGGGCTTTTTGTTCCTCTTTTTCACAGGGAAAAGGGATCTGGTCTGATGGAGGCATGTGGGGTGTGAGTTCTCTGTCAAACGAATTCGTATATGAGATCGATCCCGTTGTATCGAAGGAGTTGTGTGGTAGGATGCTTCTCCTGCCACACGTGTGGGCAGTTCTAATATTCGCCCACACAAAATCGTGTGGGCTGCCTGCGCGGTTTGCCACACAGGGTCGTGTGAGTGGGTGTCCATCATGCCACACGTATGGCAGTTATCGGCGTCTTTTATTTTTACAGCGCATAGATCTTGTATTTTATTAATTAAATTTACAATCAAAGTTTGGCACGAAATAGGGAATACAAGGGAGACTAATACACCAGGCCCGGGTAGAATATTCGAGGAGATGCTCTCACGAGTCACACGAGCTACTCGCGTGCTCACCGCGCCCAGGCGTTCCTCGTCAGACCCGCCTCCCGTGTTCAAATTCGAACCGCTTCCCCGGCAGCTTCACAACGGCCACCGTGCTCTTCGCCTCATCCCGATCTACTCCGCGCCTTCGACCCCGCCCCGTCCCGTGTACCGCGTAGCCTCTCCCCAATGGCGAGCGCCGCCTCCTCATCCTCCTCCTCCTCGCAGCCAGTGCGCGTCGTGCTGCGGGTGCGCCCGCTCCTCCCCTCGGAGGCCAGCTCGGCAGCGGTGCCCCCCTGCGTCTCCCTCATCGGCGACCACCCCGGCGGCGAGGTCACCGTCCAGCTCAAGGATCAGCACACCAGGTACCCACTTCTAGAACCCTCGGAGACGTTCCTGTTCTAATTTCCTAAAGTTCGCAGCTCCCTTCCCTCCTGGTGCAGCCGCCAGGGAAATGCAACACGATTCGAGATCTGATTAACTCCTATTGTAGCTGCGCCGACGGCTAATTCTGCCTCTTTTGCTCGCCTGTTCCGTGATCCTTCCTCTGGTAATCCGATTTGTTCCTGATCCATGCAGCCGGAGCGAGTGCTACAAGGTGGACGCCTACTTCGGCAAGGAGGACAGGGTCTCCGACGTATTCGACCAGGAGGTCAGCGCCCTGATCCCGGGCATCTTCGAGGGCATCAACGCGACCGTGTTTGCCTATGGGGCAACGGGCAGCGGCAAGACCTACACCATGCAGGTGCCCACTCCATTCTCCCGGCCTTGCCCATAACCTGTTTGTCGAAATGTCGCACTGCCACACTGAGAGCCTATTTCTGAAACAAACCTTGTTGCCACGCAGGGCAGCGAAGATCTGCCGGGTCTCATCCCCTTGTCGGTCGCGACGATCCTGGCGCGCTGTACCGGCACGTGGTGCTCCGTCGAGATCTCATACTACGAGGTGTACATGGAACGGTGCTATGACTTGCTCGAGCCCAAGGCGAAGGAGATCATGGCACTGGATGACAAATTTGGTAACCTGCAGCTCAAGGGCTTGGCTTGGGTAATGTGCTGGCGCTTGGTCATCATCCTTGAATCTACGTGTTTGCTGGAATGTACCTTAGGCAGTGCGCTTACTGTTGTCTTTTCATTGTTTAAGGTCCCCGTGCGATCCATGGAGGAGTTTCAGGAAGTCTACTCGATAGGTGTGCAGAGGAGGAAAGCCGCCCACACAGGCCTGAACGATGTTTCGAGTAGAAGCCACGCTGTGGTTTCTGTAAGGGTCAGTAATGATACTGTCAAAGGGAAGCTTAACCTCATCGACCTTGCTGGTACGACCCCCCCTGCAATAAGGTGGATATAACGTATAAAGCTTTGGACATCCAGTTTAAGACATGCTGTGTTGGTTTCATTTCAGGAAATGAGGACAATAGAAGGGCTTGCAATGAAGGGATCCGCCTTCAAGAAAGCTCTAAAATCAATTCATCGCTGTTTGCATTGTCTAATGTCATTTCAGCTCTCAAAAACAATGAGTCACGGGTACCTTATAGAGAGAGTAGATTGACCCGCATTCTGCAAGATTCTCTAGGAGGCAATAGCCGTGCTGTGATGATAGCTTGCCTGGTGAGTTACTGCTCAAGATGTCTCATCCCACAGAGTATAAATCCATGCTGATTGCTTTTCATTTGTCACAGAATCCTGTGGTATACCAGGAGGCAGTCCACACAATAGGTATGGCTGCTCGTTCAGGACATATGGTGACCAACATGGCTTCAGCAAGCAAGGAACACACTCCAAAAGTAAAGGTGGACATGGAAGCAAAATTGCAGTTGTGGCTGGAATCAAGGGGGAAAACTAAGAGCACCCAAAGAATGAATGGACTTTTCTCCCCAACCGGATGGAGGACTCCTTCTTCCATGAGCCATGTGAAACAACCGCTATCTGCCCGGGTGTCTGGAAGAGCTAAAGCAACGGACCAAGACGGTGCTAAGATAAAAAAGTCAGTGTCTCCTATTTGGCTCTGCAAGTCTGACATAGACCATCTGAAATTACAAGCTCTGAGCTATTTTATCTTCTGTTGCACAGGGTGCTTTTTGATTCAGCAGTCCATACAGCAGTTGAAAACACACCAAGGCCAAGCTCACAAGATGAAGTAAAGACAACTAAGAAAGGTGTGTTGTTTGAAATATGCAGATGAGTTTTATATTTGTGTTGGATATAGATTCTGAATGTACGAAGATCAGTAAGCCAAGAAACAAAAAGGAAAACTCTAATGAACACACAAGAGCAAAAAAACATACAAAACGATAGTTGCACCAACAATGGACTTATGTAGAAATGAAACTGTTTAAATTACAAAAGGTAGCTATTCTATTAAAAGTAAGCGCGCACAATCTACTTGTTGTATAACTTCGGAACTTGATCTATGTTTCCATTTTAGAGTCTGAGCCATATGACATGTTTTATGCAGAGGTACCCCCTTCATTAACACCTTGCAAAGAGGACAAGTCTGAATCTCCTTTTAGGAAAGCTCTTTCTCCCATTCCTTCAAACATGATGACTCCTTGTAATGTCAATTACCCTCAATTGGAGCCCAAAACTCCAATAGGAGCATGTCACATAGTTGAGAAGAATCCAGATGGTACACCTCTTGATAAGTTTAATGCACTGGGATCTAACCTAAAGGTCTGCATGATTTTTCTCCTATTTCATATATCAGCAACCTGTTTTAGTTCAGTACCAATTTCTAAAGATCTCTATGTTACGCAGGAATCTCTTATTCAACAATATCTCGAGTTCTTAAATGTTGCGAACAAGTAAGTTCAAACTCTCAATTTTTTCATAGTTCATTTATGTAGTTGGCTTCTGTTAAACGCACAAGGCATCTTTTTATCCTTTCTAATTATTTACTCGGTCTATCCATGGGTGCAGGGAAGAGCTACAGCAACTAAAAGTATGGTCCTTACATTTCATAATAATCTAATGGATGGTATAGCGGCATGTCCTTTTCCTACTAATGTTTCCCATTTCTTCTTCAGGGAATTGGTGAAAAGAGAGCGGAGTACATTCTTGAGCTCCGGGAGGATTCGCCCAGACCATTCCAATCTGTAAGATTTCTGTACCATGAAATCCTTAATACTGAATGTGAAGGTCACCTGTATTTGTCAGCTTTTTAACATAATGTGATTTGGCAGCTTTCGGACTTGGGGAATATAGGTCTATCAACGAAACAAGTAAAGCTTCTGCTGACTTTCTTTTTTGACATATTCTTGTATTCTTTCTTGTACAATATATGTGCACAAACAGCGCCCTTAAACACTTGTCTATACTGCATCAAACAGATCCAAGACATCCTACGGAAAACAGCCACAGGAATCTTCAAATGATCACTGGAATGGACTCTTGCCTGAAAACACAGAATGGACTGCCGTTTCTACCACCTTGGAGATGCTGGGTCATATTGTTCACCATCTGTGACCCAATGGATGGGGTTGTACCTGTACTGTGAACTGTCAGCCTGTTATTGACATAGTTGTAGTTGTACTATTAACAGTCGGCCTGCTGCTGATGCTATTGCTAGGGCAATGGGTCTTGTTGCAATTTTCTCTTGTAATTTTCCCTTTGCAAATTTTCTCTTGTAATTTGTCTTCCTGAATGGTTAGTCTTCTTGATGTGATGCAAATTTTCTCTGGAATCTGATATATTGAATGGCTTGCATATTAGCTTCCATGCACGAGCAACTGAAAGTTCTGCTTGGCAAACCGTGTGCATGAACTATTTCGATGCGAAGATGATTTGCATGTTTCACAGAAGATTTTGAGCATTAGTTTTTTTGGGTGTCTAATCAAGCATTAGTTTGCCTGGTTTGCATATTTGTAAGAATCCATGGCATGATTGTGTATTGTTTTGATGCATATCCCTGGATTTTAATTTGTAAAGATATACAGTGGTAAAAATGTGTCCCTGTGGATTGTATTCTCTAAACATGTTTAGGAAATCTTCTGAATATTGCATACAAAATCTTTTAGCATCAGTTGAAGCAAACAAATGTAATTTGTAAAGATATGTTGCTAGTTTTGATGCATTTGTAAAAATGTATCCCCGTGGATTGTAGTCCATAGAAAAACTTTTAGTATGAGTTGAAGCAAGCAAAGCCAATGTTACCGAAAATAATGAAAACAGCAAAAAAATATATCCCCGTGGATTTGTAGTCCATAGAAAAACTTTTATTATCAGTTGAAGCAAACAAATGTAATTTGTAAAGATATGTCGCTAGTTTTGATGCATTTGTAAAAATGTATCCATAGAAAAACTTTTAGTATGAGTTGAAGCAAGCAAAGCCAATGTTACCGAAAATAATGAAAACAGCAAAAAATATATCCCCGTGGATTTGTAGTCCGTAGAAAAACTTTTAGTATGACTTGAAGCAAGCAAAGCCAATGTTACCGAAAATAATGAAAACAGCAAAAAATATACAGACGCCAACCGTGGGGCTCGAACCCACGACCACAAGGTTAAGAGCCTTGCGCTCTACCAACTGAGCTAGACGGGCTGCACGTAAACTTTACATTTTCTACATTTAGATTACTGAGATAAGGCGTCAGCAATTTAGCCAAGATAAAGATTTTGTTTAACACCAAGATAACGTAATTTGATGTCCTTGAAGATGCAAATGCTTAAACTGAATATTGTTGGCATCTCAAAAGGAGTACGTACGGTATGTGCAACCGGAAGTAGCCTTGCCGTGTTTGCAAGGAATTTCGTAGACTAGACATACAGCTTGAGACATGAGCAAAACATCTATCCTCTGCTCCACAGCCCAGTTGCTGCCTCACAAATCTATTGTTCGAGTACATTCCTCGCACGGAAAAACAATTCATATCGGTACTTATTTTTTAAACTCAGCAAAAGATTTGCCATTTTCATTTAATAAGAAAGAAGGTTTAGCGTTTGTTGCCAAAGGCCAAATTACAAAACACCACTCTTGCGGCATTCAATTAGGAAAATGCTGGAAAGTGCTATTCTGAGCTCGAGCTCAGATGCACTGCATATCTCAGTCGTTCACTGGCACCAGGATTCACAACGTCTCCTGTATTGTCATATGTATTCTGAATAGTATATCCCACCTATTTCCTGGCTAGAGCCCACCTATCTACCACACATAATGCCACCATCGCCGTCCCACCCTGACGGGCTCAGACGGGGGTGCAAGTTATGGGCCACGGCTCAGCCTGTACACCTATTTTAATACCCCTCCAGTGACACAGTGATCTCGGTGGTTGGATGGGTTGCTGATGTGACTAGACATGGAATGAATAAAAAAATTTAGCTGGTGCAAATGAAGTAGATTAACAGGAATTGTAGTATGAGAGGGACAAGGTGAAAAGTTGGAAAACAGAAAACACATGTGAAGTGATTTGAAGGGCCTAGTGGTACAAGGGTGCTAATTAATTGTGAAGGCACAGTGATGATGACAGGCAGCGGTCGTATTTTATTAGTAGAACCCGTGATTACAGCAGTGCACAGACACAAAAGAACGATAATGGCTGATGACCAAAGGCATAGCGAGTACTTTCAGAATTTGGGACAACACTGACACCTGAATCAAACCAAGCATTACTTCATGGCTGAACCAAAAGTAGACAATGATATATACTGAAAGGAATAACTGAATAAAGACTGAACCATAACACAGAAGAAAACATGTTGAAAAGACAGTTTAAGCATCATCTCAAGCTGTAATACAAGCTCTGAAATAAAAATGCTATTATCACTGAACATTTCTAAAACAAAGAGGATCAATGAACCTGAGAAACATTCCTTTTAGACTTGTCCATGTAAAACTAGATAGAAGAACACTGATTGTCTATCTAGGATAAATATATATCACAACCATTTGAACTGCATTTTAAGAGCTGGGAAAACTAAGAGCTAAGAAGCACAACCATGTAAGCTACAATTTGAGAGCTGATGAAAAAAATGTGGTTGTACTGAAGAAAAACAAAAAGTGCTCAGCTACAACACTGATTGTTGTATTATGTGAGCTACAGATTTCAAATCTAAGAACAAAAGTCTGTAAGAGTAATCCGACTACTCACCACAGAAACCTCATATAAGAACATCGACCCAAAAATTCCCACACCAAATTATACTTAAAATCAGGGGGGCATCCATCCAAATATATTATGCAAATTGCATATGTAATCAGGGTAGTAGTTCTAATACAATTCTCAGGAGGGAACTTAAATGTATATGCTATCTGTAGTAAACCAAGCATTGCAATGCAGAGAATCAAACCAAGCATTACTTCAAGGCTATAAAGAGAATCAAATCAACAACCACCATCATGTCTGAGAACCACCAATGTACGCCCGTCCTGCAAAGCAAAGTTGTTTCTTAGTAAATATTCAAACTGCATTCCAAAGAAGACATTTTAGAAGTTGTGTTTAAATGTATGAACTTTTTTCAGTGCGTCTAACCTTCGATATTTGCCTACCAGCAACGGCAATTCTCATTCGCACTTTTATCAACCTGAACATCTGCATGTACAATTGACAGATCAAGTAAATCAGTGTCAACATATTTCACATTTGTGGTAGTATACTTTGTTTACTATCATACCTCTATGGCCACCCTCCACGGGGCTTGTTTCTCGACCTGCCGGTTCGACCTCCTGAGCAAGGTTTTGGTTTGCTGTCGCATTGGCGATCTCAGCTTTAGTTGCTGTAGCAAAACATAAATGCATTAGTTCATTCGTGTCCAATACATGACCACCATGTTTTGCATCACCTCATTTCTGCCTTCACGCAAACTTACCATTTTGATCATACAGTTTTTGATACATCATTGCAACCTCAGTCTTCTTCCCGCGGACCATCATTTTTATCATACATTTCTTGATACATTTTCGTGATATCTGGATCTTGCAGCTCTTGCTCCCTCAGCTTTCTGTCTGTCTCACACAACTTAGCGTGCTCAGGATCATCAGACCATTCTTCCATATCAACTTCATCATTGCTTTCATCGTCAGAGATGTCAATAACCCCGTGAACCAAAACCGTCGTCGCACTCGCAGCCGGTGCACGGGATGCTATCTCCATCTCATCTGCAAAAGCATACACACAAAAGTAAGCACACAATTATAAGTTGCTTCTGCATCCAGGAATCAGTAAGCATTTTTAGATCAAAGTTTTTTCCTGTACTCACATTCCGCATCCAGCTCTGCTTTCATCTAGATGCACGTCATCTATTCGCTCCACCCTGCGCACAACCACATCACCAGGCCCCTGCACATCACCATCTCCAACACCTTCTTGTTTTACCAATGGGATGCTTGTGCGTGCCCTAACATCGCATGATGCCGTCTGAGAGGCATGTACATGCATCGCGTTGATCTCCTCCAGAACAACATCCATTAAACCAGCATTAGCTACCAGAAACAAGCCCCAAGATGTGTTACCATATATGATCATCCATTCCTATTTTGCAAAAACAAAATAGTCTAATTGCAAACCATTCTTCTGAAGATGGACCTACTATCTTACCTGGGCAATTGTTATCTTCGTCTTGCACAAGTGGTACAACCTTGTTCACGTCCGCATCTTCCTTGACCACACTGTCAGTGCTAGGGGCTGATGTTCGTACTGCTCGACCCCCTTCAAGTTTGAAAGAAATTATTCTTAGCAAGGCATCAACATTTGTCATCGGTAAGCTCATAAAAAAATTCTCAACCTGAGAGAGGCCCCCGCCGCCGCCAACAACAGGGAGCAACCGCGCCGCCCATTCCTTTCTCGCCGTCTCCGGAGGAAGCCTAAGGGCAAAGCCCAGCGGCTGACGGCGGCGGCGAGGATGCACGCGGCCCGCAGCTGCGACCACCCTCCCCGGTACATCTCCACTTGCCAGATCCAGATCCATCTCGTCCTCAGCTCTCCGGGCGTGCTCCGGGGCCTGCTGCGCGCCGACGCTCCACCACCTCCCTGCTACTGCCTCGCCCCATCTCGCGCTGCCGCGCAATGTCCACTTTCACAGTGGCCGTCGGCGTCCTCCTCCGGTCAGATCCGGCTGGTGCTCGCCGTTCTCGACCTACGCCACCATCCTCCGCGTCGACCCTCCTCTGCTGCCGCTAGGTGGGCGGGCGGCCTGGCCCCTGGTGCCGGCGGTGCCCGCGGCTGCATTTTGGCCTCCTGGCCGTCCATTTCGGCTGGCCGGCGACGGATCCGGCGGTTCCGGGTGCGGATCCGGCTCTCCCTCGGCTCGCAGCTCCCATAGCCTCCCTCGCCACCCCCATCCTCTCCGGTGGACGATGCACCCCGCTCCACCTCGCCTCGCTCCCCACGGATCCTCCTTGACCCCGTCCTCCTGTGCGACCGAAGTCGGGCGGCCGTAGTTCCGGCGCCGGCGTCCCCTCCCCTCTACATCAACAACCCGTCCTGCGCCTCCATCCCGCTCGCCCTCCCCGTCCCCGCCCCATGCGCGCCCGTCACGGACGGGCTGCGGCTGGTCCGGTGGATCCAGCGACGGACCCCTCCTCGCCTCCGCCACCGCCGGTCCCTGCCGGGAAGAGCCTCCACTCTGCTGCCCCCACCCTCTGTCCACCTCCGACGCCGCCCCACCTCGTCTCCACCCTCCTCACCGGCGGCCTGCTCCACTCGTCCTTCCTCGGTTCACCATCCGCCTCACATGTCTGTCTCGGTCCTGTCCTCTGTCGCCTTTCGACTCCACTTGGATGGCGGCCCACCATTGACGGATGTGCTACGGGAGAAATCCCCGCTGACCTTGTCAGCTGACCACGGCGGCGCTACTTCAGCGTCGCTTACCCTCTTGGGGGCGTGGCTCATGTGCCACTCCTGTCTCTCGGTCCGGATTCGCGGCTCTCGGCTCTGCCCTCTGGGAATTTAACCGGTTATGCTCCAGGCGAAAGCTCTGTGACGGCGTCATCCTCGGATGTCGTCCACTTTCTTGAAGGCGTCACTAGGGAGCTCCCTGCCGCCATTCATCCTCCGTTGCCCTTGGGGGTTGGTCATCCTCTGCTCTGCTAGCTCAAGACCCTCTCATGCATGTCGTCTATTTTGGTGAGCTTCGTGCTCTTCGTGCTATCTCGGTTCATCTTTGCTCAACAACGAAGCAACGATGCCTCCCCACCTTGCTAATCGTGTCGGCTTGCTGTGGCGGAGTTTCCAGTTAAGGTTCGTGATGGGTCACTCGTTGATTGGTGCTGCTCCTCTGTTGTGCCAAGGGGTTGGTACGCATGCCGGTGTGGTGCGTTAGGATAGTTGTTTAGTGTTGGTATTGTGTTTCTTCGATGACACACCACTTCCACTCGACTTTTATGGTGGTGGTCTCTTGGCTTGCTGGCTAGGTAGTGCCTTCTTCGGGGCGTCCATATGCTCTCACCCTATGTAATCTTTCCCTCCTGTGTGGTTTTTCAGCCCGGTTTCCCTTATAAACGGGGTCAACCTGTTAAGGTTTTCGATCCGGTTTTCCTTATAAACTGGATCAAACACTTGGCATTTTGGCCACTTTGAGCAATATATTCAGGTGGGGAATCTCTCCCCCCCGGTGACCGTTCAAAAAAAACAAATGATTTGTGTCAACCAAACTGATTCTCTGCTCATCTAATTGCAGTTCAAACTACTAACTCACATGAAGCCTAATTAGATTAAAACATCAAGTCCTCACACTAATTCATATCAGACCATGGATTACTGCCACACCAAGAATTCAACCAACAATGCACGGCCACAAACAGCCTGGAAATACGTTTAGTGAAATTCTTCATAGCACAGATCAAATTTTAAATTCAGTTCCCCTTACCTTTTATTCCAACCAGGAGCCTGGGGATTTATCTTTCCTATGGAGAGCTCAGAAGTCGGAAGGCGAGTTGTCCTTCTCACTGTTGCCGCTTGAGCCACGTTGCAGATTCGCCCATCTCCACTCGTCGCCGCCGGTGCAGACGCCACGCAGATCCGCCCATCGCCACTCACACCCGTGCCCTCCAGCAACGGCACCACCACTGTTCGCCTGTTACCGTCCGCCGGCAAACTCCGGCAGCAGACTCCCTCCTACCTCCTCACTCAGCGTGGATCTATGGCAGAGAAAGCAAATAAACCTCAGTCCCCTGTGCTCCACTCTACAGATCACACGCAAATTGGGGGGAAATCGCTCTCATACCTACGGATTGGATGCATGAGGAACTCCATTAAGCGTCGGTCGCCCGTTCTCCCACTTCCTCCCTCTCTACCTCGTCACCTAAAATGGTTGCCGCATTGGGGAAGAAGAGTCTGGATCTGCAGTCGTTTCGAGGCTGTCGCTCTTTTTTTTTTAGGATGGCTGTCGCTCTTGACGAAAAGCATCTTATCCGAGCCACGGAACAGACGTACAACAACTAACCTGGGCCACGGCTCAGCCCGTCATCGGGAGACGGCCGCCAAGCAGCTAGCCCACTCCTAGCACCTGACACATACGTATTCTGGCACAGTGCGCAATTACCAGGGCTTCAAAACCAACCGTATTAGGAATTGGCCCAGATCCCCATGCGCTAGCGAAGGCACAAGATATTGAGTGCATATGTGCTCGTGACCATATACTCTGCGTCCGAAAATGCTTTGCTTCTGCGAGACACCGCCAATTACACTCTTCTTTGATCCTGGCGATAATAACTCCACCCTTTCATCCTGTTCCTTCCGTATTTCGAGTAGCATGAGGGAGATGAGCATCCTTTTGGACCGCGTCTTCCTGGTCGCGTTGAGGCTCCACCAATCTTTAACTAAGTTCATGTGACCCCACTCCAGAAGGTTCATGTCATGAAGGCCAAGCCAAACCTTGCTGAAACCCCAAACTCTAGCTGTGTATCTACATTGGAAGAGAAGGTGTGCCGCTAATTCTTGAACATGTTTACAGAGGGGGCAAAGGTTGCAATTAGGCCATCCTCGTCGTTGCAGCTAGTCCGCCATCCAAATCATGTTGTTGATAACAAGCCAAGCAAAAAACTTGGAGGGGCCCAACTCTTCCAGACCACCTGCACAAGTTTCGTGTCAACTAAGCCCTTGAACTGGACCTCTTAGACCGACACAACAAAGTAGTGACCATCATTTGTTAGCTCCCAGGAGATGGTAACCGCCCTATCCGGGTTGAGGTTGATGAGGGAGAGCTTTTCCCATAGATTGAAGAACTCGGGTTAGATGATGAATGGAGATGCCCGCACCGATGTTAATTAGGGAAACCCAAAAGTTGTTGTGAATTGTCTTTTGGAACGAGCAATTCTTTCTTCTAGACAGCAAGAAGATGCAGGGAGCAATATCTTTGGGCTTTAGCCCCTCAAGCCTGGTTGACTCCCAGAAAGAAGCACGAAGGCCATCACCAATCTCCACTTCGCTGGCAGCCACAAAAATGTCGCGGTCAACACTGTTATAGGGGTTCCCCAGCCCCACCCAAGGATTAATTGGATCCATCCATTCGAACCACAACCACCGAATGCGGAAGGCAACAACAAACTTTTTCAGATTTAAGATACCATTGAAGGAAATATGCCCTAGAGGCAATAATAAAATTGTTATTTATATTTCCTTATATCAGGATAAATGTTTATTATTCATGCTAGAATTGTATTAACCGGAAACTTAGTACATATGTGAATACATAGACAAACAGAGTGTCACTAGTATGTCTCTAATTGACTAGCTCGTTGAATCAATGATGGTTATGTTTCCTGACCATAGACATGAGTTGTCATTTGATTAACGGGATCCCATCATTGGAGAATGATGTGATTGACTAGACCCATCCGTTAGCTTAGCACGATGATCGTTTAGTTTGTTGCTATTGCTTTCTCCATAACTTATACATGTTCCTATGACTATGAGATCATGCAACTCTCGAATACCGGAGGAACACTTAGTGTGCTATCAAACGTCACACCATAATCGGGTGACTATAAAGATGCTCGACAGGTGTCTCCGATGGTGTTTGTTGAGTTGGCATAGCTCGAGATTAGGATTTGTCACTCCGTGTATCGGAGAGGTATCTTTGGGCCCTCTCGGTAAAGCACATCACTATAAAGCCTTGCAAGCAATGTGACTAATGAGTTAGTTGCGGGATGGTGCATTACGGAATGAGTAAAGAGACTTGCCAGTAACGAGATTGAACTAGGTATTGAGATACCGACGATCGAATCTCGGGCAAGTAACATACCGATGACAAAGGGAACAACGCATATCGTTATGCGGTTTGACCGATAAAGATCTTCGTAGAATATGTGGGAGCCAATATGAACATCCAGGTTTCGCTATTGGTTATTGACCGGAGACGTGTCTCGGTCATGTCTACATAGTTCTCGAACCCGTAGGGTCCGCACGCTTAACGTTCGGTGACGATCGGTATTATGAGTTTATGTGTTTTGATGTACCGAAGATAGTTCGGAGTCCAGGATGTGATCACGAACATGACGAGGAGTCTCTAAATGGCCGAGACATAAAGATTGATATATTGGATGACTATATTCGAACACCGGATGAGTTTCGGAGGTCACGGGATAATTATCGGAGTGCCGGGGGTTATCGGAACCCCCGAGGGAACTAATGGGCCAACATGGGCCTTGTGAGAGAGAGGAGGGGGCCTTAGGGCTGGCCGTCCCCCTTGAGGAGTACGAATTGTACTAGGAGGGGAGTGGCGCCCCCCTTTCCTTCCTCTCTCCCACTCCTTCCTTCCCCCTCCTAGTAGGACTAGGAAAGGAGGAATCCTACTCCTACTAGGAGGAGGATTCCTCCCCTCCTTGGCGCACCCTAGGGCCAGCCGGCCTCCCCCCTTGCTCCTTTATATACGGGGGTAGGGGGCACCCTAGAACACACAAGTTGACATTGTTTAGCCGTGTGCGGTGCCCCCCTCCACCATAATCCACCTCGGTCATATCGTTGCAGTGCTTAGTGAAAGTGCGTTATATCGACTAGAGGGGGGGGGTGAATAGGCGATTTTTATGAAAGTCTTCAAAACGTGGAAGTTTCGAAGACAAACGATAGAAATAAACCTATTACCATGCAGCGGAAGGTAGACTACACTAGGCAAGCCATAGTCAAGTATTCAAGTGAGAGCACAATGACTAATAGCAGCAATGCAGTAAGGATCAGGTAGGAAGATATTATGAAGCCAAACAGAACACGCAGTCACTTAGTGAAGACAAAAGATAGTGCAATCATACAATGACTTCACAAGGAGTAACAGTAAGTAGAGGGACGGGAAGGATGAAACCAGTGACTCGTTGAAGACAATGATTTGTTGGACCAGTTCCAGTTGTTGTGACAACTGTACGTATGATTAGGGCGGCTAGGTATTTAAACCTGAGGACACACAGTCCCGAACACCCAGTCTTGAACACGCAGCTCAGGACACCCAGTCCTCACCGTATTCCCCTTGAGCTAAGGTCACACAGACCTCGCCCAATCACTCTGGTAAGTCTTCAAGGTAGACTCCCAAACCTTCACAGACTTCGTTCACCGGCGATCCACAATGTCTCTTGGATGCTCAGAATGTGACGCCTAACCGGCTGGAGGATGCACAGTCCTCAAGTGTAATAAGTCTTCAGATCACACAGACACGAAGACTTAAGTGATGCCTAATTCTCTTTGGCTCTGGGTGGTTAGGGCTTTATCCTCGTAAGGAATTCTCTCTCAAAGACTTCGAGGTGGGTTGCTCTCAAACGACAAAAGCCGTACACTAACTTTGAGCAGCCAACCGTTTATGGTTGTAGGGGGTGGGCTATTTATAGCCACTAGGCAACCCGACCTGATTTGTCCGAAATGACCCTGGGTCACTAAGGAACTGACACGTGTTCCAACGGTCAGATTTCAAACTCACACGGCAACTTTACTTGGGCTACAAGCAAAGCTGACTTGTCCGACTCTGGACAAGATTTGCTCTCATAGTCTTCACTCGAAGACATAGGTTTTGTTTAAGCATCACTTCAGTCATTCTGAATGGTTCTCTTGGACCCCACTTAACAGTACGGTGGTTCCTATGACTCAACAAGGAAGAGGAAAAAGAGCTACGAAAGATCTAAGTCTTCGAGCTCCATAGGCTTCATGCGATGTCTTCTCTTGTCATAGTCTTCAATGTGAATATCTTCATATACCACCTTTGACATCAATGTCTTCATACATTTTTAGGGGTCATCTCTGGTAAGAAAACCGAATCAATGAGGGACTTCTACCTGTGTTATCCTGCAATTCTTACAAACACATTAGTCCCTCAACTAGGTTTGTCGTCAATACTCCAAAACCAACTAGGGGTGGCACTAGATGCACTTACAATCTCCCCCTTTTTGGTGATTGATGACAAACTAGTTGAAGTTTTCAACGGGGAATATAATATGTGAAATTGTAAAGGATAAGGAATTGTCTTCATAAGTTGCAAGAGCTCCCCCTGAAGATGTGCATATAAGTAATTTGCTTTTGGAATGCAAATGCACATGGCAGGTTGTGCTTGTGGAGATCCTTTTCAACTTATGATGACAATCTACTATGCATGTGAAGGTATGTGAAGATAATGACATGCATAATGGAAAATGGACGTCTGCAAAATGATCTAAGTGCGGAATTTATCGTGGCACATGCGGAATTTATCATCGCATCACAAAATGGCAAATAGGTAGCAGACGACCATCGAGTTTAAGTGTTACAACTCAAAGAACCAAATGTATCAAGACGAGAGTTGTAAACACGAAGCAAAATATAAAGCACCCGCCCCGCTTGAAGACTATCAAACTCGTATGCTTCTCCCCCTTTTGTCAGTAAGGACCAAAAAGGTTTGAAGACATAGAGCATCTACTCGTTCCCATGAAGAGTAGGTGAAGCAGCAGGGTCGTTGGTGGTGTGTGGCGGTGCAGAAGAGCTTGGAGCAGAGTCGAAGCATGCTGAAGGAGGTGGCGGTGAAGTAGCATCGTCTTCATCCTCAATCACTCTGGCATTCACAATTGCAGCAAAGGAAGAGAACTCAGAGTCTTCAAGAGATGGAGTTCGTCGCAGCACTGCCCTTCGAGGAGGTGTGGAGTCAAACTTGAAGCGCTCAGAGAAGCCATCCTCTTGAAGATCATCTTCAGAACACATCAGCGTCAGCCCTTTCCATGTGCGGCGAGAGGTTTCATGGGCAACAAAAGCATTCTTGGTGGCAAGATTGCGAATGCGATTAACATCCACCAAGAGGCTTTGCATTTGATGCTTCAGCCAGTCATGATGCCTATCATGTTTCTGATGAAGAGCCACAAGAAGCTCTCGGTCATTGAGAACACGAGTGCGCTTCTTGGGTCGTGGAGCAGTTGTACTGTGAGTGGCTTCAGTGAGAGCAGGATGCGGTGCACGTGTAGTGCCAGCCAAAGGATACACACGAGCGACTGCTTCAACTCCTTCAATGTTCTGAGAAAAATTCTGATGCTCTGCATTCTGAAGACTTAGAGGTTCCTTGGCAGGCTCAGGATAGATGGCTTCAATAGACATATCCACATCAGGTAGAAAAATCCGATGATTGCGAGCAGATGGCTGATATGAGATAGTGGAGTGAAGTTTGATCAGCCGCATGACCCATGGGGCGTAGAACTTCAAGCCAAACAGATCAGAGCCTGATGCAGCAAGTTGGCGAATGAAGAAGTCCTGTGCATTGAAGCATTTTCCATGAAGAATATAGAAGACCAAAGTCTTCATTGCACCTTCCAGCTTGGCATGTGGAGAGTGTCATTTGATGGGCCAGAGAGTTCGCCTTATGATGTGATAAATAGTCCTTGGCAGATACTCTAGGTCTTCAACAAAGAACTCTTTGGGATATGCAGCATCTTGGGGTAATGGATTCATCATACTGAGCATCTGACTCATGTTAGGTTCAGGCCTCTGAAAGATGCTCTCCACAGCTTCACTGTGAAGTTGACAGCCAGATTCGTAGAGATCGCCGGGAGTGGGCAGACCAGTGAGCTCAATGATGTCAAAGGCTTTGGCTTCATGATGAACGTTTCCTGTCATCCACTCCAGGACCCAAGTCTTCGGATCTCTGTTATACCCGCGGATGTGAAGTGTGGCATAGAATTGGAGCAGCAACTCTTCATTCCAATGCTCTTGGTCAGTGACGAATGGCAGCAATCCAACTTCTTTGAAGCAATCCAGAGCTTCTTCTAGACAGGGCAGACCATCTATTGCTTCAATGTCAAGACGCTTGTGTGGGAAGATGCGACCTTGATTGTATAGAATGCAGGAGTAATAGCTTCGCTGCGGATAGCTCCAGAACCGATCAGATGATATTCTTTCCCTTGAGTAGGGGTTCCTGGAGCTATTGAAGAATGTGTTGTCTGCTCTGAAGCCATTCATATTGAAGGATCCAGGTGCTGATGCAGGACCTAGGAACCTGGGCAATCTTGGGATTGGCTTCTGTACCTGAGGCCTGTGCTCAACATGATAGTCGAACTGGGGACCGGCAGCAGGTGCAGGAACAGAAGCAGTGGGATCAGTGGCTTCGCTGACTTCTGGTGCTTTTGTGGGTGAGGGCTCCACATTAGCTTCAACCATGACTGCGTCAGTGGCTTCAGTGGTGTTGGTGGTGGCAGCCTCAAGATTTTTAACCTCCACTTGACGAGCTGGAGGGTCAGTCACAATCACGTTCTCCTCGAGAACAGCTTCTTGGTGGGACGGGGGAGTAGGAGCTTCTAGGGTTTCTTCTTCATCGGCTGATGCAGCCGGAATGTCTTCAGCAGTTTTAGCTTCAGACTCAGAGACTGGAGGCCTTGGTCCTTTGCGAAGCCTGCGTAACACTGACGACGCCTGTGGAGTTGGTGTTGGCTGGGCCTCAAAGTCTTCTTTCTCTTGTGGACGATCAGCCCATGAAGCATCCTGAGCAATTGGCGTCAGAGGATGACCAATGCTGATGAGTTCTCTGTGCTCGAGCTAAGGAAGGACTGCACCATCTTCTACATGGTCCTGGTGACCAATATCTTCAGCAGCGATGGGATCAGTTGCTGGAAAGTCTTCAGCTTCATGAGCCTTTGTGAAAGCAGGCTCATGGATTGTGAGTTGGCGTTCAGCGTCAGGACGAACCATGGAAATGGGTTTAACAATCAAAGTCTCTGTGGGAGCAGCCCGTTCTTTCTTGGTCTTCCTCTTCTTCTTGGAGGGGGCAGTAGGAGAGGCTTCAGGATGTTTCCTCTTCCTGGCTTCAGCCTCAGCAGTCCTTATCTTCTTCAGCTCGGAAGTGGTTGACCGGGCTTTTGGCTTCGAGCCAGTCATGATGGTTGGGAAGACAATGGGATCTGCTTCCAGCCTTGGTGCGTCGGGATCAGCCGTATCGGGCTTCTTCTTCTTCTTTGCAGCCATCCTGGGGTCGATGCCAGGACGCCCAAGGGCCTTGCGCTTCTCAGCCTCATTGTAGGCTTGTACACACCTGTCAGCCAGAACCTTCATGCGCTCACGAGAACCCTGAGCTTCTGCACGTTTCGTGAGAAAGGCTTCCTTGAGCTCGTGCAGCATAATCTTGAAGTTCTTCACTTCTTGCACGCTGAGCTTGGCCATATGCTTCTTGAACTGAGATTTCTCAAAGTCAATCTTCTGCTTCAGTTCAACAACGCGCTGGGCGATAGCTAACTCTGAAGCAATGGCGCCATGGAAGGCGACACCGAGGCCAATGGGAAGTTGCACATCATCGAAGCTGATGTTGGGCGTGTCAAACCATTCATCAATGAAGTTGTGGATGATGGCCACGTCAAAGAGAGGCAGATTATTGAAGATTTCTGCTTCTTTTTTGCTCTTGATGAGTTGCTCAAGAGCGTCATCTACAAGATCTTCATCACTTGACAGATCAATGGCATCATTGCGCAGAATGGCCGCAGCTGTTAGCTCTTGGACGGTGTGTGGCAGAGACATCTTGACCTTCTGGGGCTTGGAGATGCGTGACAAATCTTCAGACTGCACACTATCTTCAGGAGGTGCAGTTGCCAGTGGCTTCGCCCGTGAGATTTTTGGTGCAGAGGCAGGCTTTGAAGCTTTTGGCTGCTTCAGCTTCTTTGGCTTCGGCACTGCAGGCGTTCATCTGATTCAGCGTCATCTGCAGGCTCATTCACGACTGTCCCTTGAACCAACATATGAGTGATGAGACCTTCAAGGTTGTAGAAAGGACCAACGACATTGGGTTCTGCATCACGTGTGCCGTCAACCCTTGGAGCAGAAGGACCAGGGTTGAAGTCTAGTCCCAATGTCTTCTTGTTCTGCTTTGCTGAGTTCTGGGCAAACTGGAAGTTGCGCTTGAACAGAATGTCGCCACGACACCATAGCAGTGACGATGGGTCAGCATCCGTAGGCTGTGGTCCACGGACCATGCAGGGATAGAAGCCTTGTTCAATGGCTTCATCTCTGGTCCTGGGTTGAAGATTTTTGTAGAGGATGTCTCCCCATGGTCGCTTGATGGCATTCTTTTCAGCATATTCCTTGGTCACAAATCTGTACTTGAACCACTGTTCTGCCCAATAGCGTCGAATCCATTGGATTCGTGTCTTGCGCTGATTGTAATCCTCTTCAGGATCTGTCTTGTACAGCTCTGAGAGGTCATCGGGCAGATCTCTTGATGTTTCTCCTCGACGCTTTCTACCACCCTTCCTTGCAGATTTCTCTGAAGCCATGAATTTTAAACTGAAAGGCTTCAATACGTTCAAAGGCTTCAAAGGTTTTCGCTTGCTGGACAAACAGGAACTGGCTTCGGGAGAATTTATATGATGCTGTAAGAATTCTGCAAATGAATGCAGACTATGAGAACCAAGGGATTCTCCCACGGACATGTACCTGTGATAGCATTAAGGTGCGAGGGAAGGGGAAGAGGTCATATGCATTCTCAGAAGATTTTGAAGATAAATCAGTTTAGAAGACATTGACCTCATCGTGCGAAGACATTCACTCATAGATAAGGAGTTGGTTCCAGATTTGTACGAATCCAGAGATCAGTACAAGTGAGAAATCTAACTACTTTGTGAAGCATAAGTGAATATACTAGGCAATTTATGAGATGCAGTATGAAAGAGATCCAACTTGTGTGAATAGAAACTGCTTGTGGTAGAAAGTGACAAAGCTATAGGATCAACGGGGCCGTAAAAAGGAAGTTTTATTTACCACACGAAGAACTGCTAGACGGAGTGGAAGAGGAGGCCGAGCAGTTTGATCTTCCGTGCCCTAACTTGGCGACGGAGGACACCTATGGCGACGGCGGAGAGGACGATGTCCGCGGTCGGCGTGAAGACGGCGTCGGAGAGGTTGCGGCAGCGAAGCGCTTCGTCGCCGGCGTCGGGGGCTAGCGGCGGCGCTAGGGTTCGTGCGAGAGTGGAAGAAAAGATAATGACTGTGGTGAGGCGTGTATTTATAGGTACAGGTGCGGCACTATGTTATTACACAGGTGCCCATGGCGATTCACATCTGATGGGCACGTGGCCGTCATGCAGCATATCGGGGGTTGTTCCACGTCCCACGCACGCCTGGATTGTCGGGTGGTCGTTCCCACTTCTCTGGGTTTCAGGTGAAGGAATGAGCATTGAAAACGGACTTAATGTTTGTCTCTGTATCCTCTACTGACAAGGACGCAGAGAAGACATTCGACAGTTTCAATAGAATGCATATGATTTGGAGAGATAGAGTTTGAGATAGAAAGCATAGAGAGGTTAGGGTCCGATCACATTCACTTAGTTCAAAAGATTCAACAAGAAGACATAGCTATAAGTGAATGCTGTAGAGGACAGAACACTAGTATATATATATATATAATCAACATAGTGAAGATAATCATGAAGACATGTTGAGATTGAAGCCAAACCAAATGTGAAGACATAGCTAATGTAACACCATGAGTGAAGCACTTCAAACAGAAAGTTTGGTGGTGGCGTTACCCACCGTATAGGAAGTATTAGACCCAGACACGGCGCACAATTATCGTGGCGCTCCGAAGTCAAATTCCACATTAATGTATTCACACTTAGAATGTATGTCTTCATTGATTGAAGATATACTTTTCTTCGTGTGTTGCACATCTAAGTCATCAATATGCATAAGTGTTAGGATGTGTGCCTAATCACAGGACATTTGAGGATTCCAAGATATTTAGCTCACACCGTAACTTGCAAAATCTCTTCTCATCCAAGGGCTTGGTGAAGATATCTGCCAATTGCTCTTCAGTGTTGACGTGTATGATATCAATATCTTCCTTCACAACATGATCTCTGAGAAAGTGATGACGAATTTCAATGTGCTTTGTCTTCGAGTGCTGAACTGGGTTGTTGGCAATCTTGATGGCGCTTTCGTTATCGCAGTAGAGTGGCACTTGCTTCAGAAGAATGCCATAGTCCTTGAGTGTTTGCTTCATCCACAGAAGCCAAGCGCAGCAAGATCCAGCAGCAATGTATTCAGATTCAGCAGTAGAAAGAGATACACGGTTCTGCTTCCTTGAAGACCAACATACAAGTGATCGTCCCAGAAAATGACATGTGCCTGATGTAGACTTGCGATCCACCTTGTCACCAGCATAATCAGCATCCGAGAATCCAACCAGATCAAACTCTGAGCCCTTTGGATACCATAATCCTAGAGTTGGGGTGTGAGCCAAATATCGAAGAATTCGCTTCACAGCTAAGTGATGCGACTCCTTTGGTGCCGCTTGAAATCGAGCACACATGCAAACACTAAGCATAATATCTGGCCTAGATGCACATAGATAAAGCAAAGAACCAATCATGGAGCGGTATACCTTTTGATCGAACTCTTTACCATTGTCGTCAGGACCCAGATGATGCTTGGCTGGCATTGGCGTCGTGAAGCCTTTGCAGTCTTGCATACCAAACTTCTCCAGGCAATCTTTGAGATACTTTTCTTGAGATATGAAGATGTCGTTGCGTTGCTGTCGTATTTGAAGACCGAGGAAGAACTTCAGCTCTCCCATCATGGACATCTGATATTGCTCTTGCATCATATATCCAAACTCTTCACTGTACTTCTGATTGGTGCAGCCGAAGATAATGTCATCCACATATATTTGGCACACAAACAGTTCACCATCATATGTCTTCGTGAAGAGAGTGGGGTCTAGGGAACCAGGTATGAAGCCTTTGCTCTTCAGGAAGTATTTGAGTGTGTCATACCAGGCCCGAGGGGCTTGTTTGAGGCCATACAGTGCCTTGTTGAGCTTGTATACCATGTCAGGATGTTTTGGATCTTCAAACCCAGGTGGTTGTGCAACATACACCTCTTCTTCAATTTTGCCATTGAGAAAGGCGCTCTTCACATCCATTTGATATAGAAGTATGTTATGATGATTTGCATAGGCCAGCAATATGCGTATGGCTTCAAGTCCAGCCACAGGAGCAAATGTTTCATCGAAGTCAATGCCTTCCACTTGAGTATATCCTTGAGCAACGAGACGAGCTTTGTTTCTGACAATTTGACCATGCTCATCTTGCTTGTTGCGGTATATCCATTTGGTGCCTATTATGTTGTGCTTCCGAGGATCCGGACGCTCAACCAGTTCCCATACATTATTCAGCTCAAACTGTTGAAGCTCTTCTTGCATAGCTTGAATCCATTCAGGTTCCATGAAGGCTTCTTCCACTTTCTTGGGTTCTGTTATTGAGACAAATGCGAAGTGCCCACAGAAATTTGCCAGCTGAGTTGCCCTTGATCGAGTGAGCGGACCAGGTGCATTGATGCTGTCAATTATTCTCTCAATCTGCACTTCATTGGCAACACGAGGATGTACAGGGTGAAGATTTTGCTCTTGCTGATCATTGTCGTTGTTAGAAGGAATGTCTTCAGGCTGAGCATTGTCTTCATGTTGATCAGGTGCTGAGATGATAAGTTCTTCTTCAGGCTGAGCTTCAGAAGGTATAATTTCTCCAGTTCCCATTAGCTTGATTGATTCGCTGGATGGAACTTCATCTAGCACATTTGGCAGTTGCTCTCTTTGTGAACCGTTAGTCTCATCGAACCGCACATCCACTGTTTCAACCACTTTGTAATGAAAGAGATTGAAGACTCTGTAGGAGTGCGAATCCTTTCCATATCCAAGCATAAAACCCTCATGTGCTTTTGGTGCAAATTTTGAAGTGTGATGTGGATCCTTGATCCAGCACTTGGCGCCAAATACTCTGAAGTAACTGACATTTGGCTTCTTGCCAGTAAGGAGCTCATAAGATGTCTTGTTCAGAAGCTTGTGAAGATAAACACGATTGATTGTATGGCATGCAGTATCAATGGCTTCAGGCCAGAATTTTCTTGGAGTCTTGTATTCATCTAGCATTGTTCTGGCCATCTCAATGAGTGTTCTGTTCTTGCGTTCGACGACGCCATTCTGCTGTGGCGTGTATGGGGCTGAAAATTCATGTGTGATGCCCAAGGTATCAAGATATGTGTCAAGGCCAGTGTTCTTGAATTCGGTGCCATTGTCACTTCTGATGTGTTTTATCTTGGCGCCATAGTTGTTCATTGCTCGATTGGCGAAGCGTCTGAAGACATCCTGCACTTCAGTCTTGTAAAGGATTATGTGCACCCAAGTATATCTAGAATAATCATCAACAATGACAAAGCCATAGAGACAAGCAGTAGTAGTAAGAGTTGAGTAATGAGTGGGACCGAAAAGATCCATGTGAAGCAGTTCGAAGGGTCGAGTAGTAGTCATGATTGTCTTCAAGGGATGTTTGGCCCTCGTCATCTTTCCTGCCTCACAGGCACCGCATAAGTGATCTTTCTTGAACTTGACGCCCTCGATGCCTATGACATGCTTCTTCTTTGCCAGAGTGTGGAGGTTCCTCATGCCAGCATGCCCAAGCCTCCGATGCTAGAGCCAGCATTCTGAAGCTTTTGCTAGAAGACATACGGCAAGCTGTGGTCCTGCTGAGAAATCTACCACATACAAATCATCTTTCCGATACCCTTCAAACACTATAGACTTGTCAGATTCCATTAGGACAAGGCAACGATATTTTCCAAATATTACAATCATGTTCAAATTGCAAAGCATTGAGACAGACATTAAGTTTAAGCCAAGGGATCCAACAAGCATGACTTTATCCATGTGTTGATCCCTTGAGATTGCAACTCTACCTAGACCCAATACCTTACTTTTACCAGTGTCAGCAAATGTGAGGTGGCTCTTGTCGGATGGACGTAAGGTTGAGTCCATAAGAAGGCTTCTTTTGCCAGTCATGTGATTTGTACACCCACTATCAATAATCCATTCTAAAGACGCTGGTGTCGTACCCTACAGTGCAGTTAGGGGGATAGGCTTCACGAAGAGCATTGTGAAGCAAAAACATTTGACGAACCAGTGGGTTATGAAAGTTTAGATCCAGATTAGGACTAATAGGGAGAGTAGCAAGCGATTCAGGAACGAAGTACATAGTAAGACCATTCTGGAATTTGATCTTGCGCCCTACAAGATGATTAAGGTCCCCAGCAATAGCATCAGATGATTTTGGTTTTCTGCTGGAGACCTTTCCCTGCAAAAGAGAGTTAAGCTTTCTTAGCCACCCACATCTTCAAGGGTGGCTTAGAAGCAATAAGTCTAAGTGCAGCATCTGAGAATTTTGGCTTTGGAGCCCTAGCAAACAGTCTTGCATGCGGACAATAGTACTCATAAGAATAAGCAGAATAGTTCTTCGTCTTATGAACATGGCGGTTTGATGAACCGCTCTCATATTCATATGCCTGAGTATGGTTTCCCTGCAAAACATTTGAGTTAGTGCGACTCAAGTGAGTCCTCTGTCTGTATGAAGCCTTTGGACCATATGAAGCCTTTGGTCTGAAGTTTGTCTTCTTCACGTGAGGTGTCATGACGACATTCACAGGAAGATTCTCCAGACACCTTTTTGGAACCCAGATCTTCTTCATAGGCGGTCCATTCCTACAGTTAGTACTAATGTACCTAGCAAACACTTCACCATTCTGATTCTTAAACAGTTTATAGTTTGCATCAAAGGATTCATCAATGACAATGGGGTTAGCACAAGTGAACCCAGATAGAGTGGATGGATCTGCTGAAAATTCCTTTACAGCAACCCATGTCGTTTTGGGGTACTGCTCGGGTTTCCAGTAAGAGCCATCGGCATTCATTTTCCTTACGAACCCAACACCCTCTTTCCTCGGGTTTCGATTCAAAATCTGCTTTTTGAGGACATCACATAGTGTCTGATGCCCTTTAAGACTTTTGTACATCCCTGTTTCTAGCAATGTCTTCAACCTAGCATTCTCATTAGCAATAGCAGTGGAATCCTCAGCAGAGGGGTTAGTTCCCACATCAACAGTTGAAGATATTGCAACAGTAGCAGCAGTAGAACATTCAACAACAGTAGCAGTATTATCACGCTCAATGCATTTAAGACATGGTGGTTCAAATCCTTCCTGAGCGGAACTGATCTGTTCAGCGCGAAGTGACTCGTTTTCCTTTTGAAGATCTTCATGAGCCGCTCTCAATTTCTCAAGATCTTGCTTCCTTTGAAGATAATCATAGGAAAGCTTTTCATGAGTTGTTGAGAGAGTTTCATGACGACTTTCAAGTTCCTCATACTTAACATGAAGATTTTTTATGTCTTCAATTAAGGATTCAGATCGAGTCATTTCAGCACCTAACAGATCATCGCTTCTGTCTAACAGTTTTTGAATATGTTCCATAGCTTTTTGTTGTTCAGTTGCAATTTTAGCAAGTGTTTTGTAGCTGGGTTTTGAACCACAATCAGAGTCATCGTCACTAGATGTTTGATAGTGAGTAGTGCGTGTGTTTACCTTGGCACCGCGTGCCATGAAGCAGTAGGTAGGAGCAAAGTAGTCCTTGCCATTTGCATCGGTGTCGGTGGTGAAGTCATTGTCTTCAGTGTTGAAGATGGACTTGGCAACGTATGCTGTAGCCAGACTTGTAACGCCAGAATCGGACTCCTCCTCAGACTCCACCTCCGCCTCCTCGGAAGCGGACTCCTCCTCTGAATCCATTTCCTTGCCAACAAACGCACGTGCCTTGCCAGATGAGCTCTTCTTGTGTGATGAAGACTTTGAGGAAGACTTGGAAGAGGACTTTGAGTATTTCTTCTTCTTCTTGTCGTCAGAGTCATATTCCTTGCTCTTCTTCTTCTTCTCTCTGTTCTCATTGTCCCACTACGGACACTCAGAGATGAAGTGGCCAGTTTTCTTGCACTTGTGACATGTTTTCTTCTTGTAGTCATGAGCAGAAGCTTCATCATTCCTTGAGCTTGATCGTGAAGACTTTCTGAAGCCTTTCTTCTTGGTGAATTTTTGGAATTTCTTCACAAGCATAGCAAGTTCCTTTCCAATGTCTTCAGGATCATCAAAACTGCTGTCAGATTCTTCTTCAGATGAGGAGACAGCTTTTGCCTTCAAGGCACGAGTTCGCCCATAGTTTGGACCGTAGATATCTCTTTTCTCAGAAAGCTGAAACTCATGTGTGTTGAGCCTCTCAAGTATGTCAGACGGATCGAGTGTCTTGAAATCAGGACGTTCTTGAATCATTAGGGCTAGGGTGTCAAACGAACTGTCAAGTGATCTCAGTAGTGTCTTGACGACTTCATGTTTGGTGATCTCAGTAGCGCCGAGGGCTTGAAGCTCATTCGTGATGTCAGTGAGTCGGTCAAATGTGAGCTGGACATTCTCATTGTCATTTCGCTTGAAGCGGTTGAAGAGGTTGCGGAGGACACTGATTCTCTGATCTCCTGGGTTGAGACGCCTTCATTGACCTTGGAGAGCCAGTCCCAGACCAGCTTAGATGTTTCCAAGGCACTCACACGGCCATACTGTCCTTTGGTCAGATGACCACAGATGATATTCTTGGCAGTAGAGTCCAGTTGAACGAACTTCTTGACATCAGCAGCAGTGACACCTTCTCCAGCCTTGGAAACGCCGTTCTTGATGACATACCATAGGTCGACGTCAATGGCTTCAAGATGCATGCGCATCTTATTCTTCCAGTAGGGATATTCAGTTCCATCGAAGACGGGGCACGCAGCGGAGACTTTAATTATCCCTACAGTCGACATAGCTAAAACTCCAGGTGGTTAAACCGAATCACACAGAACAAGGGAGCACCTTGCTCTGATACCAATTGAAAGTGCGTTATATTGACTAGAGGGGGGTGAATAGGCGATTTTTATGAAAGTCTTCAAAACATGGAAGTTTCGAAGACAAACGATAGTAATAAACCTATTACCATGCAGCGGAAGGTAGACTACACTAGGTAAACCATAGTCATGTATTCAATGAAGTGAAAGCATAATGACAAATAGCAGCTAGGTAGTAAGGATCAGGTAAGAAGATACTAGGAAGCCAATCAGATCACACAGTCACTCAATGAAGACAAAAGATAGTGTAGGCATACAATGACTTCACAAGGAGTAACAGTAAGTAAGGAGAAAGGAAAGGATGAAACCAGTGACTCGTTGAAGACAATGATTTGTTGGACCAGTTCCAGTTGCTGTGACAACTGTACGTCTGGTTAGGGCGGCTAGGTATTTAAACCTAAGAACACACAGTCTCGGACACCCAATCCTGAACACACAGCTCAGGACACCGAGTCCTCGCCGTATTCCCCTTGAGCTAAGGTCACACAGACCTCGCCCAATCACTCTAGTAAGTCTTCAAGGTAGACTCCCAAACCTTCACAGACTTTGTTCACTGGCAATCCACAATGTCTCTTGGATGCTCAGAACGCGACGCCTAACTGGCTAGAGGATGCATAGTCCTCAAGTGTAATAAGTCTTCAGATCACACAGACAAGAAGACTTAAGTGATGCCTAATTCTCTTTGGCTCTGGGTGGTTAGGGCTTTATCCTCGCAAGGAATTCTCTCTCAAAGGATTCGAGGTGGGTTGCTCTCAAACGACAAAAGCCGTACTCTAAATCTGAGCAGCCAACCGTTTATGGTTGTAGGGGGTGGGCTATTTATAGCCACTAGGCAACCCGACCTGATTTGTCCGAAATGACCCTGGGTCACTAAGGAACTGACACGTGTTCCAACGGTCAGATTTCAAACACACACGACAACTTTACTTGGGCTACAAGCAAAGCTAACTTGTCCGACTCTGAACAAGATTTGCTCTCAAAGTCTTCACTCGAAGACATAGGTTTTGTTTAAGCATCACTTCAGTCATTATGACTGGTTCTCTTGGACCCCACTTAACAGTACGGTGGTTCCTATGAATCAACATAGAAGAAAAGAACTACGAAGGATCTAAGTCTTCGAGCTCCATAGGCTTCATGCGGTGTCTTCTCATGTCATAGTCTTCAATATGAATATCTTCATATACCACCTTTGACTTCAATGTCTTCATACATTTTTAGGGGTCATCTCTGGTAGGAAAACCGAATCAATGAGGGACTTCTACCTGTGTTATCCTGCAATTCTCACAAACACATTAGTCCCTCAACTAGGTTTGTCGTCAATACTCCAAAACCAACTAGGGGTGGCACTAGATGCACTTACAGCCGGCCCCCCTCTCCCTTGCCCCTATATATATGGGGGGGCGTGGGAGGGCAGCCGCACCAAGGTTCTGGCGCAGCCCTCGCCCTCTCCCAAGTCCTTCTCCTCTCCCGCGGTGCTTGGCGAAGCCCTGCAGGATTGCCACGCTCCTCCACCACCACCACGCCATTGTGCTGCTGCTGGATGGAGTCTTCCCCAACCTCTCCCTCTCTCCTTGCTGGATCAAGGCATGGGAGACATCACCGGGCTGCATGTGTGTTGAACGCGGAGGTGCCGTCCGTTCGGCACTAGGATCTCCGGTGATTTGGATCACGCCGAGTACGACTCCTTCAACCCCGTTCTCTTGAACGCTTCCGCTTAGCGATCTACAACGGTATGTAGATGCACTCTCCTTCCCCTCGTTGCTGGTTTCTCCATAGATAGATCTTGGTGACACGTAGGAAAATTTTGAATTTCTGCTACGTTCCCCAACAACAACAGCCATGTACATGCATTAAAATTAATAAACATTGGATGCAAGCATGAGTAGGATATAATCCACCATGAACATAAATATCGTGAAGGCTATGTTGATTTTGTTTCAACTACATGCGTGAACATGTGCCAAGTCAAGTCACTTAAATCATTCAAAGGAGGATACCACCCCATCATACCACATCATAATCATCTCAATAGCATGTTGGCACACAAGGTAAATCATTATAACTCATAGCTAATCAAGCATGGCACAAGCAACTATGATCTCTAATTGTCATTGCAAACATGTTTATTCATAATAAGCTGAATCAAGAACAAGGGACTCATCATATTTACAAAAACAAAAGAGGTCGAGTTCATACCAGCTTTTCTCATCTCAGTCAGTCCATCATATATCATCATAATTGCATTTCACTTGCACGACCGAACGGTGTGAATAATAATAAGAGTGTACGTGCATTGGACTAAGCTGGAATCTGCGAGCATTCAATAAACAGGAGAAGACAAGGCAATATGGGCTCTTGGTTAAATCAACAATAATGCATATAAGAGCCACTTCAACAATTTAATCATGGTCTTCTCCTACTGACCCCCAAAGAAAAGAAAAGAAATAAAACTATTTACACGGGAAAGCTCCCCACAAGCAAAAGAAGAACGGGAAATATTTTTGGGTTTTCTTTTTAATTATTACTACTACAGCAGAAAAATAAACTACTACTATTTTTTTGGTTTTTCTTAAGGTTTATTAAACACACAAGAAGAAAGCAGGAAAAAGAAAATAAACTAGCATGGATATTACAGTGAAAAAGTATGAGCACCGACATCTAGCAATAAGTGTGTGTGAACATAAATGTAATGTTGGTGAGAAATACGTACTCCCCCAAGCTTAGGCTTTTGGCCTAAGTTGGTCTATGGCCAAGGCTGGCCTGGCGGATATCCATAATAATAGTTGTTGGGGTCGTACTGTGATGAGGAGGAATAGTTGGGATCATACTGTGATGAAGAAGAAGACTCTGACTGCCACTGGCTGACAGTCATCTCTGGATCCCAAGAATAAACAGATTGTCGTGGAGGCTCATCTTGTGGTTCCTGTTCCGGGGCTGGTGCAGGATTCTTGTAAGCTTGGACGGCAGCCCATGTAACGAGGTAGGGTCCTACAAAATTAAACAAAGAAGGATCAGGCCGGATAATAGTCTCAGGATGATGTTTGTTAAAGAACAATTGATATTCAAGCTCTCCTGCCCTATTTTTAACAATAAAATCGTGTGCCACCATACTTTTATGATCTAGATAAACACGGAGCAGCACCTTTTCCTCCTTCTCATCATGCCTAATAGGTATGTTAAAATGTGCAGCTAGGCGTGTGGCATAGACGCCTCCAAAGATGGGACCCTTAGTACGGTTCATACTTAACCGTCTAGCAATAATACCACCCATACTAAAAGTGTTATCACTGTATATACCGTGGTGCAGAATAATTATATCAGGGATGCTAAGGTTTCCACAGTTTCCGCGTCCAATTAAACAACGACTAGCAAATAATGCAAAGTAACGTAAAACAGGAAAATGTATGCTAGTGATTCGTGCATCGGAAACCTTCCTAGTTTCTCCTACAGTGATAGTATCAACAAACCCAACCACATCACCATAATGTGGTTCTTCTGTCTTGCCCTCAAAAGGGACTAAACAAATCCGACAGAAATCATAAAGTGACATCTCCTTATGTTCATCATATAAATGAAACTCCACCGTAGGTGGTGAGTTCCTAGAATGAAAATGAAAGTTTTGCACAAAGGTGTTTGTGAGTAAGAGATACTGATCGCATTGGTCGTGGAGGAAAGCGGTGAGGCCTGCATTGTGAGCCAATTCATGAAAATCTTCATAGATACTGACTGCTCTCAAGAAATCTTCAGAAGGCCATTCACACGCCCGAATCTCCGCGGTGCGCGAGAAATTATACTTAGGCTTCGGTGCCTTTCCTTCGAGCTTTGGCTCAATAAGCCCCTCAAAAATCTCCTCATTATTTTTCTGAAATAATCTGAAATTTTTAGTAACTTCAAACAAAAGTGAACCAACTTCAATAAAACTGATAGCAACTACTCCTACAAGTGCCTAGAGCCTATATCATGCATCAAAACTACCTGGAACCATATAAATTTGACATGCAAGCTCAAGAACATGGTCACCTATGCAGCACAAATTTGCAAAGAATAAAGCACTAGAACAAAAACTAATTGGACCAATGGAGGAGTCACATACCAAGGAACAATCTCCCTAAGTAGTTTTGCGAGAGGTGCTTTGAGCAAGGAGATCGAAAATCACAGCAAAAGTGGCTGGAACTCGTGCTTGAGTTGGTTTTTCGGGTTTGTGTGAGACAGAGGGAGAAGATGGGTGCTGGGATAAGTGGAGGAGGGCCACCGTGGGCCCATGAGGAAGGGGGGCGCGCCCACCACCCTCGTGGCTAGGTGGCAGCTCCTCCCGCGGTAAATTTTGCACAGTAAATCCTCAAATATTCTGTAAAAAATCATAATAAATTGGCATGTCATTCTGAGGACTTTTATTTTCGGGATATTTTTATGTTGCACGGATAAGTCAGGAAACAGACAGAAAAAACACTATTTTACTTTATTTAATATAAATAACAGAAAGTATAGAGAGGGTACAAAAGGTTGTGCTTCTAGTTTCATCCATCTCATGCTCATCAAAAAGAATCCACTAACAAGGTTGATCAAGTCTTGTTAACAAACTCATTCCGATAATCATGAAACCGGAGAAATTTTGAATAGCACTAAGTTACCTCAACGGGGATATGCACATCCCCTATAATAAGTATATCATATTTCTTCTTGACAGTAGGAAGAGGAAATTCAAAACCTCCAAATATAATGATGGAATTTTTCCAATAGAATTGATGCTATGAACTTGAGGTTGTTTCCTCGGAAAGTGTATCGTATGCTCATTACCATTAACATGAAAAGTGACATTGCCTTTATTGCAATCAATAACAGCCCCTGCAGTATTAAGAAAAGGTCTTCCAAGAATAATAGACATACTATCATCCTCGGGAATATCAAGAATAACAAAGTCCGTTAAAATAGTAACGTTTGCAACCACAACAGGCACATCCTCACAGATACCGACAGGTATAGCAGTTGATTTATCAGCCATTTGCAAAGATATTTCAGTAGGTGTCAGCTTATTCCAGTCAATTCTACGATATAAAGAGAGAGGCATAACACTAACACCGGCTCCAAGATCACATAAAGCAGTTTTAATATAATTTCTTTTAATGGAGCAAGGTATAGTAGGTACTTCGGGGTCTCCAAGTTTCTTTGATATTCCACCCTTAAAAGTATAATTAGCAAGCATGGTTGAAATTTCAGCTTCCGGTATCTTTCTTTTATTAGTAATGATATCCTTCATATATTTAGCATAAGGATTTGTTTTGAGCACATCAGTTAATCTCATACGCAAAAAGATAGGCCTAATCATTTTAGCAAAGCGCTCAAAATCCTCATCATCCTTTTTCTTGGATGGTTTCAGAGGAAAAGGCATGGGTTTCTGAACCCAAAGTTCCCTTTCTTTACCATGTTTCCTAGCAACAAAGTCTCTTTTATCATAACGTTGATTCTTTGATTGTGGGTTATCAAGATCAACAGCAGGTTTAATTTCTACATCATTATCATTACTAGGTTGAGCATCATCATGAACAACATTATTAATATTTTCATTAGGTTCATGTTCATTACTAGATTGTGTTTCAGCATCAGACATAGAGATATCATTTGGATTATCAGGTGGTTCAGCAATAGGTTCACTAGAAGTTTGCACAGTTCTATCATTTTTCTTCTTGTTCTTTCTAGAAGAACTAGGAACATCAATATTATTTCTTTGAGAATCTTGCTCGATTCTCTTAGGGTGGCCTTCAGGATACAAAGGTTCCTGAGTCATTCTACCAGTTCTAGTAGCCACTCTAATAGCATAATCATTTTTCTTACTATTCATTTCATCAAGCACTTCTTTTTGAGCCTTAAGTACTTGTTCTACTTGAGTGGTAACCATAGAAGCATGTTTGCTAACAAGTTTAAGTTCACCTTTAATATTAGCCATATAATCACCCAAGCGTCTAATCATATAAGCATTTTCTTTTAATTGTCTACCAAAATAAGCATTGAAGTCGTCTTGCTTAAACATAAAGTTATCAAACTCATCCAAGCACTCACTAGCAATTTTAGTAGGAGGAATTTCAGCTTTATCATATCTATAGAGAGAATTTACCTTTACTACCTATGTCGGGATATCGGGATCAGGAGGTTCTTCAGTAAATAAAGAATTGAGATCATATGTTTCTTCAACAAGCGGTGAATTAAGACCATGTATTTCTTCAATAGGAGGTAAATTCTTAACGTCTTCAGCTTTAATACCTTTTTCTTTCATAGATTTCTTTGCCTCTTGCATATCTTCGGGACTGAGGAATAGAACACCTCTCTTCTTCGGAGTTGGTTTAAGAATAGGCCCAGTAATTGGAGCAGGAGCTGGCTTAGGAGGTGCCCAATTATTTTCATTTGTCAACATATTATTCAATAAGATTTCAGCTTCATCCGGTGTTCTTTCCCTGAAAAGAGAACCAGCACAACTATCCAGGTAATCTCTGGAAGCATCGGTTAGTCCGTTATAAAAGATATCAAGTATTTCAGGTTTCTTAAGAGGATGATCAGGCAAAGCATTAAGTAACTTGAGAAGCCTCCCCCAAGCTTGTGGGAGACTCTCTTCGTTAATTTGCACAAAGTTGTATATTTCCCTCAAAGCAGCTTGTTTCTTATGAGCAGGGAAATATTTAGCAGAGAAGTAATAAATCATATCCTGGGGACTACGCACACAACCAGGATCAAGAGAATTAAACCATATCTTAGCATCACCCTTTAATGAGAACGGAAATATTTTGAGTATATAAAAGTAACGCGATCTCTCATCATTAGTGAACAGGGCAGCTATATCATTTAACTTAGTAAGATGTGCCACAATAGTTTTAGATTCATAGCCATAAAACGGATCAGATTCAACCAAAGTAATTATATCAGGATAAAAAGAGAATTCATAATCCTTATCAGGAACACAAATAGGTGAAGTAGCAAAAGCAGGGTCGGGTTTCATTTTATCTCTAAGTGATTCTTTGTTCCATTTAACTAATAACCTCTTAAGCTCATATCTATCTTTGCAAGCTAAAATAGCGGCAGAAGATTCCATATCAAAAAGATAGCCCTCAGGGATAACAAGCATATTTTCATCATCACTATCATCATCGTATTCAGATTCAATAATTTCTTTTTCTCTAGCCCTAGCAATTTGTTCATCAAGAAATTCACCAAGGGGCATAGTAGTATCAGGCATAGAAGTAGTTTCATCATAAGTATCATGCATAGCAGAAGTGGCATCATCAATAACATGCGACATATCAGAACGAATAGCAGAATCAAGTGTAGGTGTCGCAAACTTACTCATAACAGAAGGTGAATCAAGTGCAGAGCTAGATGGCAATTCCTTACCTCCCCTCGTAGTTGAGGGATAGATCTTGGTTTTTGGACCTCTCAAGTTCTTCATAGTGTCCAGCAGATATAAATCCCAAGTGACTCAAAGAATAGAGCTATGCTCCCCAGCAACGGCGCTAGAAATTGGTCTTGATAACCCACAAGTATAGGGGATCGCAACAGCTTTCGAGGGTAGAGTATTCAACCCAAATTTATTGATTCGACACAAGGGGAGGCAAAGAATATTCTCAAGTATTAGCAGCTGAGTTGTAACTCCGCCTATGTTGTCTGAACATAGCCGGTCCCAAGCCCGGGTAAAGGAGGAGGGTTGTGATAGGCTTGGCGAGCTAACGTAAAAACTCAGCCACTCTTATGGAGATGAAACCCAAAAGATTTTTGTTGGGGCGTAACCCTCTCAGCGACGCGCTACATCGGAACCCGGGTGTGGTGGAAAATGGGCAAGGGCCGGGCCATCACCCCAAGGTGGCGCGCTGTATCTTGATCCGAATACGGTGGCAAGTGAGCGAGGATCGGGTCGTCGCATCCTTAGTGGAGCGCTACATCGGTGCCCGGATGTAGTGGAAAATGGGCAAGGGTCTTCGCATTTGACTCGACGAGTGCGAAGGGTAAGGAAGCTAGCCGAGCCTAGGAGGATTCGCTTAGGTAGCTGGAACGTAGGGTCTCTGACAGGGAAGCTTCGGGAGCTAGTTGATGCAGCGGTGAGGAGAGGTGTTGATATCCTTTGCATCCAAGAAACCAAATGGAGAAGACAGAGGGCGAAGGAGGTGGAGGATACCGGCTTCAAGCTGTGGTACACAGGGACGGCTGCAAACAGAAATGGAGTAGGCATCTTGATCAACAAGAGCCTCAAGTATGGAGTGGTAGACGCCAAGAGACATGGGGACCGGATTATCCTGGTCAAGCTGGTAGTTGAGGACTTGGTTCTCAATGTTATCAGCGCGTATGCCCCGCAAGTAGGCCACAATAAGAACACCAAGAGGAAGTTCTGGGAAGGCCTGGAAGACATGGTTAGGAGTGTACCAATTGGTGAGAAGCTCTTCATAGGAGGAGACCTCAATGTCCACGTGGGTACATCTAACACAGGTTTTGAAGGGGCGCACGAGGGCTTTGGCTATGGCATCAGGAATCAAGAAGGGGAAGATGTCTTAAGCTTTGCTCTAGCCTACAACATGATTGTAGCTAACACCCTCTTTAGAAAGAGAGAATCACATCTGGTGACTTTTAGTAGTGGCCAACACTCTAGCCAGATTGATTTCATCCTCTCGAGAAGACAAGATAGGCGTGCGTGCCTAGACTGTAAGGTGATACCTGGAGAGAGTGTTGTACCCCAGCATAAGCTGGTGGTTGCTGACTTCCGCTTTCGGATTCGTGTCCAGCGGGATAAGCGTGCCAAAGTCGCTAGAACAAAGTGGTGGAAGCTCAAGGGGGAGGTAGCTCTAGCGTTCAAGGAGAGGGTCATTAAGGAGGGCCCTTGGGAGGAAGGAGGAGATGCGAACAATGTGTGGACGAAGATGGCGACTTGCATTCATAAGGTGGCCTTGGAGGAGCTTGGAGTGCCAGGGGAAGGAGAAGCAAAGATAAGGATACCTGGTGGTGGAATGATGATGTCCAGAAGGCGATTAAAGAGAAGAAAGATTGCTTCAAACGCCTATACCTGGATAGGAGTGCAGACAACATAGAGAAGTACAAGATGGCGAAGAAGGCCGCAAAGCGAGCTGTTGGTGAAGCAAGGGGTCGGGCATATGAGGACCTCTACCAACGGTTAGGCATGAAGGAAGGTGAAGGGGACATCTATAAGATGGCCAAGATCCGAGAGAGGAAGACGAGGGATATTGGCCAAGTCAAATGCATCAAGGACGGAGCAGGCCAACTCTTGGTGAAGGACAAGGAGATTAAGCATAGATGGCGGGAGTACTTCGACAAGCTGTTCAATGGGGAGAATGAGAGTTCTACCATTGAACTGGACGACTCCTTTGATGAGACCAGCATGCGTTTTGTGCGGCGAATCCAGGAGTCTGAGGTCAAGGAGGCTTTAAAAAGGATGAAAGGAGGCAAGGCGATGGGCCCTGATTGTATCCCCATTGAGGTGTGGAAAGGTCTCGGGGACATAGCGATAGTATGGCTAACCAAGCTTTTCAACCTCATTTTTCGGGCAAACAAGATGCCAGAAGAATGGAGACGGAGTATATTAGTACCAATCTTCAAGAACAAGGGGGATGTTCAGAGTTGTACTAATTACCGTGGAATTAAACTGATGAGCCATACAATGAAGCTATGGGAGAGAGTCATTGAGCACCGCTTAAGAAGAATGATAAGCGTGACCAAAAATCAGTTTGGTTTCATGCCTGGGAGGTCGACCATGGAAGCCATTTTCTTGGTACGACAACTTATGGAGAGATATAGGGAGCAAAAGAAGGACTTGCATATGGTGTTCATTGACTTGGAGAAGGCCTGTGATAAGATACTGCGGAATGTCATGTGGTGGGCCTTGGAGAAACACAAAGTCCCAGCAAAGTACATTACCCTCATCAAGGACATGTACGATAATGTTGTGACAAGTGTTCGAACAAGTGGTGTCGACACTGATGACTTCCCGATTAAGATAGGACTGCATCAGGGGTCATCTTTGAGCCCTTATCTTTTTGCATTGGTGATGGATGAGGTCACAAGGGATATACAAGGAGATATCCCATGGTGTATGCTCTTTGCGGGTGATGTGGTGCTAGTTGACGATAGTCGGACGGGGGTAAATAGGAAGTTAGAGTTATGGAGACAAACCTTGGAATCGAAAGGGTTTAGGCTTAGTAGAACTAAAACTGAGTACATGATGTGCGGTTTCAGTACTACTAGGTGTGAGGAGGAGGTTAGCCTTGATGGCCAGGTGGTACCTTAGAAGGACACCTTTCGGTATTTGGGGTCAATGCTGCAGGAGGATGGGGGTATTGATGAAGATGTGAACCATCGAATCAAAGCCGAATGGATGAAGTGGCGCCAAGCTTCTGGCATTCTCTGTGACAAGAGAGTGCCACAAAAGCTAAAAGGCAAGTTCTACAGGATGGCGGTTCGACCCGCAATGTTGTATGGCGCTGAGTGTTGGCCGACTAAAAGGCGACATGTTCAACAGTTAGGTGTGGCGGAGATGCGTATGTTGAGATGGATGTGTGGCCACACGAGGAAGGATCGAGTCCGGAATGATGATATACGAGATAGAGTTGGGGTAGCACCAATTGAAGAGAAGCTTGTCCAACATCGTCTGAGATGGTTTGGGCATATTCAGCGCAGGCCTCCAGAAGCCCTGGTGCATAGTGGACGGCTAAAGCGTGCGGAGAATGTCAAGAGAGGGCGGGGTAGACCGAATTTGACACGGGAGGAGTCCGTTAAGAGAGACCTGAAGGATTGGAGTATCACCAAAGAGCTAGCTATGGACAGGGGTGCGTGGAAGCTTGCTATCCATGTGCCGGAGCCATGAGTTGGTTGCGAGATCTTATGGGTTTCACCTCTAGCCTACCCCAACTTGTTTGGGACTAAAGGCTTTGTTGTTGTAGTTGTTGTTATTAGCAGCTGAGTTGTCAATTCAACCACACCTGGAAACTTAGTATCTGCAGCAAAGTGTTTATTAGCAAAGTAATACGATAGTGGTGGTAGCGGCAACAAAAGTAAAGACAGCAAAAGTAATGTTTTTGGTATTTTGTAGTGATTGTAACAGTAGCAGCGGGAAAGTAAATAAGCGAGAACCAGTATATGGAAAACTCGTAGGCACCGGATCAATGATGGATAATTATGCCGGATGCGGTTCATCATGTAACAGTCATAACATAGGGTGACACACAACTAGCTCCAATTCATCAATGTAATGTAGGCATGTATTCCGTATATAGTCATACATGCTTATGGAAAAGAACTTGCATGACATCTTTTGTCCTACCCTCCCGTGGCAGCGGGGTCCTATTGGAAACTAAGGGATATTAAGGCCTCCTTTTAATAGAGAACCGGAACAAAGCATTAGCACATAGTGAATACATGAACTCCTCAAAGTATGGTCATCACCGGGAGTGGTCCCGATTATTGTCACTTCGGGGTTGCCAGATCATAACACATAGTAGGTGACTATAGACTTGCAAGATAGGATCAAGAACTCACATATATTCATGAAAACATAATAGGTTCAGATCTGAAATCATGGCACTCGGGACCTAGTGACAAGCATTAAGCATAGCAAAGTCATAGCAACATCAATCTTAGAACATAGTGGATACTAGGGATCAAACCCTAACAAAACTAACTCGATTACATGATAAATCTCATCCAACCCATCACCGTCCAGTAAGCCTATGATGGAATTACTCACGCACGGGGGTGAGCATCATGAAATTGGTGATGGAGGATGGTTGATGATGACGACAGCGACGAATCCCCCGCTCCGGAGCCCCGAACGGACTCCGGATCAGCCCTCCCGAGAGGTTTTAGGGCTTGGCGGCGGCTCCGTATCATAAAACGCGACGATTTCTTCTCTCTGACTTTTTTCTCTCCGAAAGCAAATATATAGAGTTGGAGTTGGCGTCGGAGGGCATCCAGGGGGCCCACGAGGTAGGGGCGCGCCCTAGGGGGGGCGCGTCCCCCACCCTCGTGAGAAGGGTGTGGGCCCCCTGGTCTTCATCTTTGGCGAGGATTTTTTATTATTTTTTCTAAGATGTTCCGTGGAGTTTCAGGTCATTCCGAGAATATTTGTTTTCTGCACATAAAACAACACCATGGCAATTCTGCTGAAAACAGCGTCAGTCCGGGTTAGTTCCATTCAAATCATACAAGTTAGAGTCCAAAACAAGGGCAAAAGTGTTTGGAAAAGTAGATACGACGGAGACGTATCATAGATGGTGTTATTAGACATTGTGTACCTGAGCATGAACAGGAACAGATCCTACGCAAGTGTCACTCTGAAGCTTATGGAGGACACCATGCTGGAGATAGGACTGCACATAAGGTACTGCAATCTGGTTTTTATTGGCCTACTCTCTTCAAGGATGCCCGTAAGTTTGTCTTATCTTGTGATGAATGTCAAAGAATTGGTAATATTAGTAGATGTCAAGAAATGCCTATGAATTATTCACTTGTTATTGAACCATTTGATGTTTGGGGCTTTGACTATATGGGACCATTTCCTTCCTCTAATGGATATACTCATATTTTAGTTGCTGTTGATTACATTACTAAGTGGGTAGAAGCTATTCCAACTAGTAGTGCTGATCATAACACTTCTATTAAAATGCTTAAAGAAGTTATCTTTCCAAGATTTGGAGTCCCTAGATATTTAATGACTGATGGTGGTTCACATTTTATTCATGGTGCTTTCCGTAAAATGCTTGCTAAGTATGATGTTAATCATATAGTTGCATCTCCTTATCACCCTCAGTCTAGTGGTCAAGTAGAATTGAGTAATAGAGAACTCAAATTAATTTTGCAAAAGACTATTAATAGATCCAGAAAGAATTGGTCCAAGAAACTAGATGATGCATTATGGGCCTATAGAACTGCATATAAAAATCCTATGGGTATGTCTCCGTATAAAATGGTCTATGGGAAAGCATGTCACTTACCTCTCGAACTAGAACACAAGGCTTATTGGGCTATTAAAGAACTTAATTATGATTTTAAACTTGCCGGTGAGAAGATGTTATTTGATATTAGCTCACTTGATGAATGGAGAACCCAAGCCTACGAAAATGCCAAGTTGTTTAAAGAAAAAGTTAAAAGATGGCATGACAAAAGGATACAAAAGTGTGAGTTTAATGTAGGTGATTATGTATTGCTATACAACTCTTGTTTAACATTTTTTGCAGGAAAACTTCTCTCTAAATGGGAAGGTCCTTATGTTATCGAGGAGGTCTACCGTTTCGGTGCCATAAAAATCAACAACTTCGAAGGCACAAATCTGAAGGTGGTGAACGGTCAAAGAATCAAACATTATATCTCAGGTAATCCCATAAATGTTGAAACCAATGTTATCGAAACCATAACCCCGGAGGAATACATAAGGGACACTTTCCGGAACGTTTCAGACTCCAAAAAGGAATAGGTATGTGGTACGGTAAGTAAACCGACTCCAAAACAGTTTTTAAGGCAATATTTCTCTGTTTTGGAATATTTAGAAAAATAGAAAAATAAGAAGCAGTCCGGGAAGGACACAAGGGCTCCACGAGGGTGGAGGGCGCGCCCTACCCTACTGGGCGCGCCCACTACCTCGTGGGCACCTTGTGCGCTTTTTTGGACTCCGTTTTCTTACAAGACACGTATTTTGGTCGGTAAAAATTCATTATATAACCTCCCGGGGGTTTTGACTCCCGTATCACGCAAAAATCTCCTATTTGTGTTTTGAGTTGTTGCTGTTGCAGATTAGACCAGGATGTCTTCGCAAGAGTCAGTCGGGGAGAGCCGGGTGTCTCATCTGGCACCGAGATCAATGACAAACGATCATGTTAACCCCTTTGGGCCAACAACGGAGGAAGCGATGGAGGCTGATTTGAAGAGGATAGATGCCATGGAAGAGGATCAAGAAGTCACTTCTCGCCTCCAAGCTGGATTCACAATGGGAGAACTGCAGAGCTCAGCTATTCCAAACTCGGTTATCCCTTCCAATGTTAGATTTCTTTCTTATGAGAATATGAAAAAGAGTGTCACTGGTTCTCCCGCAGCTATGCAGCACCCTTGGGTGCAGGGAGCTTTGGCTGTTACAGGAAAACTCCGAAAGGAAATAATGGACCTCAAGCAGCAAGTTAACAAGCTTGAGGAGGAGAATCGTATCTTGAGGGGCATCATCGCCAAGAACATCACATCACCATCCCCGAAAAGAGAGACATAACCACATGGGTATGGGCACTCCACTTGGCAATTGCCAAGCTTGGGGGAGTGCCCCGGTATCGTATCACCATCACTTTTATCTTTACCGTTTTCTTAGTTCGATCCTTTTGGTAATATCTTGATCTAGTAGAATAAAAGTTCTTAGTATGATCTAGTCGTGAGTTTTGCTTTATTATCCTTCTATGTAATCGAGTCCATGAGCTATATAATAAAGATTAGTGTTGAGTCAAGGGCTTGATTATTTTGCCATGATCCTAAGTGAATAAAAGAAAAGAGAAAGAAATAAAAAGAAACAAAAAGATCATGTGACTCTTATGGAGAGTAATGAGCTCACATAGAAAGAGTATGATGAATAAAAGTTATTGAGGGTTGACAAACATAGTTTTGGTCATCGTTGCAATTAATAGGAAGTAATAAAGAAAGAGAGGTCTTCACGTATAAATATACTATCTTGGACATCTTTTATGATTGTGAGCACTCATTAAAATATGACATGCTAAAGAGTTGACATTGGACAAGGAAGACAACGTAATGGGTTATGTTTTCTTACATCTGAGACAAATTATATTGTCTTGGATCCTCCAACATGTTGAGCTTGCCTTTCTCCCTCATGCTAGCCAATTCATTGCACCAAGTAGAAATACTACTTGTGCTTCCAAATACCCTTAAACCAGTTTTGCCATGAGAGTCCACCATGCCTACCTATGGATTGAGTAAGATCCATCAAGTAAGTTGTCATCGGTGCAAGCAATAAAAATTGCTCTCTAAATATGTATGATTGATTGGTGTGGAGGAAATAAGCTTTATACGATCGTGTGATATCGAAGTAATAAAAGCGACAGACTGCATAATAAAGGTCCATATCACAAGTGGCAATATAAAGTGACGTTCTTTCGCATTAAGATTTTGTGCATCCAACCATAAAAGCGCATGACAACCTCTGCTTCCCTCTACGAAGGGCCTATCTTTTACTTTTATCTCCTACATTGCATAAGAGTCATGGTGATCTTCACCCTTCCTTTTTACATTTTATCCTTTGGCAAGCACAATATGTTGGAAAGATCCTGGTATATATGGCTAATTGGATGTGAGTTTTCATGAACTATTACTGTTGACATTACCCTTGAGGTAAAACGTTGGGAGGCAAAACTATAAGCCCCTATCTTTCTCTGTGTCCGATTAAAACTCCATACCCATAAGTATTGCGTGAGTGTCAGCAATTGTGAAAGACTATATGATAGTTGAGTATGTGGACTTGCTGAAAAGCTCTTATACATTGACTCTTTCCTATGTTATGATAAATTGCAATTGCTTCAATGACTGAGATTATAGTTTGTTAGTTTTCAATGAAGTTTACGATTCATACTTGATATTGTGATTGAATTATTACTCTAGCATAAGAAATCATATGACAAGAATTATATAAGTTGTTGTTCTAAGAATGATCATGATGCCCTCATGTCCGTATTTTATTTTTATCGACACCTCTATCTCTAAACATGTGAACATATTTTTCGATTTCGGCTTTTCTCTTGAGGACAAGCGAGGTCTAAGCTTGGGGGAGTTGATACGTCCATTTTGCATCATGCTTTTATATCAATATTTATAGCATTATTGGCTGTTATTACACATTATGTCACAATACTTATGCCTATTCTCTCTTATTTTACAAGGTTTACATAAAGAGGGAGAATGCCGGCAGCTGGGATTCTGGGCTGGAAAAGGAGCAAATATTAGAGACCTATTCTGCACAGCTCGAAAAGTCCTGAAACTTCACGGAAGATGTTTTCCAAATATATAAAAAATACTGAGCACAAGAACTTCACCAGGGGGCCACACCTTGCTCACGAGGGTGGGGGTGCGCCCTACCCCTCTGGGCGCGCCCCCCCTACCTCGTGGGCCCCCTGGTGGCCCTCCGGTGACCATCTTCTGCTATATGGAGTCTTTCGATGGGAAAAAATCATAAGCCGTCTTCTCGGACGAAACTCCGCCGCCATGAGGCGGAACCTTGGCAGAACCAATCTAGGGCTCTGGCGGAGCTGTTCTGCCGGGAAAACTTCCCTCCCGAAGGGGGAAATCACCGCCATCGTCATCACCAACGCTCCTCTCATCGGGAGAGGGCAATCTCCATCAACATCTTCATCAGCACCATCTCATCTCAAAACCCTAGTTCATCTCTTGTATCCAATTCTTGTCTCCAAGTCCGGGATTGGTGCTAGTAGGTTGCTAGTAGTGTTAATTACTTCTTGTAGTTGATGCAAGTTGGTTTAATTGGTGGAAGATCATATGTTCAGATCCTATATGCATATTAATACCCCTCTGATTATGAACATGTTTATGCTTTGTGAGTAGTTACTTTTGTTCCTAAGGACATGGGAGAAGTCTTGCTATTAGTAGTCATGTGAATTTGGTACTCGTTCGATATTTTGATGAGATGTATGTTGTCTCTCCTTTAGTGGTGTTATGTGAACGTCGACTACATGACACTTCACCATTATTTGGGCCTAGAGGAAGGCATTGGGAAGTAATAAGTAGATGATGGGTTGCTAGAGTGACAGAAGCTTAAACCCTAGTTTATGCGTTGCTTCGTAAGGGGCTGATTTGGATCCATATGTTTCATGCTATGGTTAGGTTTACCTTAATACTTTTGTTGTAGTTGCGGATGCTTGCAATAGAGGTTAATCATAAGTGGGATGCTTGTCCAAGTAAGGGCAGCACCCAAGCACCGGTCCACCCACATACCAAATTATCAAAGTACCAAACGCGAATCATATGAACGTGATGAAAACTAGCTTGACGATATTCCCATGTGTCCTCGGGAGAGCTTTACATCATATAAGAGTTTGTGCAGGCTTGTCCTTTGCTACAAAAAGGATTGGGCCACCTTGCTGCACCTTATTTACTTTTGTTACTTGTTGCTCATTACAAATTATCTTATCACAAAACTATATGTTACCACTTATTTCAGTACTTGCAGAGAATACCTTGCTGGAAACCGCTTATCATTTCCTTCTGCTCCTCATTGGGTTAGACACTCTTACTTATCGGAAGGACTACGATAGATCCCCTATACTTGTGGGTCATCAGCCACCGAAAACCAATCTAGACCCGTTACGGCACCCTGCCGGAGGGGGAATCCCTCTCCGGTGGCCATCTTCATCATCCCGGCGCTCTCCATGACGAGGAGGGAGTAGTTCTCCCTCGGGGCTGAGGGTATGTACGAGTAGCTATGTGTTTGATCTCTCTCTCTCTCTCTCTCTCTCTCTCGTGTTCTTGAGGTGGTACGATCTTGATGTATCGCGAGCTTTGCTATTATAGTTGGATCTTATGATGTTTCTCCCCCTCTACTCTCTTGTAGTGGATTGAGTTTTCCCTTTGAAGTTATCTTATCGGATTGAGTCTTTAAGGATTTGAGAACACTTGATGTATGTCTTGCATGGGATACCCATGGTGACTATGGGGTATTCTATTGATCCACTTGATGTATGTTTTGGTGATCAACTTGCGGGTTCCGTCCATGAACCTATGCATAGGGGTTGGCACACGTTTTTGTCTTGACTCTCTGGTAGAAACTTTGGGGCACTCTTTGAGGTTCTATGTGTTGGTTGAATAGATGAATCTGAGATTGTGTGATGCATATCGTATAATCATACCCACGGATACTTGAGGTGACATTGGAGTATCTAGGTGACATTAGGGTTTTGGTTGATTTGTGTCTTAAGGTGTTATTCTAGTACGAACTCTAGGGCTGTTTGTGACACTTATAGGAATAGCCCAATGGATTGATTGGAAAGAATAACTTTGAGGTGGTTTCGTACCTTACCTTAATCTCTTCGTTTGTTCTCCGCTATTAGTGACTTTGGAGTGACTCTTTGTTGCATGTTGAGGGATAGTTATGTGATCTAATTATGTTATTATTGTTGAGAGAACTTGCACTAGTGAAAGTATGAACCCTAGGCCTTGTTTCAACGCATTGCAATACCATTTGTGCTCACTTTTACCACTTGTTACCTTGCTGTTTTTATATTCAGATTAAAAAAACCATTATCTACTATCCATATACCACTTGTATCACCATCTCTTCGCCGAACTAGTGCACCTATACAATTTACCATTGTATTGGGTGTGTTGGGGACACAAGAGATTCTTTGTTATTTGGTTGCAGGGTTGCTTGAGAGAGACCATCTTCATCTTACGCCTCCTACGGATTGATAAACCTTAGGTCATCCACTTGAGGGAAATTTGCTACTGTCCTACAAACCTCTGCACTTGGAGGCCAAACAAAGTCTACAAGAAGAAGGTTGTGTAGTAGACATCACACGCCACTGCGCCCCGTACGCGCCCCACCGCGTCTGGCTGCGCGCCGTCCGTCCCCTCGCCGCACCCTGCCGCTCCCGTCGTCGTGTGTTGCGCCCGCAGCTGCCCTTGCCCGTGCGTGCCGGCAACTATTGCTGCTCGCGGCCGCTGCCTGCTGCTTTGCCGCTGTTGCCGCTGAAGCTCTGCTGCTGTTGACTTCTTGCTACTGCTCTTGCTTCCTACTGCTACTTATTGTTGTTGTACCCGCTAGTTTGCCACCGCCGCTGCTCCGTGCTTATGCCGCTACTCGGTTGCTGGTGCTACTGTAGCCTGCTACCTCCGGCTGTGGCTGCTGCTGACCATGGCCAAGGCCATGGTCGTGGTGTGTGTGAGTGTGGTGTGTGCTGTGTGTGTATGCAGCATGGTGTGTGTGAGTGTGATGTGTGAGTGTGTGTGGTGCCGGCCCAAACTAGTTTAGGTCTATTTGGCTAGATTAGTTCAAGGATTAATTCTGTTGTTTAGATAGTATTAGTTTAGTGCTAGATTAGCCTAATAACTTATGACATGTGGCCCTCTGTTTTAAATTAGTTTAGTTAATTCTCTTTTTCCACATGGGCAAATGACAAATGGGCCCCGCTTTGACCCTGTTGACTGGTCAACTATTGACTTTGACCCTGGCCCCACTATCATACACATGGCTAGCCCCCTAGTAGGTGTAAAAAGGATTCTGCCTATTTAGTAATTAAACGAATTAGATAAATAAAATAAATGTAGAAAATGCTTAAAACTTTGGAAAATCATAGTAATTAAATCATAAGTCAGATGAAATTAATTTATATATGAAAGTTGCTCAGAAAAATCCAAGGAAACCGAATATGCAATTCGTTCATCCATCACATACCCCTAGCATGCTGAACTTGGAACCGTCCCCTCTCTTTCATCTGTCAGGAAAATGCCAAACGCCGAGAAAACCCCTCCGGACATTTTCCCTCTCTGTCTGCAACGTGTAGTACTGCGTTAGGTCGCCCTCAGCGCAGCGTTTTGCTTTGTCATGCCATGTGATGCATTGTTTGCTCTATTATTTATTATGTTCCCTTTTAGTTACTTCTTTCCGGTAGACCCCGAGATCGCGGTTGAACAGGTGCTCGACTGCTTCACCGTGGAAGGTTCTTATATGTCTTCAGAGCTTCCAGGCAAGCCCCCCCTTTGATCAACCCGATATCGCCTATTCCTTCTCTCTACTGCTTGCATTAGAGTAGTGTAGCATGTTACTGCTTTCGGTTAATCCTATTTTGTTGCATAGTCTGTCATTCTTGCTACAATTGTTGGTACCTTTACCTGCTATCCTAATACTTAGAATAGGTTGCTAGTATTACATCAGTGGCCCTACACTCTTGTCCATCTGTCATGCTATATTACTGGGTCGTGATCACTCGGGAGGTGATCACGGGTATATACTATACTATTACATTACTTATGTTACTGTTCGGAGATGGGGGCAGAAGGGGCAGGTGGTTCCATCCAGGTAGTGGTGGGCCTGGGTTCCCGATGGCCCCCGAGTGTTACTTTGTGGTGGAGTGACAGGGCAGGTTGTGACCACCTAGGAGACAGGTCGGCCTAGTCCTGGTTGCTACCTCTTGAGCACTTGCGTTGGTTTTCCCTTGAAGAGGAAAGGGTGATGCAGCAAAGTAGTGTAAGTATTTCCCTCAGTTTTTGAGAACCAAGGTATCAATCCAGTAGGAGGCCACGCACGAGTCCCTCGCAACTACACAAAGAAATAAATCCTCGCAACCAACGCGATAAGGGGTTGTCAATCCCTACACGGTCACTTACGAGAGTGAGATCTGATAGATATGATAAGATAATTTTTTTGGTATTTTTATGATAAAGAGAAATAAAAGATGCAAAGTAAAATAAAAGGCAATAAAAATAACTAAGTATTGAAAGATTAATATGATGGAAAATAGACCCGGGGGCCATAGGTTTCACTAGTGGCTTCTCTCAAGAGCATAAGTATTTCACGGTGGGTAAACAAATTATTGTTGAGCAATTGACAGAATTGACCATAGTTATGAGAATATCTAGGTATGATCATGTATATAGGCATCATGTCCGAGACAAGTAGACCGACTCCTGCCTGCATCTACTACTATTACTCCACACATCGACCGCTATCCAGCATGCATCTAGAGTATTAAGTTCAAGAGAACAGAGTAACGCTTTAAGCAAGATGACATGATGTAGAGGGATAAACTCATGCAATATGATATAAACCCCATCTTGTTATTCTCGATGGCAACAATACAATACGTGCCTTGCTGCCCCTACTGTCACTGGGAAAGGACACCGCAAGATTGAACCCAAAGCTAAGCACTTCTCCCATTGCAAGAAAGATCAATCTAGTAGGCCAAACCAAACTGATAATTCAAAGAGACTTGCAAAGATAACCAATCATACATAAAAGAATTCAGAGAAGATTCAAATATTGTTCATAGATAAACTTGATCATAAACCCACAATTCATCGGTCACAACAAACACACCGCAAAAGAAGATTACATCGAATAAATCTCCACAAGAGAGGGGGGACTTTGTATTGAGATCCAAAAAGAGAGAAGAAGCCATCTAGCTAATAACTATGGACCCGTAGGTCTGAAGTAAACTACTCACACTTCATCGGAGAGGCTATGGTGTTGATGTAGAAGCCCTCCGTGATCGATGCCCCCTTCGACGGAGCTCCGGAAAAGGCCCCAAGATGGGATCTCGTGGATATAGAAAGTTACGGCGGTGGAATTAGGGTTTTGGCTCCGTATCTGGTAGTTTTGGGGTATGTAGGTATATATAGGAGGAAGGAGTACGTCGATGGAGCAACAGGGGGCCCACGAGGATGGAGGGTGCGCCTGGGGGGGCCTACCTCGTGCCTTCCTCGTTGATTGCTTGACGTAGGGTCCAAGTCCTTTGGATCATGTTCGTTCCAAAAATCACGTTTCCGAAGGTTTCATTCCGTTTGGACTCCGTTTGATATTATTTTTCTGTGAAACCCTAAAATAGGCAAAAAACAACGATTCTGGGCTGGGCCTCCGGTTAATAGGTTAGTCCCAAAAATAATACAAAAGTGTATAATAAAGCTCAATAATGTCCAAAACAGAATATAATATAGCATGGAACAAACAAAAATTATAGATACGCTGGAGACGTATCAAGCATCCCCAAGCTTAATTCATGCTCGTCCTCAAGTAGGTAAATGATAAAAACAGAATTTTGGATGTGGAATGCTACTTGGCATAATTTCAATGTAATTCTTCTTAATTGTGGTATGAATATTCAGATCCGAAAGATTCAAGATAAAATTTCAATATTGACATAAAAATAATAATACTTCAAGCATACTAACTAAGCAATTATGTCTCTTCAAAATAACATGGCCAAAGAAAGTTATCCCAACAAAATCATACAGTCTGGCTATGCTCTATCTTCACCACACAAAGTATTTAAATCATGCACAACCCCGATAACAAGCCAAGCAATTGTTTCATACTTTTGGTGTTCTCAAACTTTTTCAATCTTCACGCAATACATGAGCGTGAGCCATGGACATAGCACTTTAGGTGGAATAGAATGGTGGTTGTGGAGGAGACAAAAGGGGGGAAGATAGTCTCACATCAACTAGGCGTATCAACGGGCTATGGAGATGCCCATCAATAGATATCAATGTGAGTGAGTAGGAATTGCCATGCAACGGATGCACTAGAGCTATAAGTATATGAAAGCTCAACAAAAGGAACTAAGTGGATGTGCATCCAACTCACTTGCTCACGAAGACCTAGGGCATTTTGAGGAATCCCATCATTGGAATATACAAGCCAAGTTATATAATGAAAAAGTCCCACTAGTATATGAAAGTGATAACATAGGAGACTCTCTATTATGAAGATCATGGTGCTACTTTGAAGCACAAGTGTGGTAAAAGGATAGTAGCATTGTCCCTTCTCTCCTTTTCTCTCATAGTTTTTTTTATTTGGGCCTTCTCTTTTTTATGGCCTCTTTTTTTTCATCCGGAGTCTCATCCCGACTTGTGGGGGAATCATAGTCTCCATCATCCTTTCCTCAATGGGACAATGCTCTAATAATGATGATCATCACACTTTTATTTTCTTACAACTCAAGAATTACAACTCGATACTTAGGACAAGATATGACTCTATATGAATGCCTCCGGCGGTGTACCGGGATGTGCAATGACTCATGAGTGACATGTATGAAAGAATTATGAACGGTGGCTTTGCCACAAATACTATGTCAACTACATGATCATGCAAAGAAATATGGCAATGATGGAGCGTTTCATAGTAAACGGAACGGTGGAAAGTTGCATGGCAATATATCTCGGAATGGCTATGGAAATGCCATGATAGGTAGGTATGGTGGCTGTTTTGAGGAAGGTATATGGTGGGTGTATGATACCGGCGAAAGGTGCACGGTATTAGAGAGGCTAGCAATGGTGGAAGGAAGAAAAGTATGATCCATGGACTCAACATTAGTCATAAAGAACTCATATACTTATTGCAAAAATCTACAAGTTATCAAAGCAAAGTATTACGCGCATGCTCCTAGGGGGATAGATTGGTAGGAAAAGACCATCGCTCGTCCCCGACCGCCACTCATAAGGAAGACAATCAATAAATAAATCATGCTCCGACTTCATCACATAACGGTTCACCATACGTGCATGCTACGGGAATCACAAACTTTAACACAAGTATTTCTCAAAAAAAATCACAACTACTCAAATAGCATGACTCTAATACTACCATCTCCATATCTCAAAACAATTATCAAGACACTCATAAGAAATTTTTTATTAATCTTGAATGCCTAACATAATTAAAGCAAATTACCATGCTGTTTTGTAGGACTCTCAAAATAATCTAAGTGAAGCATGAGAGAACAATAGTTTCTATAAAACAAATCCACCGACGTGCTCTAAAAGATATAAGTGAAGCACTAGAGCAAAAACTATATAGCTCAAAAGATATAAGTGAAGCACATAGAGTATTCTAACAATTTCCGAATCAAGTGTGTCTCTCTCAAAAGGTGTGTAAAGTAAGGATGATTGTGGAAAACTAACAAATAAAGACTCAAATAATACAAGACGCTCCAAGCAAAACACATATCATGTGGTAAATAAAAATATAGCTCCAAGTAAAGTTACCGATGCAAGTAGACGAAAGAGGGGATGCCTTCCGGCGCATCCCCAAGCTTTGGCTTTTAGGTGTCCTTAGATTATCTTGGGATACCATGGGCATCCCCAATCTTAGGCTCTTTCCACTCCTTATTCCATAATCCATCAAATCTTTTACCCAAAACTTGAAAACTTCACAACACAAAACTTAAAGTAGAAAATCTTGTGAGCTCCGTTAGCGAAGGAAAACAAAACACCACTTCAAGGTACTGTAATTAACTCATTTTTTATTTATATTGGTGTTAAACCTACTGTATTCCAACTTCTCTATGGTTTATAAACTATTTTACTAGCCATAGATTCATCAAAATAAGCAAACAACACACGAAAAACAGAATCTTTCAAAAACAGAACAGTCTGTAGTAATCTGTAGCTAACGCAAGATCTGGAACCCAAAAAAATTCTAAAACAAATTTCTGGACGTGAGGAATTTATCTATTAATCATCTTCAAAAAGAATTAACTAAATATCCCTTTCCAAATAAAAATGGAAGCAATTCTCGTGAGCGCTAAAGTTTCTGTTTTTACAGCAAGATTAAAAAGACTTTCCCCAAGTCTTCCCAACGGTTCTACTTGGCACAAACACTAATTAAACACAAAAAACACAAACAAAACAGAGGCTAGATAAATTATTTATTACTAAACAGGAGCAAAAAGCAAGGAATAAAAATAAAATTGGGTTGCCTCCCAACAAGCGCTATCGTTTAACGTCCCTAGCTAGGCATAAAAGCAAGGATAGATCTAGGTATTGCCATCTTTGGTTTTAGGGAAGAAAAGAGCAAACTTTCTATCTATGAAATTAATCTTTCTATTTTGATAAAGCACATGGCTATTAATGGTAGAAGAAAGATTAAGTACATTACGGAAATTTGTATCTAAGTTAGCCTTCATCTCTTTGATAGATTCGTTTTGGTAAGAGAGCAAAAGAGATGTAGATTCAACTTTCTCATTCATGGGGTGCCCAAATATGGTTTTCATCTTTTCATAAGTGTCTACGGCATCCCCTTCAAGAAAACCTTCTTCAAATATAGAATCTAGGACATGCTTAAAATAAGAAGGTAGGGCAACATAAAAGCTTTTTAAGTAAATTTCAATTTGGTATTGAGGCACATAGCTAGCCCTGATCCTTAATAGTCTATCCCAAGCATCTTTCAAAGATTCATCAAGTAAATAACGAAAATTTCCGGAATCATTTTCATCAAAATTATTAAGATTCTCATTGATAACTCCGGTAGGTCTTTCCATAGCATCTTTATTTATGAGTTTAGCGAGAATAGAAGGATTGTCCAAAGCACTAAAACTCGGGAGAGAACTCCCAACCCTTTTTGATTCTGACATAGCGGAAGAAAGGTGAGCGGAAAAGAGAAGGCGAATAAAACGACAAGGGTGAAGTGGGGGAGAGGAAAATGAGAGGCAAATGGCAAATAATGTAATGCGGGAGATAAGGATTTGTGATGGGTACTTGGTATGCTGACTTTTGCGTAGACCTCCCCGGCAACGGCGCCAGAAATCCTTCTTGCTACCTCTTGAGCACTTGCGTTGGTTTTCCCTTGAAGAGGAAAGGGTGATGCAGCAAAGTAGCATAAGTATTTCCCTCAGTTTTTGAGAACCAAGGTATCAATCCAGTAGGATGCCACGCACGAGTCCCTCGCACCTACACAAACAAATAAATCCTCGCAACCAACGCGATAAGGGGTTGTCAATCCCTACACGGTCACTTACGAGAGTGAGATCTGATAGATATGATAAGATAATTTTTTTGGTATTTTTTTGATAAAGAGAAATAAAAGATGCAAAGTAAAATAAAAGGCAATAAAAATAACTAAGTATTGAAAGATTAATATGATGGAAAATAGACCCGGGGGCCAAAGGTTTCTCTAGTGGCTTCTCTCAAGAGCATAAGTATTTCACGATGGGTAAACAAATTACTGTTGAGCAATTGACAGAATTGAGCATAGTTATGAGAATATCTAGGTATGATCATGTATATAGGAATCATGTCCGAGACAAGTAGACCGACTCCTGCCTGCATCTACTACTATTACTCCACACATCGACCTCTATCCAGCATGCATCTAGAGTATTAAGTTTAAGAGAACAGAGTAACGCTTTAAGCAAGATGACATGATGTAGAGGGATAAACGCATGCAATTTAGATATATTATAACTGAGCACCCTCCCAGCCCTCTCAGGCCATTAGCATTCCTGACCATTCGATCGTCAGTTTCAGTCATTTTCGGTCGTGCGATTAGCTCGGAATCTCGCGCCTGGTAGCTTCGATCGCTACCACCAAGCGCTAGCCTATTGGGCCGCTACTCCCGTGACAATTTGGGAAGGCTGACATGGTCCGATGCTCAGTTTCTCGCTAACTGGGCCGCTGTCCTAAGGGGCTGCTACTCCGGTAGAAAAAACGGTGGCCTCTGGTTAATCGGGCTTGTTTACACTCGAAGCCGATTCAACCCCTCGAAGCCCGCAAGCACGCCCATCTTGTTTCGTCTCTCTTTCCCCGACCTCCCCTCGCCGCCGCCGCCACTGTCGACGCCAACCTCCAGCGACGACGTTCCTCTCTCACTCAAGCGACAAAAGGCACCCCCGTCGACAGGTACACGTCTGACACGCACGAGGGGCCGGCCGACGGTAAGAACAAGAAGGCGATGGTGGACGAGTCACCGCCGCTGACGCACGTCCCAAACCAGTGGGTCGCCTTCTGCACCGACCACTCCTGGTCGCAGCGCGTGCACGACGTTCTCCTACATCTCAGCGACGCGGGCATCGCGGCCTTGCTGAGGGAGTTGAATTGGTGCGCTCCCCTCATCTCTCTTTTCCTCTTCCCCCGTTCTCTTCTCTTCCTCATTGCTCCTCCTCCTCCAATCTCTCCCATCAGGAAGGTTGGAGGCGGCGCACACGGCTAGGTAGCTCATGAGGGTCTGATGGGGTGAGCAACGAGGGCGGCTACCTGCAGAAGAGGAGAGCTCGATACAAGCAACATTGAGGAATGATGGCGATTATCGGTGCAGGGACTCCTAATCATCCCTCCCCTGTTCTTCTTGGCTTCAGGGACTACCATTGGGCAGCCTCTTCTTCTCCATGGTGCTCCAGCAACTGCACAAAGAGGTCAATTATCTCGATCAGTGCCCCATAACTCAGGCCGGAGATGATGGAAGGATCTGCACAAGAGGACATGTCTCTGGACAGCCGCCAAGTGTTCTTCGTGCTATGCTACTGCATGAATCGCCTCCTAGCCAGGTAATAGTTACACTATAAATCTGAAATGCATAAGGAGGACTAAGCATAAGACATTAGGGATGATTAGGGTTGGTTTGTTCCGTGTTAAGAAAGTAAGGTTTTTCTTTTGGCTTGGCATATGCTTCTCAGGTGGTTTTATCTGCCCAAACAGGGCGCTCAAATTGTGAATTGAGATCACTCCTTCAAGAAGACAAGAAACTAAATTTTATGTGTCTAAAATCAAATGCTAGCTCTTGAGTTATTCTCTACCAGTCTGCATATCCACTCCTTTGTATGTTCTAATGCACCATGGTTATCACTTAGTTGAACTTGCTATTTTAGTGATATAATTTTTTCAATATAACTTTGTTTATCAAGCTGATCAAATTTCTCTTTTTTATTACACTTCTTCTCTTTTTTTCTAAAGAACATAACTAACATAATTTGATTGTCCGTTCTTCAAGTTTTGAGCATAATTGGGTTCTGACTGTGAGAGTATCATTTACAATGTAAAAGGAGGCACACATAACTAGAAATATACAGCGAATTCGCTTAGTCTGTGTCACATGACATCCATCCCATCAGTCACTATAGTCACAAGACTACCCCGCGGATGGATGTTGCAGTCAGTGGCCATGAAGAGGCTTATGCCTGAGTGGAGGTGCAGTACCGGATGCTGAGAGAAAATGTTACCCACCCGGCTACAAGGATAGCTGGGAGGAGGAAGAACCGAGCCACATGGGTAACTTGAAGGGAAAAAATCAGTGGCACCACCGTCCATTTTCTCATGCCTCCCCTTCTACAGATACACAACCACTGCCCTTGCTGCTTCTCAACTCCACCTTTGTCCTTGGCACCATTGGCATTGACGCAGTCGTCCATCTGCATGCCGCATCAGTTAAGAAGTAGGCACATCAACTATGTGCTGATGCCCAATTTGCATCTAGGCATCATGTATGTTGCTTTGTTTCTCCTGTACTACTGCTCGCACAGTTATTTCTGTTTACTTTGTCTTTTTTTTGCTTACTATTGGATCTTAGTCTGGATTGCGCACCCTGATTCCACCTGTTTTTACATGTGATTTGGTTTGGTGGATTTGGAGCAAGGATTTGGTTGCTGCTAAAATTAGAATACTTGGGAGATTCATGGAGCAACAAACATGACATGATCAAATCAAACCATTTAATTGGAGACAAGGATTGCTGAGTACAAAGGATTGTAATTTTGGCCTTCAGTACTATTGATGTGCGTCCTTTTCAATTTTCAGTGTTTAAATTTTTTATGTTGTGCTATCTGGTGGAATCTAGAATGTGAGCAGTTGGGCACTGATAATAGGAACAGGAATGGTTCTGCCAATGAAGCATTTTTATATTTGTTTTGATACCATGTAATGTAAGCGCAGTTTCAGATTGAAGAATGTTATTCTAAGAGGCTATATGGTCTAATGATATATACAATAACTTCATACCGTGTGCTTAGGGTGTGAGTAAGAAGCATAACTGTCTACATATAGGCAAATCTTTCTACAATTTGGCAATAAAATAGTGGTACATCAAATTATTATTTCATTTGTCTTTTTTCTCTTGCATTATAATGTGGAATAAAGATACTTAGGTTCTCTCTATATCTTTTTTCTTACATTATGATTTCAAATGAACATTCCCTTGGTTCTTAAGATCATTAGATGAATGGTTATTTACACCGTATGTGCCTTTTATTCCTAGAATCATCTTTCCCTTGCATAGTATTTCAGAACAAAGAGTGTTTACAATTTCTTGGCACTCTTTCCAAATGGATCATCCTGTCATTTATAATTTTCTTATTCCGGGTCATGAGAGTAGGGCATTGCTGCAACCTATTGACGTGTACACATTATATCATAAGATACCCTTATGATGCATCTTTAGTTCAGTACTTTCATCACTGTCTTTCTTGTTCATCAGATTGAACGAGGATGCTACAGATTTAAGTGTTGCTGATTGATATATATCCACTGAGCCAGCTAAAACTGTGATTGATTCCATAGCTGCTGCCATGTCAAGAACAATTTATACTCATCTTTGCATAGTTTTTACATAGTTTAGTTTCTAATGTACACAACCAAGTTTGGCTTCAATTTTCAGGCTGCTTACAAAATGGTATTTGCATTGTCTTGGCCTGTTATCTATACTAATTCTTCATTTTTACTGATTAGAGCTATTATCTATACGCTTATATTGTCCTCTTCTGCATCACTAACGCCGCAGTTTGGTCAAGGATGCACACAAATCCCTCTTTATCTAACTTCAGAACCAGCTGAACATCCTCAATATAGGCATAGCACCTCTCTACTCCAAACTCAACTTGAATACATCCTTTTCCACCACCCACATGAACCGCCGACTTCTTTTGCACATAACGACGACTCTGTTCAGGTTTGTACTATTTTCCACATTTAAATTTACATTATATAGCTTGTTATAGAGATTTCTGCTACGAGCCTAACTCTCTTATCATGATCCCAACAGAGCAATCACTTCACTAATTTTGTTCAGAGTTGCATAATGCACACGCCGACTGCTTCGTGTAGTTTATATTGCTGACGGATGTGTGCCTTTTCCTTTTTGAGCTCTGTATGCCATTCCCGACAAGTATAGAAGATAATATTCATGTAAAATGATCAGTATTTCATTTGCACAAAATGGATCAGAAGTTCGAGTATTTCACTAAAAGTAAGAATTTAACTCTTTCATCTTTCTATATATTTAGTAACTTTCTATCATTCTATTGGAAAAATGGACGGGCGCAGCAACGCGCGCCCTCAATGATCTAGTATGATATAAACCCCATCTTGCTATCCTCGATGGCAACAATACAATACATGCCTTGCTGCCCCTACTGTCACTGGGAAAGGACACCGCAAGATTGAACCCAAAACTAAGCACTTCTCCCATTGCAAGAAAGATCAATCTAGTAGGCCAAACCAAACTGATAATTCAAAGAGACTTGCAAAGATAACCAATGATACATAAAAGATTTCAGAGAAGATTCAAATATTGTTCATAGATAAACTTGATCATAAACCCACAATTCATCGATCTCAACAAACACACCGCAAAAGAAGATTACATCGAATAGATCTCCAACAGAGAGGGGGATAACTTTGTATTGAGATCCAAAAAGAGAGAAGAAGCCATCTAGCTAATAACTATGGACCCATAGGTCTGAAGTAAACTACTCACACTTCATCGGAGAGGCTATGGTGTTGATATAGAAGCCCTCCGTGATCGATGCCCCCTCCGGCGGAGCTCCGGAAAAGGCCCCAAGATGGGATCTCATGGATGCAGAAAGTTACGGTGGTGGAATTAGGGTTTTGGCTCCATATCTGGTAGTTTTGGGGTACGTAGGTATATATAGGAGGAAGGAGTACGTCGATGGAGCAACAGGGGGCCCACGAGGATGGAGGGTGCGCCTGGGGGGGCCTACCTCGTGCCTTCCTCGTTGATTGCTTGACGTAGGGTCCAAGTCCTCTGGATCATGTTCGTTCCAAAAATCACGTTCCCGAAGGTTTCATTCCGTATGGACTCCGTTTGATATTCTTTTTCTGCGAAACCCTAAAATAGGCAAAAAACAGCAATTCTGGGCTGAGCCTCCGGTTAATAGGTTAGTCCCAAAAATAATATAAAAGTGTATAATAAAGCCCAATAATGTCCAAAACAGAATATAATATAGCATGGAACAATCAAAAATTATAGATACGTTGGAGACGTATCACTGGTCAGCGTCCGCGGATATTTTAAATAACACGCTTAACGAGATCTTGGTATTTGATCTGAGTCTGGCCACTGGCCTATACGCACTAACCAACTATGCGGGAATAGTTATGGGCACTCGACGTCGTGGTATCAGCCGAAGCCTTCTCGACGTCAGCGACTGAGCTGCGCGCGCCGGGTTGGACCGCATAACACAACTTCCTTTGTAATGGAGGTTGCTAGGTCTGCTCACCGGCCGCGTATGCAATGTGCAGGTGTGCAATGGGTGATGGGCCCAGACCCCTGTGCGCTTAGGATTTAGACCGGCGTGCTGACCTCTCTGTTGTGCCTAGGTGGGGCTGTGATGTGTTGATCTTCCGAGGCCGGGTATGACCCAGGAAAGTGTGTCCAGCGAAAGGGGATCGAGCATGTTGGGTTATGTGGTGCACCCCTGCAGGGAAGTTTATCTATTCGAATAGCTGTGTCCCTCGGTAAAAGGATGACTCGGAGTTGTACCTCGACCTTATGACCACTAGAACTGGATACTTAATAAAACACACACTTCCAAGTGCCAGATACAACCCGGTGATCGCTCTCTCACAGGGCGACGAGGAGAGGATCATCGGGTAGGATTATGCTATACGATGATACTTGGTGAACTTACCATCTACTCTCTTCTATATGCTTCAAGATGGAGGCTGCCAGAAGCATAGTCTTCTATAGGACTAGCTATCCCCCTCTTATTTTGGCATTTTGTAGTTCAGTCCATAAATACTACCCACTTCATTGATACCAATGCATATGTAGTGTAGATCCTTGCTTGCGAGTACTTTGGATGAATACTCACAGTTGCTTTGCTACTTCTTTTTCCCCTTCCGGTTATTGCGATCATATGATGGAGTCCAGGAGCTAGAGGATTCTGAGGATGTTTCTACGTGGAGTTCGGTTTCGAGGAGTAGTTAGGAGCTCCCAGGCAGGAGGCCATGCCTTTTCGTTCATTGCTACTTTTGTGCTAGCCTTCTTAAGGCAAACTTGTTTAACTTATGTCCGTGCTCAGATATTATTGCTTCCCCTGACTCTTGTGTATTCGAGCCCTCGAGGCCCCTGGCTTGTAATATAAGGCTTGTATTATTTTAATTTTTGTCTAGGGTTGTGTTATGATATCTTCCCGTGAGTCCTTAATCTTGATCGTACACATTTACGTATACGATTAGTGTACGGTCAAATCAGGGGCGTCACATCATTGTAGCCTATCGAAATTAGCTATGAAATGACTAGAGCTATTAGAGCTCTGATGGATATGAGTAATGCGACAACGTCTCTCAGCCATACCGCTAACGATCCCACAAAGAAATGATCTCTCTAGTCAAGAAAACATACTTGGACTTTACGTTCTCCACCTTTGATCATTGTAATTGCCTCCGTGCAATCCTTGTATATATCAATTGGCAAATTGCTCCATTGAATTGCAAACACAATACCTTTTGAAAGATCGTGGATGTCGCCTAGAGAGGGATTGAATAGGGCTTTAAAATAATTACGGTTTAGGCTTGAACAAGTGTGGAATAATACTAGTGTTTAATTTCTCAAGCACAAAGCCTAAAACAATTAGGCTCACCTATATGCACCAACACCTTATGCTAAGGAAGATAAACAACTATGTGATAGCAAGATATATAACATGAAACACTATGACTATCACATAGTAAAGTGCATAAGTAAAAGGCTCGGGTAAGATATAACCGAGGCACACGGAGACGACGATATATCCCGAAGTTCATACCCTTGCGGATGATAATCTCCGTTTGGAGCGGCGTGGAGGCACAATGCTCCCCAAAAAGCCACTGGGGCCACTGTAATCTCCTCACTTCTTCGCACAATGCAAGATGTTGTGATTCCACTAAGGGACCCTTAGGGCGGGCACCGAACCCGTACACCTTGGCAACCCTTGGGGGTAATCACCGGAACCCGTACAAATAGCTCGAGGCAATCTCCACAACCTAATTGGATACCCCGACGCAAGTCCAGAGCTTTACATCACAATGATTGAGCTCTGTAGCACCATCAACCGTATAGGGCACCCAAACACCCAAGAGGAACAAACTCTAGGGTACCAAGCATTCAAGAGTAATAATCTTCTCAACTTTCACTCCCAGTATCACTGTGGAGAACTCAAACTGATACAGCAAATGCAATGGCAAGGGAACACGGAGTGCCCAAGTCCTTCACACTCAAATCCTACCAAAGCAACGAAAGCTATGTAGGAATATGAGAGGAAGAACAAGAAAGAGAACACAAAGAACTCCAAGATCTAAATCCAAGGGGTTCCCCTCACATAGAGGAGAAAGTGATTGGTGAAAATGTGGATCTAGATCTCCTCTCTCTTTCCCCCCGAAAACTAGTAAGAATCCATGGAGGGATTGGGAGCAAGCTCGAAGAAGGTCAACAATGTGGGAAGAACACAAGCTAGAAGGATAAGGTTCATTGGGGAAGAAGACCCCCTTTTATAGGCACTCCCAAATCCAACTGTTATGCACACAACCCGTGCACAAACGATACTACCGCTCCAGAGAGCGGTACTACCGCTTGGACGATAGAACCCGTAGAGCAGTGCAATGGCGCGGAGCCACGAGGTGGTAGTGCCGCTGGAGCGGTACTACTGCTCGACCTAGTGGTAGTACCGCTGGGGTTACAACTTAGGAGCCTACAGAGGCAGGGCAGGAACAAGGGAATGTGACAGTATCACAACAACGGTACTACTGCTCCGGAGAGCGGTACTACGGCTTACAAGTCATAGTGTTGCGCACCCACTACTACCCTACCACCGTTGAGAGCGCGAGGGTCCAGAAGGAAGCGGTAGTGGGCGGGCGGTACTACCGCTCGTACTACCATTCCACCGTCGTGCAAACCCGACATGAAAAGTCAATCCCCAGAAGCAGCAGCAGTACACGCAAAACTGGACAGCGGTACTACCGCTGCCTAGAGCGGTACTGCCGCTTGAGGCCTTCAAGACATATGCAGCGAAAATAGAGATCAATGAAACCAGAACTGCCACAACTTTTGCAAATGAGCTTCGAATTGCGAAAATTCAAGCTTGTTGGATAGATGACGACAAACTCAAGAAGTGCAGGGGGAGTATGCCTATGATATAGAGGAGTGAAACCTTCATCAGCGAAGAACCAACATAAACTCCCACATCGAAAACATCATAGAAGATGCACATGAACTCCATTTTTGATGAACTCGAGTTTGTCATGAAGATGACCATAACCTCCAAATCTCATATAAAGAAACACCAAACAAGAAGCAAGAAAGATTATGCAAAGATGCAATGGTTTGAGCTCTCTACGAACGATACGATCAAAACTACTCACTCGAGAGCCCCCCTTGATAGTACGACAATCGATCCTACAACCCGGTCTCCCAACTACCACCATGAGACCGGTAAAATAGAAAACCTATCAAGGGCAAACCTTTGCCTTGCACATAGTCCACTTGAGCTACATGATGACGATCTTGACTTCCTCAAATTGGATCACCTTTCTTGATTGCGCTGGAGCGATGAAGACTAATTGATTACTCCCACATAATCAACTAAGGGTGAGCCACTCTTCGGCACATCTTCACAAGTTCACTGTCACCACAATGGACTTGTCATCGCCTCAAGGACATGATCTCTTCGTGATGCTTCACTTGAACTTGCACACCGCAACCTAACCCCGCATAGAACTCTCATGTAGACCATGGGTTGGTACACAAAGCGTAATGGATAATGCTTACCATACCATGGGATCACTTGATCCCTTTCGATACATCTTCTATGCTTTGCGTATTGATAAACTTGATTCACGCTTTTGACTTAGTCTTGATCAACCTTGTATCATGTCTTCTACATAACCAATCTTTGGATAATTCCTTGAATAGCACCTTGGTCATCTCATAAACTCCTTGAAACCAACACACGAACTTTCAAGAAATGCATATGGGAAAATCTTTCAAATATAACTCAAGGCAACCATTAGTCCATAGAGAATGTCATCACTTACCAAAACCACACATGGGGGCACCATGATCTTTCACCTTTCGAGAGAGCTGGGATTTTTGCTTCCAGAGGCCAGTGCAAGAATTAAGGTGTCTGGAGGAACTAAAGATTATAGCACCATCATGGTCCCTTAAAATGCATTTGACTTCTTTAACTATGAATAATATCAAACAATTTCCTCATCTTCGTCCATCTCATATTTCTCTTCAGACGAGGAATCATCCCAGAAAGAAGCTTAAAACAAACTCATCTAGTACAATATAATACTTTCCATTACGATCTAATCATATGTCGTAGAAAAAGGAAACAACTTTTTTACCACGGAGGCTTTTCGTCGACCACCTAGTGTGCAAGGAGGAGGAGGGGCCGTGGCCATCGCTGCGCCAGCTAGGAACGGCGTCAGGGGTGGGTTTGTTGAGCTGAGGAGCTCGGAGTTGCGGATAAAGCCTGCATTGCCGTGTCGTCCAAAAGCCAGGAGCTCTGAAGGAGCGATGGCTTGGCTCGGTGGCGGCGGCCACTATTCGACCTCAATGGTGAGCAGAGACACTGCGGCGACCATTACGGACAGCGGAGGGGCGGCGACTAGCCGAATGAACGCAAATCGGTGATGGTGGCGGGGTTGTTGCGACTACCCGAAGCGGCGGAGTCGCGGCTGAGACAGGCGGGCGACGGACTCAGGGTGGTGATGGTGGTAGCCAAGATCCTGCCACTGACGGTCGCATGGGAAAGACGGGTGTTGCGGCGGGAACTTTCATCGTGGTAGTTGGGTCGCGCGTGACTACAGATGTATTTTGTGGCATCAGGGTGGAGTGCTGCAAATACCCAACACATGGAAAAAAATTATATGAGACCGGGTCTCACGGTTAGCAGGTGAGACTCATCCTGATGAATGACACGTGGCATTCACAAATCACAAAGCATCTAATCTCTCTCCCCCCTGATTTTAAGTGGGGGTGGAGGATGCTTTGTGATTTATAAATGCCACGTGTCATTCATCAGGATGGGTCTCACGTGAGACCTGGTCTCATAAAATTCTTTTCCCCAACACTTGGAGTCAAATTATGGGGCTGACCATTTGGAGATACATCATCTGATGGAGTACGCTTTTTGAGTCCCTAATCCTGTTTTACATCATTTGCTGGAGATGTTTTGAGTTGTGATTTTAATACGGTTGAGGAAAGCAGGTTTTGTCATCGGTGTCTCTAGGTGTCAGCCGATCGATAGACCGTGTGATCGATTCCGTTGCTCACTCACCATTTGATTCGCGTCGCTTCGGCCATTTGTAGGAGTGGCTTGAAGGACATTTGATTAACCTCTTTCACAACCATGGATAAGCCTTCCCTTTTCACCCAACAAATTTTGACCTCAAACTTTCTCTGACATGTTTGAAACATCCATCCTTAGATCGTCCCATCATCGTGTGCAGGCCCAAATATCTTTCTGTAAGAACCTCAGAGGAAATAGCAATAGTGTTTTTTAAATGCTCTTTTATCTGGGCCTCACAACCCTTACCAAAGAAGATAGACGACTTCTGCAAGTTGACATGATAGCCCTGATGGCTCTTCGTAGTCCCGCAATATGCCCTGCAAAGCCATCACATTCCGTTGCTAGGGATCTTAACTATCATCAGCAAATACAAGATGTGTAACATTGAGGCCAGTGCTTCCAAAAGAAACATCACTAAGAGCATCTCCAATAGCTTGTCTATATGAATGTTTATACTCGTTTTTCACGACGTGAACCCAAAACAGACGTCCAACAGCTTGTCTATATGGTCGTCCAAATATACACATCCTCTAAATCGACCTCGACAATGTCAATGCCTGGACATTGTGAAGGCGTCGTCTAAACTCAACTGCAGTCATGATTTCTTCGTCTCCCCAGCGACGACCCACCTATCATGGTCCCTATATATAGACGTTCTGATGCAAAATTGAACGTGTATATAAGAAAATCTTTTTAGACCATTGTCTATATGAATATATAGACATCCAAATATACACATGCTATTGAAGATGCTTTAATCTCTTCTCTTTATGCATTCTTCAGTATAGCCAAGAACCCCCTCCACACAGATACGGGGACAGGAAGTTCCCGTGTCTCAGGCCTCTTGAAGAAATTAAAAATGTCAAATAATCCATCATTTAGCCCGTGCAAACCCCATGCGCATCATCATCTGCTCGAAAAAACATCCGACCCTATTGTAGAAGAGATATAACGCAAATCTTACGCTTTCTCCTTGGAATTCATTCGAACTAATCAATCGCCTTGTCATGAATGAATATTACAAAACTTCAGAGCTCGTTGCCACCCCAGGACCAGCGAGGCGTCCCTGGCCCTGGCAAAGATGATGAGAAGTGGAACATGACAACCGCCCGCCACATGAGGTGCGTGCATAAATACTACTCCCGATCTGCATTTCCTTGCTCCGACCGGCAGCTCGGGTCGGGTCCCGGCGGCATATAATTGCAGAAGCCATCAACAAGGACACGGCTGTTTAAAGGCGAGAGCTAGCACACAGGCAGGCAGGTAATCGTCCCCACTTTCGTACTCGTTTCTTGTTTTATCATCGCAAAAAGAGTGCCACACTATCAGCCGGGCATCTTAGCACTAATCTAGCTTGCGCTTAATTCTCTGCTTGGCCAAACACGGCGCCGTCCATGGGTACGAGCACTGGGCACCTACGGATACACGAACTGCCAAAGGACGGCGCTACGTACATAGCGACATTTAGAGCAACTCCAACAGGCGACTCATTTCGTCCGCGGGCGTTTGTTTGAGTCGGCGCGTTGGACTACCATCATCGATGCAGATACGCTGATCTAAACGGACAAAAACGATCCAAATCTCAAACCAAGCGAACGCCAGGTGGGCGGCCGATCCAAACATACAAAAACGCCGTCCATTTGGGTCGGCGCGTTGGAGTTGATCTTATTCAGGTCACGACGCCGATCAAGCATTTCTCTAAACACCCAAGTGATATCATGAGGTTGGCTTTGCTTCTTGATGATTTTATGGGCGTGGTGGCGGGTGGCCCATGCACCGCTGCTCGTCGCTCAACCACTTAAATACCGATCGCGTCACTCAACTGTTCCGGGAGTGTCCTGGATGCCCAACAGACTTTAACTGCTACAACACGACCATCACATGCGTCTGTCCTCGGTCTACTCTAGTATATTTCCCAAGTGAAAACCGACTAGCGGTAGCGGTACACATCCACGGTATGAACCCCTGGTCAAAGCATGTAGCACCGTTCTTGTATCCACTCGGTTATTTTTGCATGCATTCGCGCAGAATATAATGTCACTATTCCAAGTCACATGAGCAGGGCTAGCTCTGGGATCTGCCTCGGCCAGCACCACATATGGGCACGAAGCAGAGTTCGCTCCTTCACGTCACAGGTGAAAAACAGAGCATATATTCACCCTCACTACCTACCAATACTACAACAGATGGTTGCCTCCCACGTAAGCAGACAAGCAGCACCCAATTTCTCCCTGATTCTGCACCCTTCACTTTCCTCTCTCGAATCTGGACTTCTGGATAAACTCCGATCTCCAATAACAACAGAGTTTTTCCAGAAGAAGTAAAAAAAGAAAAAAAAAACACCAGTATCTGGTTTACAATCTCATACAAAAAATTCATTCTGGATTTGTGAAATAATGAGTGCATGGAGGAACACAAAGGACGGTGTGCACAGCAATTTCCAAAATCTGTACAAAAAGAGCTGTGGCAACAACTGCTGTAGTACAATGCTACATGAAAATGCCTCTCATAGTCATAGAACAGAGCACATGGCTTCTTCATTGATGAAGGATAATTTCAGAGGCAGGAGTATACTAAAAGTGGAGTAAGATCATTTCCTTTGGGAAAATTTCTATGCTTAAGATTTTGCTCGACATATAGATCTATACAGCTCCCGGCAGGGGAGGGGAACACCGACAGTGAAAAAACAAACTAATCCAACCCAAAAGAATCAGACATCTCTTTGCGAATTGCGAGCCAGTAATAACAGTACCTGCGCTGCAGGAATGGATCGAGCAAGAGGCCATCGATCGGGAGCAGGATCATTGGGCCACGGTGCCCCGGGACTGCAAGGTGATGCTCCTCTGACTGGGCATGGCGAGCATGGCGGTGTGGTCCAGGAAGTCCTTGAGCTCCACCACGGCCTGCAGTATCCTCCTGAGGTCGTCGGCGCGCACGAAGCCAGCGGCGCCCAGCCGGCGCACGGCGTAGACGTAGATGGTGAGGCACCCCTTCCTGAACTTGAAGCGCGCCATCTCGCTGCCGGAGAGGCCGCGGATGAGCTTCTTGTTCACGTCCCCGAGCGGGATCATGGCCGGCCACAGCTGGTCCACGGCCGCCTTCATGGCCTCCGACTCGAACACGAAGAGCACCACCTTGGACTTCTTGGTGCCGAGGCCGAGCGTGAGCGTGTGCCACGCCTGGTGCGCCAGGATGGTGAAGCTGGTGGGCATGTAGGCGGTGGTGGACGGGAACGGCAGGCTCTGCAGCTCGCTCAGGAACGACGGCGGGATGTCCAGCAGCCGGAGCAGCTCCAGCGGCGACGCGCGACGCACCGTGAACGACTTGACGATGAACTGCCCGCCGAAGCGGATGCCCTTCACGTCGCCGCACGGCTTGAAGCTCGCCTCCGCCGCCGCCGCCGCGCCGCCGGCCTTGTCCTTCTTCTCCTTGTCCTTCTCCTTGTGCTTGCTGTGCTTGTGCTTCTTCTTCTCCTCTGCCATGGCGATGGCTGGCGTGCCGCTCCTTTGCTTTGCTTTCCCTGCAGTCGCTGCCGCTGCTGGAGTGAGCTGTGCTGCTGGGGAAAAGGCCGTAATGAGGAGCCCCACCGCCACCTCCCTTCCCTTCGCTGTGCCTCCTCCTGCAGCGGCTGCTGGTACGACCATACCGCAAAGTTTCTAGTCAGAGTGAAGGACCATCCACTTCACCACTTGGACATTATTCAGGACGAGCTTGATTAGTAGCTTTATTATCGTACTTAGTATTTTTGTAATCTCTTCGGTTGGGCAGAGAACACGGAGGCGCTGTCGGTTGCCGATGCCCCCGCCTCGTCATACAAAACGAGTTTTTCAGTTTTATAAACCAAGTTATCGCGATTGTTTAAGTACGCGCACGCGTCTGTGTCTCTACTGACTTTGGCCCATTTGTATTAGTAATTAGTGTATGCTTTCTCTCCCTGATGCTTTTTAGTGCGGCCAGCCATCATAGCAACGAAGCTAAAGATCATACTGCTTAAAAGGTGGTACATGATCATAGGCTCTGCCAAAGAGCACCGAGTAGTTTCAGACCTAATAATGAGACCCTGTTGGTGCGCATTTCTAAATCTGGTTCCACTTTTAACACTATTCTTAATTTGTCCTGGGTGTTCATGATGATTGATTGATTTCTTGGAGAAATATAAAAGCATGGGTAATTAAAGAAGAAGATCAATCTAGAGCCGCCAACCAAAGAATTCGATCACAATTATACTCCCTCGAAAACATGCTACGTACCCGTCAGCAGTTGATCCTGAAGGAAACCAATGATCCCTCGCGGAGAAGCAGCAACAATCCTCAGAAGATCAGGTTCGAACTTCCTTTGTTCTTTTCCAGTCACGGCAACTGCGAAAGCGAATGCCCTTGAAGCAATGTGACCTGTCGGAGACTGATCAGGTGAGGATCTTGACAAACAAAAGGCTATCGGCCACAGATGGCACTTCCTACACTTAGAAGTATGGTAAGATTAAAGGCGAATCCATGGAAGAATTATGGCAACAGCGATAGCGCAACAGCTAACGTAGCTATCAGTAGAGCTTATTGAAAATGACGCCGTACAGGAAGCTCCTAAATCTTCCAACCAATTCTTTCGGCTTGTATTTGTGCCACTTCAGTATCCTATATGTAATACTTCTTTTTTCGTTAGTGGATTGGCGTATAGATTTTATGTTAAAGGCTGAACAGTTCCCTTCAGTTCTTAAGAGACTAGATTTTGTTTTCATCGAAAAGGTCTTGCATAGTTCAAATTAAGTGGCTAAGAGCATAAGACTGCATACATTTCAAACACGGAGAATCTGGCTAGTTGCCGGCAGATTTTTTTTTACTTATTGTCACCCCTTTCAGTTTTTCAGACTGTTTTAGATCACAGTGGAGCACTAGAGCGAGAAGATCTAACTCCCAACTGGTGGTTGATATGAAGCTAAGTACATCTCAAAAGTACAGCTGGACACTGATTTTCCAGCGCAACAACCAGTCGTAACATATAAATGCACTAGTCCACATCGATCCTGGTTGATGTGTAGTGCTGTACCTCAGTTACATCAATATGCTTGGAAGGTCATGATTTGAAAGCCCAACAGACATGCTCGGCTCAACTATGGGTACCAGAGTAGATGTCCAAAGCAGAGCAACTATATTTCTGGTAGTAGAATGCAAGAAAGTTGTCGGAATCATGTCTGAGAAAATTAGCTTACCGATTGGAAGGACGGGTGCCAAGATATTCTGACCTTCTGAATTAGGTACGACCGGAGCATTAAAGCACCCCTTGGGACAGGGCTGCATATAAAAGTTGAAAAGCCATGAAAGCATGTAGAGAAAGATCAGAAAATTGAGATGCAAATCATCTCTCAAGAGAGATTATTATGCCCCTTGAAAATACTGGAAGTGCTAAAAACGCTCAGATGAAATTCAGTGTTTTATTAGGATAGAATATCTGAGAGAACCTTGGTGAGTGCATAATGTACAGTTGTACACACAACTAAAGCAAAAGTAAGTCCAAGAAGCGAGCGATTTAACATAAACATCATATTGCAATATTGCAGCACAGTAAAATTCAACACATACAGGCAGATACAGAAGATAAATATAGATGTCAGGCCCTTTCAGAGAGTGAATTATTGTTTTCAAGATCCTGATCTTGTATTGTATAGTCTGATCTTGGGTGCGAGGTGCTATAATAACTGATACTACTCGTGCAGCCAGTTTCCAAATTTCAATTACCAACCCTTTTTGAAGGGAAAGATGTAGAGGAAGTCAGAAGACACAGGCAAGACAAGGCAACAAACGAATAATAATTAAACTTTATACTAGGCCTAGAGCTGTCTCTTTCACCACGAACGAACATACTTGGCTAAATTCAGGCGGACATGCCGCAGACTGCAAACGTGCAAGCACAAATCAGGGCCTGTATTCATGCACTGCATTAGGCGTGATTAATTGTGATAGCAACGCCCCATCCACTGTAGGACACTTGAACCCAACGATGATTGCTCAAAAATTGACCTCAAAATGCCGCAGGAAACCAAAGCATCGGCGAGACGGGCGCGCAGCGCAAACGATAATGAACATGTTAGTACGACCGCACCTAGCAAGCAGACGGAAAATCAACCATGGAAAGCAAGCAGGCAAAACCACACGGGTCAACCGAAGAGCACGAGGAGGAATCAACCACACGCAATCTGCACTGTCGTGTCAGATTGAGAAGGGCGCGAGGCAGCAGCAACTCCAGGCTTGGTTTCAAAGGGAAGAAGGCGCATCGATCGCGGGGGAATTCCATCGAATACCTGGGCTGCGTCTCAGAGCAGGGATGCCGGATCTTCCACCCGTGTGCGCATGCTACCTCGTCGTTCTTCGGGGCTAGTAGTGCATCCCAGACCAAGATCGCTGCCGGAAGACGGGAGGAGTGGAGCTTTCGTCCTTTGCGCGAGTCCGGCTCCGGCTGGCTGACGCAGCCCACTCTGAGGTGAGGCGAGGCGAGGCGAGGTGGTAGCCGCACGACCGAGCGACGGGCCAAATTAATCGAGGAGAAGGCGACAGGGCGGATGCGGAGACCTGAGATTTCAACGGGAAAAAGCTCCAGGGCACCGCCGTGTGCCGCGTCGGTGGCGGTGGCGGTGGGTGCGTGATGCGACGCGACGCGACGCCGTGGTCGGCGTCGGACGACGCGTGTGATCTCCCCCTCGCGCGCCGGCGACACCGCACCGCACCGGGCGCGTCGTCGCGGTGCGATTCCCTCCGGCCATGGGCCCTCGTGGCAACGCGCGCTTGGGTGGGTCTCCCGGTTGGTGGCCCCCGGGCCCCGAAGGGCTGCTATTTTTAGACAATCGGGCCCTGAAGGGCCGAGCCACGAAGCGGCCACGGCCTTGCAGTTATGGATTATTTTTTCTTGCAGTTATGGATGCTAGCTTCCATAGCTAAAAAAAGGTGCTAGCTTCCTATACGGCGCCCGCTACTTCAGTTTTTGCAAAACGGGTGCACACCTCCTCCTGCTCGGACGTAGGCTGGACCAAAAGCTCGTAGCTCGCTAGCTCACCTTGTGTTAACCTCATAGCTCATTTTTTAATGAACAGAGCCAAGCACATGTTTTAACTCGTTAAACTCAACGAGCTTAATAAGCAAGCGAATGAGTTTCACGAGCAACTTGTTAAGCTCGCTAATACAACAAAACACATTTTTTTGTATATGTGGCAACATTTTTTTATACCTTAGCCCATCTATTTCTCTAATTGATCCAACCTAGCCCACAAGAGACAATAATTAGCATACCTACTCATCTGGTCACTTTCTTCCTTTGTAAAAAACACATTAGAAGTAAATTAAAGGGACTACTGCCTGTTAACGAGTATTCGCGAACGCTCGCGAGCTTAACGAATTATTGATAAACAGAGCCGATCAGTATGTTTTGCTTGTTAAGCTTAACGAGCACGAGCTTAACGAGACGAGTGGCTCGTTAATTCATCCCTACAGGGACAGCCCATAGTACCCTCTACTTTTCTATTTTAAACTGAAAAAGGTGGCTCGAGGTGTGACTCCTCGTATAGAGTTAGCTTCATTAGCCAACCAGACAAATCGACCCGATGTGATTAGTTACATCCCTTCTATTCTTTTCTTCCTTTTTCTTTTTTTCCTTTTCTTTTTATTTTCTTCTTTTTGTTTTTCTTATTTTTGGGGGGAAATGTGCGAACTTATCTCTATCAAAATCAATGAAACTTTTTCAAATTCATCAACTTTTTGAACTATTTTTACAAATTGATGAGCTTTTTTCAATTCGCAGATTTTTTAAAAAAATTGAAATTTTTTCAAAATCGTCAACTTTTTTACTTTTTATGACCTGTTTTCAAAATCTATGATTTTTTTCAAAATTGATGAACTTTTTTTCAAAATTAATGCAAATTTTGAAATTGGTGAATTTTTTAAAAAAATCTGTGATTTTTATGAATTCCCTTTTCTTTTATTTTTTTAGGGAACCAACGAACCGAAGGTAACGCGTCATGTTGGGCTGGCCCATGAAGGATGGCGCGCGGGCGCCCTTTCTCCTTACCGGCGATGAAGACGTCGATAAGGAGTTCATTATGGGTGTGCTTATCCATAGAAATGTCGGTGCATGCTTTCGGATTTTTGAACATCAAAATGCAAAAAAGATCACGAATTTCGTGGAAGATACATGCTTTTTTAAGTCACATTCAAATGCAGACACTCATATACATAAACAATCACCTTGATGAATATACACACGCGCATCCTATTTCTACGAGCATCTCTGAGAGACTGAGTTGGCAAATCATGAGATTGACGAAGTTTTCTGCCGCCGCAAGTGAGGAGATCCAATCTGAAGGCCTATTTCAACACTCTAGAGGAGGGGGAATCCACCATAGGAGGTTTCTTCATCAACCTTACTGCCTCCATGACCATGTGAGAGTAGTACATGGCCTTAGGGTCCATAGAAAATAGCTATAAGTCTCTCTCTCTCTCTCTGATCTTTAATACCACTTCCCATGAGCTGTCTCACATGATCGAGATCAATTCAATTAATCGGTGGTGTGTTTGTCGGGATACGATGAATTTTCACTTTTATGATCATATTGTGCATTGAATTCAATTCAAACTTTTAAGGTTTCTTTATTGTATAATTAAGTAGTTATGTATGCTCTTTGATCTACCTATCTTCTTTGACCAAATTCGATTGGTATTTCACTTTTCTTCAGAGGGAGTGGTGCATTGTAGTGGGTTCTAAGATTGCGGTGATCTATATCACAATGACAGAAAGGGACAAGACACATATTGTATTATTGCCACTTGCCACTAAGGATAAAACGATAGTTTATTGTCACGTTGCTTGATATTTTACTGTCTACATTATGTCATGTTGCTTTTTGCAATGCTCTGTTTATCATGAACTTAATATTTCGAGATGCATGCTAGATAGCGACCTTGGGGTGGAGTATTAGTTCTAGATGCAAATGGAGGTCTACATAGCACGGATGTAATGCCTATATGAGATCATACCATGTATTATCATGGTCATAAATATAAATATTGCAATTTAATCACTCCTCAACTGTAATTTATTTACAACACTTCACTGCTATACTTATGAGAGATTGCACTAATGAACCTATGGCCCTAGGGTCTATTCTCCATTCCTGAAATCTTCACTGCATTACTATCCTTTGATGTACCATTTAACATTTCTATCAATTATTAATATCATGTGCAATTTAACGTTGTAAGTAGCAGGACAAGAAGCTTCACAGTGTTCTTGATGTGTTGGGGACAAATTTGTGTTGTTTTTGTGTGCAGGTACCAGTGACTTTGTTTACTGGAAGAACTCCTTCTAGTTCGATAAATGTGTTAGGGACAAGTCTTACTCGCAATGTAATATCGCTTACAAGCAATTGTACTAATGGAGATGGAGAATATGGTGGTGGCGATGATGGCTATGGAGATGGATACTATGGTGGTGGCGATGATGGCTATGGAGATGTAGACCACTGTAGACGGGAATGGTGATGACAACTGCAAGGTGTCGAAGAACGAAATGGTCGTATCCTCTTCTCCTTTACATAGTGCATATTGACAGAATGCAGTTTCGGAGCGCCCCTTGCGAATCAGCCTCGGTCCCTTTACGATACTTCTCAGGGATGATGTCACGGAGTAGGTGTCTGATAACCCACAAGTATAGGGGATCGCAACAGCTTTCGAGGGTAGAGTATTCAACCCAAATTTATTGATTCGACACAAGGTGAGCCAAAGAATATTCTCAAGTATTAGCAGCTGAGTTGTCAATTCAACCACACCTGGAAACTTAGTATTTGCAGCAAAGTGTTTAGTAGCAAAGTAATATGATAGTGGTAGTAGCAGCAACAAAAGTAAAGACATCAAAAGTAATGTTTTTGGTATTTTGTAGTGATTGTAACAGTAGCAGCGGGAAAGTAAATAAGCGAGAACCAGTATATGGAAAACTCGTAGGCACCGGATCAGTGATGGATAATTATGTCGGATGCGGTTCATCATGTAACAGTCATAACATAGGGTGACACAGAACTAGCTCCAATTCATCAATGTAATGTAGGCATGTATTCCGTATATAGTCATACGTGCTTATGGAAAAGAACTTGCATGACATCTTTTGTCCTACCCTCCCATGGCAGCGGGGTCCTATTGAAAACTAAGGGATATTAAGGCCTCCTTTTAATAGAGAACCGGAACAAAGCATTAGCACATAGTGAATACATGAACTCCTCAAACTATGGTCATCACCGGGAGTGGTCCCTATTATTGTCACTTCGGGGTTGCCGGATCATAACACATAGTAGGTGACTATAGACTTGCAAGATAGGATCAAGAACTCACATGTATTCATGAAAACATAATAGGTTCAGATCTGAAATCATGGCACTCGGGCCCTAGTGACAAGCATTAAGCATAGCAAAGTCATAGCAACATCAATCTCAGAACATAGTGGATACTAGGGATCAAACCCGAACAAAACTAACTCGATTACATGATAAATCTCATCCAACCCATCACCGTCCAGCAAGCCTACGATGGAATTACTCACGCACGGCAGTGAGCATCATGAAATTGGTGATGGAGGATGGTTGATGATGACGACGGCGACGAATCCCCCTCTCCGTAGCCCCGAACGGACTCCAGATCAGCCCTCCCGAGAGGTTTTAGGGCTTGGCGGCGGCTCCGTATCATAAAACGCGATGATTTCTTCTCTCTGATTTTTTTCTCATCGAAACTCAATATATGGAGGTGGAGTTGGAGTCGAGACGTAACAGGGGCCCCACGAGGTAGGGGGGGCGCCCCCCACCCTCGTGGGAAGGGTGTGGGCCCCCTGGCCTTCATCTTTGGCGAGGATTTTTCTTGTTTTTTCTAAGATGTTCCGTGGAGTTTTAGGTCATTCCAAGAATATTTGTTTTCTGCACATAAAACAACACCATGATAATTCTGCTGAAAACAGCGTCAGTCCGGGTTAGTTCCATTCAAATCATACAAGTTAGAGTCCAAAACAAGGGCAAAAGTGTTTGGAAAAGTAGATACGACGGAGACGTATCAACTCCCCCAAGATTAAACCCTTGCTTGTCATCAAGCAATTCAGTTGACAAACTGAAAGAAAGAAAGAAAAACTTTTACAAACTCTGTTTGCTCTTGTTGTTGTAACTATGTCAAGCCAGCATTCAAGTTTTTGGCATAGATCATAACTAACCACATTTGCAATAATTCTCAGGTCTCACAATTACTCATATCAATAGCATAATCAACTAGCAAGTCATAATAATAAATCTCGGATGACAACACTTTCTCAAAACAATCATAATATGATATAACAAGATGGTATCTCGCTAGCCCTTTCTGAGACCGCAAAACATAAATGCAGAGCACCTTTAAAGATCAAGGACTTACTAGACATTGTAATTCATGGTAAAAAAGATCCAATCATAGTCATACCCAATATAAATTAACAGTGATGAATGCAAATGACAGTTGTGCTCTCCAGCTAGTGCTTTTTAATAAAAGGGTGATGACTCAATATAAAAGTAAATGGATAGGCCCTTCGTAGAGGGAAGTAGGGATTTGTAGAGGTGCCAGAGCTCGGTTTTGAAATAGAGATAAATTGTATTTTGAGCGGTATACTTTCATTGTCAACGTAACAACTAAGAGATGGCGATATCTTCCATGCTAAACACATTATAGGCGGTTCCCAAACAGAATGGTAAAGTTTATACTCCCCCTCCACCAACAAGCATCAATCCATGGCTTGCTCGAAACAACGAGTGCCTCCAACATACATCAGGTCCCAAGGGGAGTTTTGTTTGCAATTAATTTTGATTTAGTTTGCATAAAGCATGGGACTGGGCATCCCGGTGACCAGCCATTTTCTCGTGAGTGAGGAGCGGAGTCCACTCCTCTTGAGAATAACCCGCCTAACACGGAAGATAAGGACAGCCTTTGTTGGTACATGAGCTATTCGAGCATACAAAACAGAATATTTATTTGAAGGTTTAGAGTTTGGCACATACAAATTTACTTGAAACGGCAGGTAGATACCGCATATAGGAAGGTATGGTGGACTCATCTGGAATAACTTTAGGGTTTAAGGGATTAGATGCACAAGCAGTATTTCCGCTTAGTACAAGTGAAGGCTAGCAAAAGACTAGGAAGCGGCCAACTAGAGAGCGACAACAGCCATGTACATGCATTAAAATTAATAAACATTGGATGCAAGCATGAGTAGGATATAATCCACCATGAACATAAATATCGTGAAGGCTATGTTGATTTTGTTTCAACTACATGCGTGAACATGTGCCAAGTCAAGTCACTTAAATCATTCAAAGGAGGATACCACCCCATCATACCACATCATAATCATCTCAATAACATGTTGGCACACAAGGTAAACCATTATAACTCATAGCTAATCAAGCATGGCACAAGCAATTATGATCTCTAATTGTCATTGCAAACATGTTTATTCATAATAAGCTGAATCAAGAACGAGGGACTCATCATATTTACAAAAACAAAAGAGGTCGAGTTCGTACCAGCTTTTCTCATCTCAGTCAGTCCATCATATATCATTATAATTGCCTTTCACTTGCACGACCGAACGGTGTGGATAATAATAAGAGTGCACGTGCATTGGACTAAGCTGGAATCTGCGAGCATTCAATAAACAGGAGAAGACAAGGCAATATGGGCTCTGGGTTAAATCAACAATAATGCATATAAGAGCCACTTCGACAATTTAATTATGGTCTTCTCCTACTGACCCACAAAGAAAAGAAAAGAAATAAAACTATTTACACGGTAAAGCTCCCAACAAGCAAAAAGAAGAACGGGAAATATTTTTGGGTTTTCTTTTTAATTATTACTACTACAGCAGAAAAATAAACTACTACTATTTTTTTTTGGTTTTTCTTAAGGTTTAACAAACACACAAGAAGAAAGCAGAAAAAAGAAAATAAACTAGCATGGATATTACAGTGAAAAAGTATGAGCACCGACATCTAGCAATGAGTGTGCGTGAACATAAATGTAATGTCGGTGAGAAATACGTACTCCCCAAAGCTTAGGCTTTTGTCCTAAGTTGGTCTATGGCCACGGCTGGCCTGGCGGATATCCATAATAATAGTTGTTGGGGTCGTACTGTGATGAGGAGGAATAGTTGAGATCATACTGTGATGAAGAAGAAGACTCTGACTGCCACTGGCTGATAGTCATCTCTGGATCCCAAGAATAAACAGATTGTCGTGGAGGCTCATCTTGTGGCTCCTGTTCCGAGGCTGGTGCAGGATTCTTGTAAGCTTGGACGGCAGCCCACGTAACGAGGTAGGGTCCTACAAAATTAAACAAAGAAGGAGCAGGCAACGTAATAGTTTCAGGATGATGTTTGTTAAAGAACAATTGATATTTAAGCTCTCCTGCCCTATTCTTAACAATAAAATCATGTGCCACCATACTTTTATGATCTAGATAAACACGGGGCATCACCTTTTCTTCCTTCTCAGCATGCCTAAAAGGTATGTTAAAATGTGCAGCTAGGCGTGTGGCATAGACGCCTCCAAAGATGGGACCCTTAGTACGGTTCATACTTAACCGTCTAGCAATAATACCGCCCATACTAAAAGTGTTATCACTGTATAAACCGTGGTGCAGAATAATTATATCAGGGATACTCAGGTTTCCACTGTGTCCGCGTCCAATTAAACAACGACTAGCAAATAATGCAAAGTAGCGTAAAACAGGAAAATGTATGCTAGTGATTCGTGCATCGGAAACCTTTCTAGTTTCTCCTACAGTGATAGTATCAATAAACCCAGCCACATCATCATGATGTGGTTCTTCTGTCTTGCCCTCAAAAGGGATTAAACAAATCCGACAGAAATCATAAAGTGACATCTCCTTATGCTCATCATATAAATGAAACTCCACCGTAGGTGGTGAGTTCCTAGAATGAAAATGAAAGTTTTGCAGAAAAGTATTTGTAAGTAAGAGATATTGATCGCATTGGTCGTGGAGGAAAGCGGTGAGCCTTGCATTGTGAGCCAATTCATGAAAATCTTCATAGATACCGATTGCTCTCAAGAAATTTTCAGAAGGCCATTCACACGCCCGAATCTCTGCGGTGCGCGGAAATTATACTTAGGCTTCGGTGCCTTTTCCTTCGAGCTTTGGCTCGACGAGCCCCTCAAAAATATCCTCATTATTTTTCTGAAACAATCTGAAATTTTTAGTAACTTCAAACAAAAGTAAACCAACTTCAATAAAACTCATAGCAACTACTCCTACAAGTGCCTAGAGCCTATATCAAGCATTAGAACTACTTAGAACCATATAAATTTGACATGCAAGCTCAAGAACATGGTCACCTATGCAGCACAAATTTGCAAAAAATAAAGCACTAGAACAAAAACTAATTAGACTAACGGAGGAGTCACATACCAAGGAACAATCTCCCGAAGCAGTTTTGCGAGAGGTGCTTTGAGCAAGGAGATCGAAAATCACAACAAAAGTGGCTGGAACTCGTGCTTGAGTTGGTTTTTCAGGTTTGTGTAAGATAGAGGAAGAAGATGGGTGCTGGGATAAGTGGAGGAGGGCCACCGTGGGCCCACGAGGCAGGGGGCGCGCCCTGTAGGGGGCGCGCGCCCACCACCCTCGTGGCCAGGTGGCAGCTCCTCCCATGGTAATTTTTGCACAGTAAATTCTCAAATATTCCCGAAAAAATCATATTAAATTGGAATGTCATTCTGAGGACTTTTATTTTCAGGATATTTTTATATTGCACGGATAAGTCAGGAAACAGACAGAAAAATACTATTTTTACTTTATTTAATATAAATAACAGAAAGTATAGAGAGGGTACAGAAGTTTTGTGCTTCTAGTTTCATCCATGTCATGCTCATCAAAAAGAATCCACTAACAAGGTTGATCAAGTCTTGTTAACAAACTCATTCCGATAATCATGAAACCGGAGAAATTTCGAATAACACTAAGTTACCTCAACGGGGATATGCACATCCCCAATAATAAGAATATCATATTTCTTTTTGACAATAGGAAGAGGAAACTCAAAACCTCCAAATATAATCAATGGAATTTTTCCAATAAAATTGATACTATAAACTTGAGGTTATTTCCTCGGAAAGTGTATCGTATGCTCATTACCATTAACATGAAAAGTGACATTGCCTTTATTGCAATCAATAACAGCCCCTGCAGTATTAAGAAAAGGTCTTCCAAAAATAATAGACATACTATCATCCTCGGGAATATCAAGAATAATAAAGTCCGTTAAAATAGTAACGTTTGCAACCACAACAGGCACATCCTCACAGATACCGACAGGTATAGCAGTTGATTTATCAGCCATTTGCAAAGATATTTCAGTAGGTGTCAGCTTATTCAAGTCAAGTCTACGATATAAAGAGAGAGGCATAACACTAACACCGGCTCCAAGATCACATAAAGCAGTTTTAATATAATTTCTTTTAATGGAGCAAGGTATAGTAGGTACTCCGGGGTCTCCAAGTTTCTTTGGTATTCCACCCTTAAAATTATAATTAGCAAGCATGGTGGAAATCTCAGCTTCCGGTATCTTTCTTTTATTAGTAATGATATCCTTCATATATTTAGCATAAGGATTTGTTTTGAGCACATCAGTTAATCGCATACGCAAAAAGATAGGCCTAATCACTTCAGCAAAGCGCTCAAAATCCTCGTCATCCTTTTTCTTGGATGATTTCAGAGGAAAGGGCATGGGTTTCTGAACCCAAGGTTCCCTTTCTTTACCATGTTTCCTAGCAACAAAGTCTCTTTTATCATAACGTTGATTCTTTGATTGTGGGTTATCAAGATCCACAGCAGGTTCAATTTCTACATCATTGTCATTACTAGGTTGAGCATCATCATGTACATCATCATTAATATTTTTATTAGGTTCATGTTCATTACCAGATTGTGTTTCAGCATCAGACATAGATATATCATTTGGATTATCAGGTGGTTCAACAATAGGTTCACTAGAAGTTTGCACAGTTCTATCATTTTTCTTCTTCTTATTTTTGGAAGAACTAGGAACATTAATATTATTTCTTTAAGAATCTTGCTTGATTCTCTTAGGGTGGCCTTGTAACGCCCTCTGTTGGGGAACATAGCAATAATTCAAAAAATTTCCTACGTGTCACCAAGATCAATCTATGGAGTCATCTAGCAACGAGGGAGGAGTGGATCTACATACCCTTTTAGATCGCGCGCGGAAGCGTTCAAGAGAACGAGGTTGATGGAGTCGTACTCGTCGTGATCCAAATCACCGATGATCCTAGCGCCGAACGGACGGCACCTCCGCGTTCAACACACGTACGGAGCAGCGACGTCTCCTCCTTCTTGATCCAGCAAGGGGGAAGGAGAGGTTGATGGAGATCCAGCAGCACGACGGCGTGGTGGTGGAAGTAGCGGGATTCCAACAGGGCTTCGCCAAGCGCTGCGGGAGGAGGGAGATGTGTCATGGGAGGGAGAGGGAGGCGCCAGGGCTTAGGTGTTGCTGCCCTCCCTTCCCCCACTATATATAGGGCCAAGGGAGAGGGGGGGCGCAGCCTTGGCCCTTCCTCCAAGGAAGGGTGCGGCCAAGGGAGGAGTCCCTCCTCCCCAAGGCACCTCGGAGGTGCCTTCCTCCTTTAGGACTCTTCCTTTCCCTCTTCTCTTGGAGCATGGGCCTCTTGGGGCTGGTGCCCTTGGCCCATATAGGCCAAGGCGCACCCCCTACAGCCCATGTGCCCCCCCCCGGGGCAGGTGGCCCCACCCGGTGGACCCCCGGGACCCTTCCGGTGGTCCCGGTACAATACCGGTGACCCCGAAACTTGTCCCGATGGCCGAAATAGCACTTCCTATATATAATTCTTTACCTCCGGACCATTCCGGAACTCCTCGTGACGTCCGGGATCTCATCCGGGACTCCGAACAACCTTCGGGTTACCGCATACTAATATCTCTATAACCCTAGCGTCACCGAACCTTAAGTGTGTAGACCCTACGGGTTCGGGAGACATGCAGACATGACTGAGATGACTCTCCGGTCAATAACCAACAGTGGGATCTGGATACCCATGTTGGCTCCCACATGTTCCACGATGATCTCATCGGATGAACCACGATGTCAAGGACTTAATCAATCCCGTATACAATTCCCTTTGTCTATCGGTACGACACTTTCCCGAGATTCGATCGTCGGTATCCCGATACCTTGTTCAATATCGTTACCAGCAAGTCTCTTTACTCATTCCGTAACACATCATCCCGTGATCAACTCCTTGATCACATTGTGCACATTATGATGATGTCCTACCGAGTGGGCCCAGAGATACCTCTCCGTTTACACGGAGTGACAAATCCCAGTCTCGATTCGTGCCAACCCAACAGACACTTTCAGAGATACCCGTAGTGTACCTTTATAGCCACCCAGTTATGTTGTGACGTTTGGCACACCCAAAGTATTCCTATGGTATCCGGGAGTTGCACAATCTCATGGTCTAAGGAAATGATACTTAACATTAGAAAAGCTTTAGCATACGAACTACATGATCTTGTGCTAGGCTTAGGATTGGGTCTTGTCCATCACATCATTCTCCTAATGATGTGATCCCGTTATCAAAGACATCCAATGTCCATGGTCAGGAAACCGTAACCATCTATTGATCAACGAGCTAGTCAACTAGAGGCTTACTAGGGACATGGTGTTGTCTATGTATCCACACATGTATCTGAGTTTCCTATCAATACAATTCTAGCATGGATAATAAACGATTATCATGAATAAGGAAATATAATAATAATCAATTTATTATTGCCTCTAGGGCATATTTCCAACAGTCTCCCACTTGCACTAGAGTCAATAATCTAGTTCACATCGCCATGTGATTAACATTCAAGGTCACATCCCCATGTGACTAACACCCAAAGAGTTTACTAGAGTCAATAATCTAGTTCACATTACCATGTGATTAACACTCGATGAGTTCTGGGTTTGATCATGTTATGCTTGTGAGAGATGTCATAGTGAACGGGTCTGAATCTTTCAGATCCGTATGTACTTCGCAAATCTCTATGTCATCTTGTAGATGCAGCTACTACACTATATTTGGAGCCATTTCAAATAACTGTTCTACATGGAGCTATTCTAAATTGTTGCTCCATTATACGTATTCGGTATCTCTACTCAGAGCTATCCGGATAGGTGTTAAGCTTGCATCGACGTAACTCTTTACGTTGAACTCTTTATCACCTCCATAACCGAGAAACATATCCTTATTCCTCTAAGGATAATTTAGACCACTATCTGGTGATCTACTCCTAGATTACCTTTGTACCCTCTTGCCAGATATGTGGCAAGGCACACATCAGGTGTGGTACTCAGCATGGCATACCGTATAGAGCCTATGACAAAAGCATAGGGGACGACCTTCGTCCTTCCTCTTTCTTCTGCCGTGGTCGAGCTTTAAGTCTTAACTTCATACCTTACAACTCAGGCAAGAACTCCTTATTTGACTGATCCATCTTGAACACCTTCAAGATCATGTCAAGGTATGTGCTCATTTGAAAGTACCATTAAGCGTGTTGATCTATCCTTATAGATCTTGATGCTCAATGTTCAAGTAGCTTAATCCAGGCTTTCCATTAAAAAACACTTTTCAAATAACCCTATATGCTTTCCAGAAATTCTACGTCATTTCTGATCAACAATATGTCAACAACATATACTCATCAGTGCTCCCACTCACTTCTTTGGAAATACAAGTTTCTCATAAACTTTGTATACACCCAAAATCTTTGATCATCTCATCAAAGCATACATTCCAACTCCGAGATGCTTACTCCAGTCCTTAGAAGGATTGCTGGAGCTTTGCATACTTGTTAGCATCTTTCAGGATTGACAAAACCTTCCGGTTGTATCACATACAACCTTTCCTCAAGAAAATCGTCGAGGAAACAATGTTTTGACATCCTATCTGCAAGATTTCATAAATAATGCAGTAATCGCTAATATAATTCCAACAGACTCTTAGCATCGCTACGAGTGAGAAAGTCTCATCATAGTCAACTCCTTGAACTTGTCGGAAAAAATCTTAACGACAAGTCGAGCTTTCTTAATGGTGATACTTACCATCATTGTCCGTCTTCCTTTTAAAATCCATCTATACTCAATAGCCTTACGGCCATCGAGCCGTTCTGCCAAAGTCTACACTTTGTTTTCATACATGGATCCTCTCTCGAATTTTATGGCCTCGAGCCATTTATCGGAATCCGGACCCACCATCGCTTCTCCATAGCTCGTAGGTTTATTGTTGTCTAGCAACATGACTTCCAAGACAGGATTACGTACCACTCTGAAGTAGTACACATCCTTGTTATCCCACGAGGTTTGTTAGTGACTTGATCTGAAGTTTCATGATCACTATCATAAGCTTCCACTTCATTTGGTGTAGGTGCCACAGGAACAACTTCCTGTGCCCTGCTACACACTAGTTGAAGTGAAGGTTCAATAACCTCATCAAGTCTCCACCATCCTCCCACTCAATTCTTTCGAGAGAAACTTTTCCTCGAGAAAGGACCCGATTCTAGAAACAATCCCTTATTGCTTTCGGATCTGAGACAGGAGGTATACCCAACTATTTTGGGTGTCCTATGAAGATGCATTTATCCGCTTTGGGTTCGAGCTTATCAGCCTGAAACTTTTTCACATAAGCGTCGCAGCCCCAAACTTTTAAGAAATGACAGCTTAGGTTTCTCTAAACCATAGTTCATATGGTGTCATCTCATCGGAATTACGTGGTACCCTATTTAAAGTGAATGTGGTTGTCTCTAATGCCTATCCCAGAAACTATCGTGGTAATTCGATAAGAGACATCATGGTATGCATCATATCCAATAGGGTGCAGTTATGATGTTCGGACACACCATCACACTACGGTGTTCCAGGCTGTATTAGTTGTGAAACAATTTCCACAATGTCTTAAGTCTGTGCCAAACTCGTAATTCAGATATTCATCTCTATGATCATATCATAGATATTCTTGTCACGACGATCTTTCAACTTCACCCTGAAATTACTTGAACCTTTCAATAATTCAGACTCGTGATTCATCAAGTAAATATACTCAACATCTACTCAAATCATCTGTGAAGTAAGAACATAACGATATCCACTACACGCCTCAGCACTCATTGGACTGCACACATCAAAATGTATTACTTCCAACAAGTTGCTTTCTAGTTCCATTTTACTGAAAACGAGGCTTTCAGTCATCTTGCCCATGTGGTATGATTTGCATGTCTCAAGTGATTCAAAATCAAGCAAGTCCAAACGATCCATCTGTATAGAGTTTCTTCATGCATATCTACCAACAAACATGGTTCGCATGTCTCAATCCTTTCAAAAATGAGTGAGTCCAAAGATCCATCAACATGGAGCTTCTTCATGCGTTTTATACCGATATGACTTAAGTGGCAGTGCCACAAGTAGGTGGTACTATCATTACTATCTTATATCTCTTGGCATGAACATGTGTATCACTATGATCGAGATTCAATGAACTATTCATTTTAGGTGCAAGACCATTGAAGGTATTATTCAAATAAACAGAGTAACTGTTATTCTCCTTAAATGAATAACCGTATTGCGATAGACATAATCCAATCATGTCTATGCTCAACGCAAACACCAATCTCGTTGGTAGAGGGAGCGTACGATATTTGATCAACCTTGGAAATACTTCCAACACATATCGTCATCTCACCTTTAGCTAGTCTCCATTTATTCCATAGCTTTTATTTCGAGTTACTAACACTTAGCAACCGAACCGGTATCTAATACCCTGGTGCTACTAGGAGTACTAGTAAAGTACACATTAACACAATGTATATCCAATATACTTCTATCAACCTTGCCAGCCTTCTCATCTACCAAGTATCTAGGGTAATTCTGCTCCAGTGGCTGTTCCCTTTATTACAGAAGCACTTAGTCTCGGGTTTGGGTTCAACCTTGGGTTTCTTCACTAGAGAAGCAGCTGATTTGCCGTTTCATGAAGCATCCCTTTTTGCCCTTGCCCTTCTTGAAACTAGTGGTTTCACCAACCATCAACAATTGATGCTCCTTCTTGATCTCTACATTTGTGGTGTCAAACATCGCGAATATCTCAAGGATCATCATATATGTCCCTGATATATTATAGTTCATCACAAAGCTCTAGCAGCTTGGTGGTAATGACTTCGGAGAAACATCACTATCTCATCTGGAAGATCAACTCCCACTCGATTCAAGCGATTGTTGTACTCAGACAATCTGAGCACAAGTTCAACAATTGAGCTTTTCTCCCTTAGTTTGCAGGCTAAGAAAATCGTCAGAGGTCTTATACCTCTTGACGTGGGCACGAGCCTGAAATCCCAATTTCAGCCCTCGAAACATCTCATATGTTTCGCGACGTTTCAAAACGTCTTCGGTGCCTCAACTCTAAGCCGTTTAACTGAACTATCACGTAGTTATCAAAATGTGTATGTCAGATGTTCGCAACATCCATAGACAACGTTCGAGGTTCAGCACACTGAGCGGTGCATTAAGGACATAAGCCTTCTATGAAGCAATGAGGACAAACCTCAGTTTACGGACCTAGTCCGCATAATTGCTACTATCAACTTTCAACTAAATTTTCTCTAGGAACATAACTAAACAGTAGAACTGAAGCGCGAGCTACGACATAATTTGCGAAGACCTTTTGACTATGTTCAGGATAATTAAGTTCATCTTATGAACTCCCACTCAGATAGACATCCCTCTAGTCATCTAAGTGATTACATGATCCGAGTCAACTAGGCCGTGTCCGATCATCACGTGAGACGGACTAGTCAACATCGGTGAACATCTTCATGTTGATCGTATCTACCATACGACTCATGCTCGACCTTTCGGTCTCTTGTGTTCCGAGGCCATGTCTGTACATGCTAGGCTCGTCAAGTCAACCTAAGTGTTTTGCGTGTGTAAATCTGTCTTACACCCGTTGTATGTGAACGTAAGAATCTATCACACCCGATCATCACGTGGTGCTTCGAAACGACGAACTTTCGCAACGGTGCACAGTTAGGGGGAACACTTTCTTGAAATTTTAATGAGGGATCATCTTATTTACTACCGTCGTTCTAAGCAAATAAGATGCAAAAACATGATAAACATCACATGCAATCAAATAATAGTGACATGATATGGCCAATATCATATAGCTCCTTTGATCTCCATCTTGGGGCTCCATGATCATCTTGTCACCGGCATGACACCATGATCTCCATCATCATGATCTCCATCATCGTGTCTCCATGAAGTTGCCTCGCCAACTATTACTTCTACTACTACAGCTAACGGTTAGCAATAAAGTAAAGTAATTACATGACGTTTATGTTGACATGCAGGTCATAAATAAATTAAGACAACTCCTATGGCTCCTGCCGGTTGTCATACTCATCGACATGCAAGTCGTGATTCCTATTACAAGAACATGATCAATCTCATACATCACATATATCATTCATCACATCCTTTTTGCCATATCACATCACATAGCATACCCTGCAAAAACAAGTTAGACGTCCTCTAATTGTTGTTTGCATGTTTTACGTGGCTGCTATGGGTTTCTAGCAAGAACGTTTCTTACCTACGCAAAAACCACAACGTGATATGCCAATTGCTACTTACCCTTCATAAGGACCCTTTTCATCGAATCCGATCCGACTAAAGTGGGAGAGACAGACACCCGCCAGCCACCTTATGCAACCAGTGCATGTCATTCGGTGGAACCGGTCTCACGTAAGCGTACGTGTAAGGTTGGTCCGGGCCGCTTCATCCCACGATGCCGCCGAATCAAGATAAGACTAGTAACGGCAAGTAAATTGACAAAATCAACGCCCACAACTACTTTGTGTTCTACTCGTGCATAGAAACTACGCATAGACCTAGCTCATGATGCCACTGTTGGGGAACGTAGCAATAATTCAAAAAATTTCCTACGTGTCACCAAGATCAATCTATGGAGTCATCTAGCAACGAGGGAGGAATGGATCTACATACCCTTGTAGATCGCGCGCGGAAGCGTTCAAGAGAACGGGGTTGATGGAGTCATACTCGTCGTGATCCAAATCACCGATGATCCTAGCGCCGAACGGACGGCACCTCCGCGTTCAACACACGTACGGAGCATCAACGTCTCCTCCTTCTTGATCCAGCAAGGGGGAAGGAGAGGTTGATGGAGATCCAGCAGCACGACGGCGTGGTGGTGGAAGTAGCGGGATTCCAACAGGGCTTCGCCAAGCGCTGCGGGAGGAGGGAGATGTGTCATGGGAGGGAGAGGGAGGCGCCAGGGCTTAGGTGTTGCTTCCCTCCCTTCCCCCACTATATATAGGGCCAAGGGAGAGGGGGGCGCAGCCTTGGCCCTTCCTCCAAGGAAGGGTGCGGCCAAGGGAGGAGTCCCTCCTCCCTAAGGCACCTCGGAGGTGCCTTCCCCCTTTAGGACTCTTCCTTTCCCTCTTCTCTTGGCGCATGGGCCTCTTGGGGCTGGTGCCCTTGGCCCATATAGGCCAAGGCGCACCCCCTACAGCCCATGTGCCCCCCCGGGGCAGGTGGCCCCACCCGGTGGACCCCCGGGACCCTTCCGGTGGTCCCGGTACAATACCGGTGACCCCGAAACTTGTCCCGATGGCCGAAATAGCACTTCCTATATATAATTCTTTACCTCCGGACCATTCCGGAACTCCTCGTGACGTCCGAGATCTCATCCGGGACTCCGAACAACCTTCGGGTTACCGCATACTAATATCTCTATAACCCTAGCGTCACCGAACCTTAAGTGTGTAGACCCTACGGGTTCGGGAGACATGCAGACATGACCGAGATGACTCTCTGGTCAATAACCAACAGCGGGATCTGGATACCCATGTTGGCTCCCACATGTTCCACGATGATCTCATCGGATGAACCACGATGTCAAGGACTTAATCAATCCCGTATACAATTCCCTTTGTCTATCGGTACGACACTTGCCCGAGATTCGATCGTCGGTATCCCGATACCTTGTTCAATCTCGTTACCAGCAAGTCTCTTTACTCGTTCCGTAACACATCATCCCGTAATCAACTCCTTGATCACATTGTGCACATTATGATGATGTCCTACCGAGTGGGCCCAGAGATACCTCTCCGTTTACACGGAGTGACAAATCCCAGTCTCGATTCGTGCCAACCCAACAGACACTTTCAGAGATACCCGTAGTGTACCTTTATAGCCACCCAGTTACGTTGTGACGTTTGGCACACCCAAAGTATTCCTACGATATCCGGGAGTTGCACAATCTCATGGTCTAAGAAAATGATACTTGACATTAGAAAAGCTTTAGCATACGAACTACATGATCTTGTGCTAGGCTTAGGATTGGGTCTTATCCATCACATCATTCTCCTAATGATGTGATCCCGTTATCAACGACATCCAATGTCCATGGTCAGGAAACCGTAACCATCTATTGATCAACGAGCTAGTCAACTAGTGGCTTACTAGGGACATGGTGTTGTCTATGTATCCACACATGTATCTGAGTTTCCTATCAATACAATTCTAGCATGGATAATAAACGATTATCATGAACAAGGAAATATAATAATAATCAATTTATTGTTGCCTCTAGGGCATATTTCCAACACCCTCGATGCAGCTATATCTCTCACGTGTCGAAGCATGACTTAGAGGCATAACCGCATTGAAAGCAATGTCGCAAGTGAGGTAATCTTCACACAACCCATGTAATACATAAGGGAAAGAGATACATAGCTGGCTTACAATCGCCACTTCACACAATTACATGAATAAAGCATTACATCATCCAGATACAATCAAGGTCCGACTACGGAACCAAAATAAAAGAAGACTACCCCAAATGCTACACAGATCCCCGATCGACCCCAACTAGGCTCCACTACTGATCAGCTGAAACGAAACAACACTACTAACAAGGTCTTCATCGAGCTCCTCCTTGAGCTTGGTTGCATCACCTGTACGGTTTCATCGGCACCTTCAAGCTGGTTTTGGAAGTATCTGTGAGTCACGGGGACTCAGCAATCTCACACCCTCGCGATCAAGACTATTTAAGCTTATAGGAAGGGTAAAAGGTATGAGGTGGAGCTGCAGCAAGCGACTAGCATATATGGTGGCTAACATACGCAAATGAGAGCGAGAAGAGAAGGCAATGCACGGTCAAGAAACTATGATCAAGAAGTGATCCTAGAACAACCTACGATCAAGCATAACTCCAACACCGTGTTCACTTCCCGGACCCCGCCGAGAAGAGACCATCACGGTAACACACGCGGTTGATGTATTTTAATTAAGGTCAACTTTCTACAACCGGACATTAACAAATTCCCATCTGCCCATAACCGCGGGCACGGCTTTCGAAAGTTCAAATCCCTGCAGGGGTGTCCCAACTTAGCCCATCACAAGCTCTCACGGTCAACGAGGGATATTCCTTCTAGCGGGAAGACCCGATCAGACTCGGAATCCCGGTTACAAGACATTTTGACAATGATAAAACAAATCCAGCAACACCGCCCGAATGTGCCGAAAAATCCCGATAGGAGCTGCACATATCTCGTTCTCAGGGCACACTCAGATGAGCGCTCCATACAACTAAAACCAAACCTCAAGTTTCCCCGAGGGTGCGCTGCACAGGACTCTAGTTTGGACCAACACTCAGAGGAGCACTGGCCCAGGGGGGTTAAAATAATGATGACCCTCAGGAGTGCGACTCCCAAGGGAAAATAAAAGGCTAGGTGGCGAATGGTAAAACCAATGTTGGGCATTGCTGGAAGAGTCTTATTCAAGGCGAACTGTCAAGGGGTTCCCATTATTACCCAACCGCGTAAGGAACGCAAAATCCGGGAACATAACACCGATATGACGGAAACTAGGGCGGCAAGAGTGGAACAAAACACCATGCATAAGGCCGAGCCTTCCACCCTTTACCAAGTATATAGATGCATTAATTAAATAAGAGATATTGTGATATCCCAACAAGTAAACATGTTCCAACAAGGAACAACATCTCCATGTTCCAACAAGGAACAAACTTCAATCTTCACCTGCAACTAACAACGCTATAAGAGGGGCTGAGCAAAGCGGTAACATAGCCAAACAACGGTTTTCTAGGACAAGGTGGGTTAGAGGCTTGGTTCAACAATATGGGAGGCATGATAAGCAAGTGGTAGGTATCGCAGCATAGGCATAGCAAAATAGCGAGCATCTAGCAAGCAAAGATAGAAGTGATTTCGAGGGTATGATCATCTTGCCTGAAATCCCGCAAGGAAGAAGAACGAGTCCATGAAGAAGATAAACGGACGTAGTCGAACGGATCCTCACACACACGACGTTATCGGAACCAACCCGAAGAAGCAACACCGGAAAGAAGCAAACAACATAGTAAACAACCACCACAAAATCATGGCATGATGCACAATCGAGTATGATGCATGTCCGGTTTAATGAAGCATGGCATGGCAAAGTGCACAAACAACACTACAACGGGTTGCATATTGACGGAACACCACATCAATTATTTAGTTCTCTCTCGTTTATGTACCCCAACAATATTAAATGTTGTTAAACATGACAAGAGGGTGAAGCAAATGAAAACTACCTATCTAGTCAAGTTTAAATGAGGCCGGAAACAACAAACAACAATTCCGGAAACTCCTCATATGCATATATTAGGTTTGGTACTGATCTTCCCTAAACATAATTTTAGAGTTGTTAAGCATGCAAAGTGAAGCCACCATGTTAAACTAGGCAAAATTCTACCCCATTTACATATAAATTTTATTAGAAACCGAGCTACGGTTATTTAATTATGAAATAAAACATTTTAACAGGTTATTTAAGCAAATTTAAACAAACAGCATATTAAACATTTTGAACAAGGATGGAAATGACATATTATGAAACTAGATGCAATGCACATGATGACATGACAAGATGCAACACGCAAGCAAAAGACATGGCAACAACAACGAATAACTCGAAGACACCTGGCACATCGGTCTCGGGGCGTTACAACACTCCACCACTACGAGAGGATCTCGTCCTGAGATCTAGAATGGCACCGGAGGGGAAAGGAAGAGGAAGAGGTGAGGTGAAACTATGTTGCTTCTCTGACAAACGAGTGAAACCAAAGAACCTTGCAAGGTTGAACAAATTCGAGAAAAGAATACAACGAAGGTGAACAAAATCGAAAACACTCCGTTAGAAAAGAGGAACAAAGAACATTGCAAAAAAACCTTGAGGTTGAAGGGCAAGATATATATTGAAACCACTCCGGTTAAAACAAGATAGAGAAGGATTAAGAATGATATAATTTGGACAGCACTCCGACTGTAAACGGAAGGAATTGAACATGAATTTGACAAGATGAGGGGATACTTGATGAAAACAACAATACACTGCCTCCGGAACTATTGAAAGAATGGCACAATGGGTAAGAACGATTTCAGGTGGCACTCCGGTTGAGAAGGGAGGCAAAAACTTGACAGGATGGGAAGAACTCGAAAAGCGGGCATGACACTCCGGTTAAAAGGATAAGGACGAAAAGAACACGATCCTGACAAAACAAGAAGATGGGTTGCAGAGAGCAACATCACAATGCCTCCGGAACGAAAGAATAGAAGTTGGATCGTCGAAACAAAAGAACGGAGAAGAAAATGGCAAGTTCTGCCACAAAAGAGCTTGAAAAGCATCCTTGCAAGAACGGTATAACGAAATTGTTGGAAAAACCAACAACGAAACGAATAAACTTGTAGTGGGCTTATGAAAAACTTCTTAAAATTATGAGGTGAAATTCTGCCACTAACGGAAAACAAGATTGGATTGATATCAACAAGGAGACGAGAAACTTATTTCACCGGGGGAATAGATGAATTACTTAAGTCATTTATGAGCACCATAAATAGCAACAATCCTTAGGGAAGGCTTTAGGTGAACTATAACCCAAGATAACTCCAATGACGCGATTGATGGGTTTTAAATACCTCATTCTTAACAACATGTGAATCATGAGACATGAACTCAAATTATCAAGAATGACATAATACCACCTCCAATGATACGGTAGAAGGAATTGCACTTCGGAATGCAAGATGAAGAATGCTTGAGCTCCTTAAAAAAAGAACCTCAATGAACACTTCGAGAAGGAATATAAATCCTTGATGAACCATCATGTAGAACCTTCATGAAGAACTCCGGTTAAAAGAATGATCACAAAGAAGTGAAGGATGAAAAGAATAAGGTTGAAGCCTTGAAATGATTAGATGAAGCTTGCGACGAGGTAAAAGAGAGATCTTGAAACTCCGGGAAAAGAAAAAGCTGAACACAATTGGAATCAAGAAGTTGATGCACCTCTGGAATAAGGAATTAATCACTGGGATGAATCAAGAATAAGAATTATGTTACGCTTATCCTTCGCCAATTAAATTGATGACAAGCAACGGATTTGACATACTACTTATTCTCATAGAAAGGATTAAGGTAGATATAGCACAAACTTCGGAAGATCTTCAACGAACCATCGTAAGAATTGAAACAACGAATAAATTGATATGATAAATGAAGGAAGAAGAATCTTGAGCGAACCACCGTAAGAATTAAAAATGAACAAAGAAAAGATAAGGAAGACACCGGGAAGAATTTAGCAAATGAATGAAGATGCTTGAGAGAATTTAGATACATGAGAACGAAGGGATCATGAACTGATTAGAGAACACTTGATGCACCGGTAAGATTGGAGAATGACAACTGAAAGCTGAGAATGAATACACCTGAATTGATGGACTCCGGATAATCAAACTGAGAAAACTCTTGAATTGCTCCGTATGGATGAAAAGAATTCCCACAATCAAAACAATTATGAGAGGATGACCTCAAACTAGAACCACGAATATTTGAGAGAACGGATAAAATATGGAGGGAAAACTCTTCTTCGGTCTTCAAAATCCGAGAATGACAACGAGAAACAACACCATGAATCGTTGAGATACTCCGGGATGACGACAGGAAAAGTTGAGCCAACGATGAAAAGATTTTGAAAGATCTTGGAGAAAGGCATTTGACTAATGAAAATTCATACTTACGTCAAACTTTGACAAGAATTTAGGATAGCTCCAGGAAAATAAGAAGAGTCAGGTAAGATCCTGGGAAAAAACCTGTGGGTTAGGGCCCACTCAAAAGATACACCGTAGAACAATTTAAAAGAGAGAATGCACCGGTTGAATTAAATGGCTAGAATGAGATAACAACCTCGAAATAGGTCGAACGGATCTTGAGTGACAAGACGAGCCTTTTGAGAAGCTTGAGCACGCCGGAACAAATGAATAGTGAGAAGTGAATTATTAGGAGGTGCACCGGTATGAGAAGGCATTGAAACGAGGAAAAAGGATATGATCAACAAAGTTTGAATTGGTCCACCGAAGAAGAAAAGAAATGAGGAATGACGAACTAGAAGCTCCGTTAGAATCTTCATGAGAATCGCCGGATAAGAGCATTGACGGAAAAAAATGGAGAGACTTCACATCAATAACATGATAAATGATTAAGAATTCTGAGTCCTTGAAGGAAAACAAGGGAGGGAGGGCGGGAAAAACAAAGACAAATAGTAATGGATGAAACGAACATCGTTGAGAAGACTTGAGTTGATCTTGCGGATGTTGAAATGTTCGGATCCACTTGAAGAGAAACACGCCGGTTGAAAAGGATTGACAACACAATCTCGATGATCAAGAAGGATTAGTATTCACATCGGAGTATGAGAACACCACTTGGGAAAGGTATGGAATCAACATTTGACTTCGAAGCAACTCGAATACCACAACTCAAAACAAAACAAGGATTGGCTTGCAGAATAAGCCAGAACAAACATATGATAGAGATTTCGTCCGAAGTTTTCGTGGTGGGGCCTACACGGGCTCGATCGTACAGCATCATCATGTACAAGGCAGTGCAAATGACATACGAAGCATCCCCGAGTCGGCATAGCCAAGGACTCTTTAAGACACAATGAGACCACTGTAAAACCAACCGTGAATAGGCGGATCACTAGACGTCGAACCCCAATTTCATATCATACATCTGTCGGAAAGATATCCTACGAGCTACTTGAATTCCCACTTATAAACTCCCGAAATTTTCCGGTTATGCAATCAGGTGTTGGGGACACAGGGGAAGCATAATATCTCACCCAAAACTAGCAAATCCTATATCCAGCTGTATCCATCCTTCAACACATAACCAAGAAACCTTCGGAAATCGTCTACCTCAACCTTCCAAAAGCATCCGTTATACAAGTTATGGCAATACTCCCGAACTCCCGCCCCCGTATTGGGTGGCGTCGAGGTTATCTCACCAACAACTGCATAAAAGAGATTTTCGATGTTGGCGAAACTAAACTCAGGTATTCCAGAACTGCAACGATAAAATTGTGATGACAACACCTCGGAGCTCAACTCCCCGGGACACTGCCACAACCCCTAAATGACAGGAGGCACCAAGAACAATGTTCTCGTCACAAATCGATCGGAATGATTCCAAGATACCCGCGTGATCCTAAAAAAAATTTAGTGAAATTTGAGAAGAGAAGAGTCAAAACTCTACGTCAGGATGCCTCACCAGAGCGACGAAGGGACTGAGGAGTAAAAAGAAGTCCTAACTCTCTGATATATATAATTCCTAAAAAACTCAAAACATTTTTCTAGACTCAACAACGCCAGCTAATTCGATCAAGCAGTGGGGGCTCCTAAGGTCGGGGAAGGCTCTGATACCAACTTGTAACGCCCTCGATGCGGCTAAATCTCTCACGTGTCGAAGCATGACTTAGAGGCATAACCGCAATGAAAGCAATGTTGCAAGTGAGGTAATCTTCACACAACCCATGTAATACATAAGGGAAAGAGATACATAGCTGGCTTACAATCGCCACTTCACACAATTACATGAATAAAGCATTACATCATCCAGATACAATCAAGGTCCGACTACGGAACCAAAATAAAAGAAGACTACCCCAAATGCTACACAGATCCCCGATCGACCCCAACTGGGCTCCACTACCGATCAGCTGAAACGAAACAACACTACTAACAAGGTCTTCATCGAGCTCCTCCTTGAGCTTGGTTGCATCACCTGTACGGTTTCATCGGCACCTGCAAGCTTGTTTTGGAAGTATCTGTGAGTCATGGGGACTCAGCAATCTCACACCCTCGCGATCAAGACTATTTAAGCTTATAGGAAGGGTAAAAGGTATGAGGTGGAGCTGCAGCAAGCAACTAGCATATAGGGTGGCTAACATACGCAAATGAGAGCGAGAAGAGAAGGCAATGCACGCTCGAGAAACTATGATCAAGAAGTGATCCTAGAACAACCTACGATCAAGCATAACTCCAACACCGTGTTCACTTCCCGGACCCCGCCGAGAAGAGACCATCATGGTAACACACGCGGTTGATGTATTTTAATTAAGGTCAACTTCAGGTTTTCTACAACCGGACATTAACAAATTCTCATCTGCCCATAACCGCGGGCACGGCTTTCGAAAGTTCAAATCCCTGCAGGGGTGTCCCAACTTAGCCCATCAGACTCGGAATCCCGATTACAAGACATTTCGACAATGATAAAACAAATCCAGCAACACCGCCCGAAGCCGACAGATCCCGATAGGAGCTACACGTATCTCGTTCTCAGGGCACACTCAGATGAGCGCTCCATACAACTAAAACCAAACCTCGAGTTTCCCCGAGGGGGCGCTGCACAGGACTCTAGTTTGGACCAACAATCAGAAGAGCACTGGCCCGGGGGGGTTAAAATAATGATGACCCTCAGGAGCGCGACTCCCAAGGGAAAAGAGAAGGCTAGGTGGCGAATGGTAAAACCAATGTTGGGCATTGCTGGAAGAGTCTTATTCAAGGCGAACTGTCAAGGGGTTCCCATTATTACCCAACCGCGTAAGGAACGCAAAATCCGGGAACATAACACCGATATGACGGAAACTAGGGCGGCAAGAGTGGAACAAAACACCATGCATAAGGCCGAGCCTTCCACCCTTTACCAAGTATATAGATGCATTAATTAAATAAGAGATATTGTGATATCCCAACAAGTAAACATGTTCCAACAAGGAACAACATCTCCATGTTCCAACAAGGAACAAACTTCAATCTTCACCTGCAACTAACAACGCTATAAGAGGGGCTGAGCAAAGCGGTAACATAGCCAAACAACGGTTTTCTAGGACAAGGTGGGTTAGAGGCTTGGTTCAACAATATGGGAGGCATGATAAGCAAGTGGTAGGTATCGCAGCATAGGCATAGCAAAATAGCGAGCATCTAGCAAGCAAAGATAGAAGTGATTTCGAGGGTATGATCATCTTGCCTGAAATCCCGCAAGGAAGAAGAACGAGTCCATGAAGAAGATAAACGGACGTAGTCGAACGGATCCTCACACACACGACGTTATCGGAACCAACCCGAAGAAGCAACACCGGAAAGAAGCAAACAACATAGTAAACAACCACCACAAAATCATGGCATGATGCACAATCGAGTATGATGCATGTCCGGTTTAATGAAGCATGGCATGGCAAAGTGCACAAACAACACTACAACGGGTTGCATATTGACGGAACACCACATCAATTATTTAGTTCTCTCTCGTTTATGTACCCCAACAATATTAAATGTTGTTAAACATGACAAGAGGGTGAAGCAAATGAAAACTACCTATCTAGTCAAGTTTAAATGAGGCCGGAAACAACAAACAACAATTCCGGAAACTCCTCATATGCATATATTAGGTTTGGTACTGATCTTCCCTAAACATAATTTTAGAGTTGTTAAGCATGCAAAGTGAAGCCACCATGTTAAACTAGGCAAAATTCTACCCCATTTACATATAAAGTTAATTAGAAACCGAGCTACGGTTATTTAGTTATGAAATAAAACATTTTAACAAGTTATTTAAGGAAATTTAAACAAACAACATGCTAAACATTTTGAACAAGGATGGAAATGACATATTATGAAACTAGATGCAATGCACATGATGACATGACAAGATGCAACACGCAAGCAAAAGACATGGCAACAACAACGAATAACTCGAAGACACCTGGCACATCGGTCTCGGGACGTTACAGGCCTTCAGGGTACAAAGGTTCCTGAGTCATTCTACCAGTTCTAGTAGCCACTCTAACAACATAATCATTTTTCTTACTATTCATTTCATCAAGCACTTCTTTTTGAGCCTTAAGTACTTGTTCTACTTGAGTGGTAACCATAGAAGCATGTTTGCTAACAAGTTTAAGTTCACCTTTAATATTAGCCATATAATCACCCAATCGTCTAATCATATAAGCATTTTCTTTTAATTGTCTACCAAAATAAGCATTGAAGTCGTCTTGCTTAAACACAAAGTTATCAAACTCATCCAAGCACTGACTAGCAATTTTAGTAGGAGGGACTTCAGCTTTATCATATCTATAGAGAGAATTTACCTTTACTACCTGTGTCGGGATATCGGGATCAGGAGGTTCTTCAGTAAATAAAGAATTGATATCATATGTTTCTTCAACAGGCGGTATATTAAGACCATGTATTTCTTCAATAGGAGGTAAATTCTTAACATCTTCAGCTTTAATACCTTTTTCTTTCATAGTTGTTTGCCTCTTGCATATCTTCGGGACTGAGAAATAAAATACCTCTCTTCTTCGGAGTTGGTTTAAGAATGGGCCCAGTAATTGGAGCAGAAGTTGGCTCAGGAGCTGGCTCAGGAGGTGCCCAATTATTTTCATTTGTCAAAATATTATTCAATAGAATTTCAGCTTCATCCGGCGTTCCTTCCCTGAAAAGAGAACCAACACAACTATCCAGGTAATCTCTGGAAGCATCGGTTAGTCCATTATAAAAGATATCAAGTATTTCTGGTTTCTTAAGAGGATGATCAGGCAAAGAATTAAGTAACTTGAGAAGCCTCCCCCAAGCTTGTGGGAGACTCTCTTCTTTAATTTGCACGAAATTGTATATTTCCCTCAAAGCAGCTTGTTTCTTATGAGCAAGGAAATATTTAGCAGAGAAGTAATAAATCATATCCTGGGGACTACGCACACAACCAGGATCAAGAGAATTAAACCATATCTTAGCATCACCCTTTAATGAGAACGGAAATATTTTGAGTATATAGAAGTAACGCGATCTCTCATCATTAGTAAACAGGGCAGCTATATCATTTAACTTAGTAAGATGTGCCACAACAGTTTTAGATTCATAGCCATAAAATGGACCAGATTCAACCAAAGTAATTATATTAGGATCAACAGAGAATTCATAATCCTTACCAGGAACACATATAGGTGAAGTAGCAAAAGCAGGGTCGGGTCTCATTTTATCTCTAAGTGATTCTTTGTTCCATTTAATTAATAACCTCTTAGGCTCATATCTATCCTTGCAAGCAAAAATAGCGGCAGAAGATTCCATATCAAAAAGATAACCCTCAGGAATAACAGGCATATTTTCATCATCACTATCATCATCGTATTCAGATTCAATAATTTCTTTTTCTCTAGCCCTAGCAATTTGTTCATCAAGAAATTCACTAAGGGGCACAGTAGTATCGGGCATAGAAGCAGTTTCATCATAAGTATCATGCATAGCAGAAGTGGCATCATCAATAACATGCGACATATCAGAACGAATAGCAGAAGCAGGTGTAGGTGTCGCAAACTTACTCATAATAGAAGGTGAATCAAGTGCAGAGCTAGATGGCAGTTCCTTACCTCCCCTCGTAGTTGAGGGATAGATCTTGGTTTTTGGATCTCTCAAATTCTTCATAGTGTCCAGCAGATATAAATCTCAAGTGACTCAAAGAATAGAGCTATGCTCCCCGGCAACGGCGCCAGAAATTGGTCTTGACAACCCACAAGTATAGGGGATCGCAACAGCTTTCGAGGGTAGAGTATTCAACCCAAATTTATTCATTCGACACAAGGGGAGCCAAAGAATATTCTCAAGTATTAGCAGCTGAGTTGTCAATTCAACCACACCTGGAAACTTAGTATCTGCAGCAAAGTGTTTAGTAGCAAAGTAATATGATAGTGGTAGTAGCAGCAACAAAAGTAAAGACAACAAAAGTAATGTTTTTGGTATTTTGTAGTGATTGTAACAGTAGCAGTAGGAAAGTAAATAAGCGAGAAACAGTATATGGAAAACTCGTAGGCATCGGATCAGTGATGGATAATTATGCCGGATGCGGTTCATCATGTAACAGTCATAACATAGGGTGACACAGAACTAGCTCCAATTCATCAATGTAATGTAGGCATGTATTCCGTATATAGTCATACGTGCTTATGGAAAAGAACTTGCATGACATCTTTTGTCCTACCCTCCCGTGGCAGTGGGGTCCTATTGGAAACTAAGGGATATTAAGGCCTCCTTTTAATAGAGAACCGGAACAAAGCATTAGCACATAGTGAATACATGAACTCCTCAAACTATGGTCATCACCGGGAGTGGTCCCGATTATTGTCACTTCGGGGTTGCCGGATCATAACACATAGTAGGTGACTATAGACTTGCAAGATAGGATCAAGAACTCACATGTATTCATGAAAACATAATAGGTTCAGATCTGAAATCATGGCACTCGGGCCCTAGTGACAAGCATTAAGCATAGCAAAGTCATAGCAACATCAATCTCAGAACATAGTGGGTACTAGGGATCAAACCCGAACAAAACTAACTCGATTACATGATAAATCTCATCCAACCCATCACCGTCCAGCAAGCCTACGATGGAATTACTCACGCACGGTGGTGAGCATCATGAAATTCGTGATGGAGGATGGTTGATGATGACGACGGCGACAAATCCCCCTCTCCGGAGACCCGAACGAACTCCAGATCAGCCCTCCCGAGAGGTTTTAGGGCTTGGCGGCGGCTCCGTATCATAAAACACGATGATTTCTCCTCTCTGATTTTTTTCTCATCGAAACTCAATATATGGAGGTGGAGTTGGAGTCGGAGACATAACAAGGGGCCCACGAGGTAGGGGGAGCGCCCTAGGGAGGGGCGCCCCCACCCTCGTGAGAAGGGTGTGGGCCCCCCTGGTCTTCATCTTTGGTGAGGATTTTTTTTGTTTTTTCTAAGATGTTCCGTGGAGTTTCAGGTCATTCCGAGAATATTTGTTTTCTGCACATAAAACAACACCATGGTAATTCTGCTGAAAACAGCATCAGTCCGGGTTAGTTCCATTCAAATCATACAAGTTAGAGTCCAAAACAAGGGCAAAAGTGTTTAGAAAAGTAGATACGATGGAGACGTATCAGTGTCGTGCGGTACGAACACCGAATGTTTGTGCCGCACATCATATTCTCTTCCGGAGGCTCTAGTACACACACAGTTGAATGTATATGATCCTTACGTCCGGTATATCCCGCATATAGATTGATTTTGATAAAAAACATCTGTTTCTGACAGGAACAAAATAAAAAATATTTGCAATCATTTGCATTTATTAGTCATTAGTAGTCAAATCAAACTGATTTTCTAAGAAACATATTAGAAATTTGGTTTGAACACACGTAAAAATGATTGAAAAATCCAATCATCGGTAATAGAGGGGAGACACATGATTGCCGATGGAGCCTGAAGGGACGAGTTTCCCCTAACCTGTTGGGGATCGTAGCAGAAATTCAAAATTTTCTACGCATCACCAAGATCAATCTATGGAGTAATCTAGCAACGAGGGGAAGGAGAGTGCATCTACATACCCTTGTAGATCGCTAAGCGGAAGCGTTCAAGTGAACGGGGTTGATGGAGTCGTACTCGCCGTGATCCAAATCACCGACGATCCTAGTGCCGAACGGAAGGCACCTTCGCGTTCAACACACATGCAGCCCGGTGATGTCTCCCATGCCTTGATCCAGCAAGGAGAGAGGGAGAGGTTGGGGAAGACTCCGTCCAGCAGCAGCACGACGGCGTGGTGGTGGTGGTGGAGTGTGGTACTCTAGCAGGGCTTCACCAAGCACCGCAAGAGACGAGGAGGGAGAGGGGTAGGGCTGCGCCAAGAAGGAGATATTCTCGTCTGTATGGTAGCCCAAAACCCCACTATATATAGGGGAAAGGGAGGGGCTGCGCCCCCACCTAGGTTTCCACCCCTAGGGGTGGCGGCCAGCCCTAGATCCCATCTAGGGGGGCGGCCAAGGGGGGAGAGAGGGGGGGCGCACCACTAGGTGGGCCTTAGGCCCATCTGAGCCTAGGGTTTCCCCCTTTTCCCTTCTCTCTTCGCCTTGGGCCCTGGTGGGGGGGTGCACCAGCCCACCTGGGGCTGGTCCCCTCTCATACTTGGCCCACGCAGCCCTCTGGGGCAGGTAGCCCCACCTGGTGGACCCCCGGGACCCTCCCGGTGGTCCCGGTACGTTACCGATAGCACCCGAAACTTTTTCGGTGACCAAAACAGGACTTCCCATATATAAATCTTTACCTCCGGACCATTCCGTAACTCCTCGTGATGTCCGGGATCTCATCCGGGACTCCGAAAAACATTCGGTAACCACGTATATCTATTCCCTATAACCCTAGCGTCATCGAACCTTAAGTGTGTAGACCCTACGGGTTCGGGAACCATGCAGACATGACCGAGACGTTCTCTGGTCAATAACCAACAGCGGGATCTGGATACCCATGTTGGTTCCCACATGTTCCACGATGATCTCATCGGATGAACCACGATGTCGAGGATTCGATCAATCCCGTATGCAATTCCCTTTGTCTTGCGGTATTGTACTTGCCCGAGATTCGATCGTCGGTATCCGATACCTTGTTCAATCTCGTTACCGGCAAGTCTCTTTACTCGTTCCGTAACACATCATCCCGTGATCAACTCCTTGGTCACATTGCGCATATGATGATGTCCTACCGAGTGGGCCCAGAGATACCTCTCCGTCACACGGAGTGACAAATCCCAGTCTTGATTCGTGCCAACCCAACAGACACTTTCGGAGATACCCGTAGTGTACCTTTATAGCCATCCAGTTACGTTGTGACGTTTGGCACACCCAAAGCATTCCTACGGTATCTGAGAGTTGCACAATTTCATGGTCTAAGGAAATGATACTTGACATTAGAAAAGCTTTAGCAAACGAACTACACGATCTTGTGCTAGGCTTAGGATTGGGTCTTGTCCATCACATCATTCTCCTAATGATGTGATCCTGTTATCAACGACATCCAATGTCCATGGTCAGGAAACCGTAACCATCTATTGATCACCGAGCTAGTCAACTAGAGGCTTACTAGGGACATGGTGTTGTCTATGTATCCACACATGTATCTGAGTTTCCTAACAATACAATTCTAGCATGGATAATAAACGATTATTATGAACAAGGAAATATGATAATAACTAATTTATTATTGCCTCTAGGGCATATTTCCAACATAACCGTCCAAAGGAAGGGAAGGAAATGCTTGGCATATGTTGATATAGGGGGGGAAAGCTCCAAAACATCATATTTTGGAACTCTATTTTTTAACATATATCATGATAATTGTGTTTTTTACTTGAAATATTTACGAACATCCGAAAATACATGAACAAATGCACGTTCATTTTTTCGATAAGGTTTTGTATGTGCAAAATTATTATTTACATGCTGAGCAATGGTCTGGAGAGCCGTTTTAAATATCTGGTTGGCATCAATCTAAATCTATTGATTTCATTTTGTAGCCACAAGCAGCAGAACAAAAGTTAGGTCATGTTGCGAGCCAACCCATAGTTGGATGGTTAGGAGGACACTCGTATCCTCGGCAAGGTTCAAGTCATAGACCACACCAGTGCTTGCATTTTTTCTGAATTTTTTTCAGACCTTCCGACGACGTGCATTCAGTGGGAGGATACGTTCTCGTTAACTACCAAGGCGTTTGTCATGAGCAACCTCGAGTCCATCCTTTCTTGATCCTCCTCGCCGTCACCGGCAGCGGCGGGCCGCTTTCCTTCGCTTGGGCATCATCCCCTCCCCCAATCCTCCTCTCCCGATATGGCATCTGGTTTGTGATTTGTCGGTGCTAGTACTGCTCTTCAATGGCCGGATCGTGGTGGGGATCCCATATGAGGCGTATCTCCTCCATGATGCAAAGTTCTGCCTGTTCATGGCTTGGCCGCTCCAAACGGCCTCCCCTGATTAGATCCGACATGAACATGTGCGTTTTGTCTGGATGCTTCTACGGGTTGGGACCTGGCCAGTCCATAGCCTTGGGGCTGCTACTGCGGCAGTCGGGCCGTGTGACCGATCGGCGACGTACGTCCTACACAGTAGGTGCCTTCGTCAGGGATTGTCGTGGTCACATAAAGTTCTTTGTGAGGGTTCGTCTCTCCAGATCTCGTGGTTCCTGTTGACAGCTCATACCGGCGATGTGGTGGGATGTAGTCAAAATACTTCTTTGTGAGTTTTGGCGGATCTCACTTCTGCCAGTTTGCCTTCAACGATGAGATGCAATCTCTGGATGATGACTTGACGCAGAGGATATGGATGTGCAACGGCGGCGGTGGTGCATGTAGTTGCTGGGATCGTGGAAAAGTGGTGGCGGCAACACAAAAAATGACTTTGATTTGATGGTGCTTCTTGAGCACCCGGTCTTGAGCTCCGGAGGTGAAAACCCTAGGTCTGAACTGATGTTATACCTGGCAATGACGATGTTATTTATCGTTTCCTTGTTGAAGGCATTGCTCGGATGTGCTTTGGACTCGTTCTTCCGGGTGAAAACCTAGATTCTGGCATTTGGTTGTTGAATCCGGTAACGATGACGCTTCAGTGTCATTCCTTTCTGAAGGCGTTGTTGTTGAAAAAACTCGTTGTCCTTGTGGTGTCAAGATGGTTGGTGCGAATATGGTTATTCTTGTAGTTTGTCGATCATTGTGTTGATGGGTTTGTAGGTCTTTTTCTTTCTCACTCGGACATAGTTTCGGTCTTATATGACTTTACTATTTGCCGACGTGTTTATTTGTGTGTGCGTTGGTGTTGGCCGTGTGCATCTAGTTATCGAAAAAAACCAAGGTGTTTGTCGCGACTTTGTCAATCTCAGGGTGATATATCGGTTTAGTCTTTCAGAGGTGCTTATAGGGGTAGGATGTGCGTGTGTGCGTTCATAGAGATGAGCGTATATGCATGTGTATGAGCGTTTGTGTACCGTGTAAAAAAAATTAAGTCATGCTAAAAACACAAAAGCTAGGATGACGTGTCTCTGAAACAAAACAAAAAATATATCTTATAATAAGAAAACAAAGTGAGATGATGCCCGGTTTGTTTATAATCAGGTAGATATGAGCTATCACAGAATCATGATGAGCTTGCAACCTAACGACCCGAGTGACGGGAGGCGCCAACCAAAACCAAAAGGCTACTGCCAACTACGACCATTTTGTGTGTCTCTAACTGAACGAACAATGGATATCTATTTCCAACGGCTGCAAAAAAGATTATTTTCCCTTTCCCTGCGAGGACTTCTATACTACTACCAGCTTATTCGCTAGCTTCCATGGAAGGCAGATTAAGAAACGTTTCGCAAAAAAAAAAAGATTAAGAAACGGACATTAACAATGTGCCAGAACCAGCACGGCACCGGCCGAGACGTTGGCAGTGAAGCGGATCGGACGCAGCCAGCCGTTGACCGACCGACGCGGACCGCAAGGAGCCACGCGCCGCGGCCATCCGACGGGCAGGGACGGCCCGCGGACGATCGGACGGCCCAGCGCGCCGCACCGGAGGTTAGGCCGGCCGTTAGGGGTTCAAACCCGGTCGCGCCCGCAACGGTAACCACGGCCGCCAGCCGCGTCCGTTAAAGGGCAAGTGGCGCCGACCGCTGCCCTCACCAACCACCCATTTGTCCGTCCGACCCACGGCCACGGGGCCGGGCCCCGGCCCAGCCGCCGTGAACCCCCCGCGTCGTTCTCGCCGTTTGTTCGCGTCGATCCGTTTCCCGGATCACGCAGGCCCTTTGTCATCTCCCGCTTCGCCCCCTCGGGTCCCTCGGAACTGCAAGCTGCTCCGACCTTACACCACTCAGTATTTGCGAACTGCTCCTTCCTCCTTGGGCCGTCGTCTCAATAGAAACCGAGAAACTCTCAAAATAGGCCTTCGTCCCGTTTTATATATAAATAAAACAACGGTCCATACAACCCAAATTCGAACATCACCGGACAAACGACGGCTGGGGCCATAGCACAAGCAAGCCCAAAAAGCACATAAAAGAAATAGAAAAAAAAGCCACCTAGTGGCGTGCACCAGTTGGTACTAGGATGATGATAAGCGGCGCGCCGACGCCAGGAGCGCATCCATCATGAGGCCTATCCGGTCGCGATCACGCTGCCTCGAGAGCGGGTGTCAGTGCTACAGAAAGGCAAGGAATTTGAAGGAGTCAGACGCCTTCCTCGAAAAGACCTTCTCAATCATTATCTTATTACGCGTTGTCCAAAGCGTCCAAGACATCGCCGCAAAAAAAAAGCTAAAAAAGACGGTGATGTCTTGACCGTTGTAAAGCTCTATGTTGGAGAAAGTCGGCAAGAAACCACAACGTGGGACGTCGGATCTGCAATCCACAGGCTGGCTCGTCCACCCATCATTCTTTATGTTTTACGGGAAAACCCCCAGAGACATGTAGTGCTTGCCCACATTTCAGATCCGACGATCCTTTTCAGGTTTCGTTGAATGATAGGTTTTCATGTGATATTTTCTCTAACCACTGAACCCCCTCCCCATCTCATACACCCACGCACAAAAAATTGTTTGCAGATGTACCATTGCTGTTGAAAGGACACGCGGGCTTGCTCGTTCATTTTTGGTCGTCATATGTTTGACGTGTGGTTGCACTATCTTTTATCTGTTGTTTTTCAAAACAAATTTTGTAGTTATCCCATATCTACATCTAAAGGATATGTACGACCATATTTACTACAAGGGTCGTATGTGGAGCAATAACAATTAAGATTACGAAAGATAAGATTTTCATCGGGCACGTATCGGCAATAATCAATAGCGGCGACCGCTCAACCCGTGAAGGCAGGTGAAAAGCCAGAAACTACGCGTAGACTATCCGTTCGCAGCGATCGGTTTCCCGACCGAGTGTGCCTTTCGTGTCTTTTATCCCGCTCCTTCACGTTTCTCGTAATTCCTAACTCGATGGTCCTCCCCAGTGACTCCGAGCGGCCGATCAAGCCATGCGGAGGAGCTCTTGGTATGCTACTTTACATGTTCGCGCTCTAGAATCTAGAAAAAAATCCACGGCAAAGAGGAACACCAATAATATGCTAATACTTGCATCTAACAAAAACCATGCCATCAAATCAGCCTCGAGTACAAAGGGATCACGCTACATAAATGGAATGAGAATCGCAGTGTGTGCTAAGCAGGCACTAGCAGTAACCAGCCACAAACCGGGCACCCGCCTGGGCCTGGCGATTCGCCGAAACGTCAGGGGCTGATACGGGAAACCTCCGGACCCGGGAGGGAGCGAGATAAATTATTCCCGTCTCCCCCTCCTCGCCCCCTTTTCCCTTCAACGCAACGGGCGAGGGGTTTTGAAAGACGCCTCCGCCCATCCATCCTTCCTTCCTCCCCTCCTCTCCCCCTTCGTCTCCCCCAGCACACAACCGAACGCCGCGGCGCGGCAGATACCCCCCGCTACCCGCACAGGCGCGGCCAAAGCTCCATCCTTTTAACCCCCCCACCCCCCTACCCTCCCGCCTAGGGTTTCGGTCCGCCCCACCCGCGCCGCGCCGCCTCCGCCCGACTACTCGATCCTCCCGATCCCCCCCACCCCGATCTGGGGGCTACCCGGTTCGTGCGCCGCGGCGGCGGCGGCGCCCCTCGGTTTTGATGTCTCTGTTGTTTCGACGCGTTTCTGTGGCGGTTTCTGATGTTGGTGTTGCTGTGTTGGTTTCAGGCGGCGGCGTGGATGACGTGGCGGCGGCGGTAGATGGGGATGGCGGCGGTCAAGGTGGAGGGGCGGGACGGCTGCGCCGAGAGCAGGCAGCATCTGGCGCTGTCGAGCCCGTCGGCTTCGGAGGGAGGGAGCTATGGCGGCGGGCACGCGTGGGCGTCGCCGCTCGTGCCCAGCCCCGCCGATTCCGGCTCCAGCCGCAGGTACCGCTCCTCCGTCGACTGTCTCGGGCTCTGCTGTTCGGTGTTGCTGGCTAGTGGTTGCTTACCTGACTAGGGTATGGGAGGGAGACCTGTTTGCCCAGGAGAGGTGGTTTTCTTATGGGGCGTTTGGTTAGCAGATGCAATCGGGGTTGGGTTGTGACTGAAATGGCGCAGCAGGTCGCTGCGTTCTCCATACAATTCCCGTATTTGGACACCTTTTCTGATGGGAAACATGGCCTGTGTGCAGTGTGATGGCCGTATGGGTCTATGGGCAGGAAATTGGGGGTTACAATCAGCATGTGAAAAGGAGTCTCAGATTTTTGATTTCGAGAAACCCATGGTGTTGAGATCATCTGTATCGAAACATGCTGCGGGTGGGGCTTATTGATTGACTGTTAGGGAAAGGTGCAATTTCGTTGAGTGCCACTACATTTCATGAGGTTTAAGTGGTTATCATCTCATCACTTGCTTGGTTTGGATGTTATGAGGTACTGTACTACTTTTCTGATGAGATAGTCCCATTGGTGGGATTGTGCTGCTTGGCTTCTGCAGTTGCCAGTTAGTATGCTGGGCCATTGGATAATTTTGCTCAACTTCTGTTGCCTTAGAAATCAGTATGCTCTCTTGGTTGAGGCACAGTGAAGGTTGCTTCTCAGTGATCCTTGGAATGAATGGAAGTGGTGATTTACATTTGTTTTAATGACATTATGTACACATGTTTTGGTCTTTTTATGTTTTGTTTTAATTAACTCACTATACGTTTTGCCAATTGATGTCAATTTCCGCAGATTTGGTATGTGTAAATGCATTTGTAGATAAATAGTTGTCAACCAAATTTGTTATTGGTGTGTTTGTTAGCTGAAATATAATGTCATAATAGTGTAATTAATGATATATTTTTGGGTTCCCTCAGCACTGAAACATGCCAATTTCAACTTATCAAGACGAATACTTAGGATACAAAAGTTCATCCAATAGAAATTCCTTTTGAGTTAATTTATGATTATTTCAACATGTGCCCGCAATGAAGGTGTAATAGGCTGTTAGGGGCTTTACTGTATGATGGCTGACACTTGTAGCATAGTTAAATTGTCTGAATGTTTACACGCATGCTTAGTTCATTAGTTGGTTCCCTAATTTTAGAATATAGAATAAAAATGTAGCATGTTTATTATTGTAATTTCCATGAAACAACTTTCATCATAGTAATAGTAGTATATTGAACTAGTTATAGGTTTTCTCATGGCTCTGGCTTTGATTATTGATCAGCAACGTGTTTAAGAGAGAAAAGCAATAGTCAGCGTTTAGGTACCAGAAGTCCGTGTCACAGAAACTTGGTTATTCTTGCCTTGCCCATCTTTCAACTGGACACCCTGTTTTGCATCTTCAGTTTATCATTACATGAGTAATTGCTTACTATATATGTCAATGATCATACTCTACAAATATCAGGCGAATAAGTGGCCCTGTAAGAAGAGCTAAGGGTGGCTGGACACCTGAAGAGGTTAGTATCTAACTATTCCCAAGTAACTTCTACTTCGTTTCCAATCTATTCAGTATATCTGCAATACTACTGTTGAACTGTTTGGTGTCCGGCATCTGCTATTATCTTGCTTTGTTATTGCCTTTGGGTCTTTCTTTCTTATTTCTACCTAATTTTTCTTATTCATGCTGCAGGATGAAACATTGCGCAAGGCAGTTACTGTTTTCAAGGGTAAAAATTGGAAGAGAGTAGGTTAGCTTCTTGTTTGTGCTCTGCATCCTTTTCTCAATGTTCATCTAGCAATTCCAGAAAACTAGGGGTCAATAACCATCAATATTTACCTTCATTATATGGTTTTATTTTATCATGCAATAAATATATTCAATAATGTACCTGTGATTGGTGGAGGAGAGCGCTGTGTTATGTCTAGGTCCAGGGAGGCATGGACTAAGGATAGGTTGCTTGCTCTCATATAACCACCGGCAGGGCTCTGAGTAATAACACAAAAAAATCCCTACTGGAGATGGGAAGGAGCGACTACAAAACTTCTGATTAATCTTTGCTTTATGAAAATATATTGCAAAACTTGATGGAGGTTTTAATAGATATATCTCATGCTAGGCAGGCCTCTCAATTTAATATATTTGGTTATAGTGCGGTTGAGAGTGAGAGGCATGTTAGAATCATATCAGGGGAAAATTAATAAATATGATCCTCATATGTTCTACATTCGAGGTAGAACTCATTTGCACCCTATAGGACTTATGACAAGGAAAGTTAGTCTGGGTAAATTTCGTGCTTACTTCTGGAAACAGTAATTTTTTTAAAGTACCGTGATCTCATAGAAGAATCTGTGTTGTATACAGCCGAGTTTTTCCCTGATAGAACAGAAGTACAATGTCTGCACAGATGGCAAAAAGTTCTTGACCCTGAACTTATAAAAGGACCTTGGACCCAAGAGGTTCGCCAAATATTGTTTGTTTTTCTCCCATCAAATCCAAGTCTGCATATATATGTTGTGATCTGTGCACTCATTGAGTTCTTTTACAGGAAGATGACACCATTATCCAGAAGGTAAAGGAGCATGGACCAACAAAATGGTCCGTTATAGCGAGGTCATTGCATGGTCGTATTGGTAAACAATGCCGAGAGAGGTATTCACCTAATGATGTGACATGCATGATGACAAAGATCTGGGCGACACACCCTTATATTCATAGATCTCATAATTAGTTTGTTGATTTTCCTTGCCGAAGACAAATCTGTATATTTCTGGGGACTGGGGGATTAAAACTGGATGTCAATTATTGAGGGTATTGGCTATTTTGAGCTGCATTTAAAAAACCTTATATATGAGACCTACGTTTTCTAATTTGGTCCCAGAGATAATGCGAACTTCAGCTCTTAGGGGTTCAGATTTTGATTTATATGCAGGACGCTGTAACTAAATATTGCTCAAATCATTTAGCAGTTCATGATATCTTGACATTGCCCTGATAACTGTTCTGAAAATAGCCAGTGTCCTCCGCGGTGCCTAGAAAATGGCCACAGAAATATAAAGCCCAGCTCCTCCTATTCACAATAAAACAGCTAACCCGAAAAGTTACTAACTTTGGGTCCCCAAAACCCACTGGCGCAGACTCCTGTGCATTGCATCCCTGTAGCACAGTGGATCTCGTGGCTGTCCTCTTTCCTGGTTGCTTTAAGTTTAGCTTACCATTTCATATTAGTACATGAGTAAATGTAATACTCCTGTAGTAGAATATTTATCTGGTTCTGGCCAAAAAATCCTTGCACATCAGGCTATTTTAAGTTATAGTTGAATATTAATCACATATTATTATCTGTAATTGTAGTAAAGTTTCTTGCATAATTGATTGATGTATTTATAAGTTTGCCAGAACAAAGTACATATGTAACATAGTATACAGCTAACTTCACTTTTGATGCTCCTCATATGATTTAGATGGCATAATCATCTGGATCCTCAAATAAGGAAAGAAGCTTGGACTTTTGAGGAGGAGCAGGTGCTTGTTGATGCTCATCGTATGCATGGTAATAAATGGGCGGAGATTGCAAAACTCCTTCCTGGAAGGTACTAAGTCACATCATCCTTCATTCCTTCCTCTTGGAAAATACGTTGTTCGCACATATAGTTTAACTGAATCCTTTTGCTTACCAAGTGATGGTCTGTGTATCATGCCTAGCATGTATGCAAATTACTCATAAGAGAAAGGCAGAAAGCTTTGTAGAACTATGAATTAACTTGCTGGCACAATAAACATAGTGTATTTGCATGCTGTTTAGCTGCAGCTTGTTCCTCATCGAGACTATTGCTAGCATTATTTTTTTCTTATCTCACCGACTAAAATTTTAGCCAAGTCTAGTTTGGACTTGAACAGTTTGAGTCGTTAGTTTTGAAGTTTACGTCTTCCTAGGTCCACGTGAACTAGAATATGTAGGAATAGGAAAAACACAGGACTAGGATGTCATGTACCTATAGGATCTAACACATGAATTTCAGCACATGTCGTTTATATTAAACCTTTTTTGTCCTCTTTATTTGATGATGGGTTTCTTGTGCTTATCTTGTTATACCGAGTATAGAGTTAGAAAAAGACATTTTTTTTGCCATATACAGGATTGACCTGCTAGTGAACGGACTGTTAGAGATTCTGTCACTTGGCTGTTCTGCGCAAATATTGTGGGTTAGGCCTTTTGCGGCTAGATGATCAGTGACTGAAATTTGTAGGAGAGTGCATGAAAATGGAAGTACACGTTATATCCGTGTAGCATAAATTATGAATGTATTATTGTACTTGTCATGATGTGATGGTCCTTGTACATAAAGTTATTACTGTACTTGTCATGATGTGATGGTCCTTGTACATAAAGTTCTTCCATTTTTCAATACTACAAATTACCTCATTGGATAGACTTGCGCAACTGCTTATATTTCGTCTTCCACTGATTTAAGTTTTTTCATTCCTCCAGGACAGATAACTCAATAAAAAACCATTGGAATAGTTCAGTGAGAAAAAGGCTAGATGAATATGATACAGGAGCTGCCCGCAATGTTCCAGTACATGTCAGTCATAATGATTTGAAACAGCCCGCGATAGCCCTGCCTGCTGAAAACTACATTGACTTGAATGAAGTGCCAAACATCAGTTTGAGAAACCATTCAGGAATAGTCGATCATTCTGATCCTACCCATAGTCCACGGGTGTGTAGTTTGAAAAATATTAAGGGCTGTTCAGACTTCCTCTCTCTTTCCATGCCAACTGCTCAACCAGTAACTTCATGTCAGGCATCAGCAGCTGATGATTCTGCTGTTGCTTTAGCAATAATGGGGATGAAAATGGATTCTGGCCGTGACAAGGACATTGAACTGAACTTTGTTTGTCAGAAGGGTCTGCAAATCAATTTGTCGAATGAGAAGGGCCTGGAAATTGACCCCGTAACAGCTAAGCCAGATGGACGTGAATCAACCTTGGTAAAAGAGGCTCAGTCCTTTGGTTCTCTTTGTTATCAGATACCTAAGCTAGAAGATATTGACCTTGTTCGTTCCCCAGTTTTGTCAAGACATCATGGATCAGAACACGGTGTGGATGGATTTCAATCACCCACTGGCTATGCTACTCCCTCTCCAACTGATGGAAAACAATCGGATCAGCTCAGTGTGGAATCAATATTGAAAAGTGCTGCTGAAAACTTCCCAGGTACTCCTTCGATACTCAGGAGAAGAAAAAGGGATAAACCAACACCTTCTCAAGATACTGATTTTAAGATTGATGCAAACAGTGATTGTTTTGACACCCCCAAAGCGAACTGCACTACATATAGCCCACATTCATTTAAAACTGCATCATTTTTGTCCTTGGGTCGCCTTGATGACCAGCAGTTGCCTTCTGTCTTGGGGAAGTTTGATGTTTCCCCCACATATCGATTAAGGTCAAAGCGAATGGCTGTGCTGAAAACCGTTGAGAAGCATCTAGATTTTTCGGCTGATGCAATGGATACTTGTGACATGGTTGGAACTCTGAAATCTTCTTGCCGGAACACGGAGAGCATCAATGCCAGCTCAGACATTTCAAGCGCACACGATAGGAGGATTAATGGGCATATGATTGGGTTGGAGACTCTAACCAGTGACTTTGCATACACAACAAAGTTAGATGCAACCTAGTTCTGCAGTATCCAGGTATGATGCAACCTAGTGACTGTGCACTTGTAAATTTATCGCATACATGAACGAGAATATAACTAGTTAACCCAAAATTCCGTATTCTTGGAAGTTCCTTGAAATGATTTCATCATGGATCTAATATATGATTTAATTCCTGACGACGCAGAAGCGGTGGGCGTTTCACTGGAGAGGGGATGAAGACCTTATGCGTCTAAACTGACCTGTCCCTAGACGCTCGCTCACAGGCAGAATTGACCAGAGAAAGCAGTTTTGTTGATCTACCGGGTAGAAAATAATCATTTGCCCCGCCATCTCTCCTTGGCGGGGTGTATATTCGATATTCGAGTCATCTAGCGACACTTTTGTCAACAGGAAAAGAAAATGGCGACTTACATGTAATTCAGCTTTAGAAGGAGCTCAGCTGTGTACAAAGGAAAAACCATAGCTTTTATAGACTTACAGTCAGCAAGATTCCAGAACAAACCATAGCTTAATGGCGGGGTGTTTTTGTTCTTTCGATCAACGATCGTTGGACTATATATTGGTGGGCGTCTATAAGACTTGTAATTTGAAGACGTGGATTATGGTTGGAATTTAAAGACGTGGATTATCATCATTGGCATGTGCATTTTGTTTGCTTTGATACTTTTGCTTGGAGTGGCCGCATAATGAAAAACATTTGCTCGGTTTTGTGGTTGACTTGTTGCTGCTGTCGACGCACCTCGCCTCCTGCCTGACACCTGCTATTGCCGTGCCAAGGGAGCTCGCCGCTGGGCTACGGTAGAAGAAATTTTGGTGCCCTAGAAAATTTTCAGGTGCCCTGTTTTTTATCATCTGTACTTCAAGCGGAGAAATAATCTGCGCACCAGAGCCGCCAAGCTCGATCTAGGCAGTAGCCAGACTAAGCTTCAGAGTAATAGCTTTGGCTTCAGAGCCGCCAAGCTTGGTTGATTATGTGATGTAAACCACTCTGTGCAGTGGGAGTCAGAATGTACCAGCCAACGTGGCTGAATGTGCTTTGGGTGATTTGCCTGGGCACCAGTAAAGCTATGCTTGACCCTAAAAAAAAAGCTTCACATGGTTTGACTTGAAACAAAATGTATCATATGCCTTGTTTTTGGGATGGAGGGATCACATAGCAGCTTCGCATGGTTCTTAGCCCTCTTACATATCACAACCATGGCAAACATATCACAACCATGGCAAACGCATGTACATAAGGCATTGAGCGATGTATTCCTTATTATAAAGTTAAACTGAGTCAACATCTTCTTGTAAATCACATTCTTTAGTCTTAATGAGAATGGCAGACAAGAGTCCTTGCTTGTTGTTGGGAAAAAGTTCTTTTCTTTTCTTCTCACACGAGTACTTTTTTATAGTTCCTTTATTATTCAGCCAGTTTAATTACCACCTTTAGTAGTTGAGAAAATAATGAATGTGAATGACAACATGGGTAACTAACAAAGTACCCAACGGTGATCCATAGCCTTTTGGTTAAGCTATCAAACATATGACAACCACGACAAACGCAAGTATGGATGGAACTCAAAACCGGAAAAGGCGGTAGTACGTCTCTATATAGGTGATTGCCTAAATCTATCAAATTTGAAACCGGTAGTTGGTGGGACTGAAGGTATCTCCATCACCAAGCGTTAGAAGTTTGACACAAATCTGTATAATGAAAATCTCCTCGTGGATATGAAAAACATGTATTTCGTTGAACAAAACGTATTGATGAAATTTTGTGGGCTTTAGGGCCGTATTAATGACTAAATGGCTGAAAAATCTTAAAGACCCATCCCCCGAAAGCTTGTTTTTGTGGACCTGCATCTGGCGAAGGGCAATAAAATTTTTGAGGAGCGCCTCGGCTCAACTACTCACATTCGTTCGACTTTTTCCACGACCACGACTACTTTTATTGTGTTAGCTTCATCACCGTTGTGCAAGAACGTTGCCACTGCGCTCTTCCTGACTGTCCATATATTCAAATCTAGTTCATTGTTTTTGCATGTATCCGCATGTCTACTAGTTAAACATTTATAGAGCTATTGTCATTTTATTAGTTTGAATTAGATTTATTTAAAGTTGCTAAATTTGACAACGGCTATAACATCATTATACAAGAATGTGATTAAAATGAGTACTCCCTCCGATCCTTTTTACTTCGCATATTAAATTTGTGACCAGTCAAGCTTTGTAAAATTTGACCAAACTTATATTAAAAAATGTCAACATCTATAATACCAATTATATATACTATGAAACTACATTTCATAATGAATCTAACAATGTTGATGCGGCATTGTGAATGTTGATACTTCTCTCTATAAGTTTGTTTAAAGTAGAGATAGTTTGACTTTGAACAAAACTTACATGCAGACTAAAAAGGACCGGAGAGAGTACTACTTTGGCCCCCGATCTCAATGAAAAAAAATGAAGTGACCAAAATTTCGGCAACTAATTAAAGAGCCAAACTGTTTGCCTCCTTCCCAAAAGGGAAATAATCCTAGCTACCGCAACTCGGCCGCTAATTATTGGGAGCAAGGACGTACTAGTACTTCTTTTCTCTTTTTAAGAAGAGCAAGGACGTACCACACATGGCACATCAATCTTGTAAATTAAAGCCCATCAAATGGCCCGGCAACGTCTCAAGGCCTTGCACGCACGCACGGCTGTCAACTGTCAAATGTCAGTGGTAGCCGGCCGGCGAACATGCACGCTTGCTCTGCGGCCGTATCGTGCACCAGCAAAGATTGGCGACTGCAAAGCTAGCTAGACGTATCGTAGTGAAGCCATCATCCAGTTACCCAGGCGAGGCGACCTATCAGTCAGTCTACAGGACAGCTTACGGCATGCGAAATTGCGAATCAACTCATGTTAGGAGAACAGTTGTATCCTATGCCTCGTAAGAGTTCAAGTCCCAGATTTGATATTGGTGCTCGCATTTTTCTGAATTGATTCCAGTCCTTCCGGCGGTATGCGTTCAGTAGTCGAGACGATATATAGGCTCGGTCTGCCGGAGGTGCTCTCAGAAGGCGTCTGCCACGACTTCATCAATTTTAGGTCGATCCAGTCTTTCGAAGATGCTCTCTGAATTGATTAGCCTCTTCTTTATCCAGTGACTGATCGATGTCATCGTCGCTAGAATAATACAACTTGGAACATGCATCATCGGAGGAGAGGAGTTATGAATGCATCCATGGTCCAGTGTTGACTAATGGGTCGTGGGTAGTCCTGGCCATGAACAGCCCGGCCCGAAAAAGCCTAACTTAGGCCCGGGCCTAGATTTTGAGCCCAAAGGCCGGGCTTGAAGAGGCCCGGCAGGCTTTTACACATGCAGGCCCGGCTTAGGGCTGATTTTCTAGGCCCGACGCCAGGGCCGAGCCAGGCCAGGGCCTACTTTTTGTGTCGGGCTTGGCTAGGCCCGGTCCGAAGCCCGGCCCGCTTCAAGGGATGGCCAGGTATAGTTGTGGGACAAAAGACCATTTACCCCAAATGTAATGTCCGGTGAGATCGTCCGGAGCGGCCGTCGCGTCTGCTGCGAGGTACCCTTTCTCCTTTTTCCTGAGCCGACGGGGCGTGTCAACTTGGTCGGCGCCGCAACCACCGAGCACGGCCTTGGACGGCAAGCGTGGTGATGAGCAGGGGTGAACTGTCCGGCCGGTCCTTTCTTATGCGTCCGGGGAGTGCGCGCGTTCCGCCGTACTACGTGAAGTGCTGACGCATGCGCGAATGCCAGCCGCCGGCTTCTCCTGGGTGCATGCGCGTGCGTGCATGGGAGGGAGTAGGTGAGAATCCAAGGTCGGCTAGCTACTTGCGTTGCTATGGTGGTTCGTCTACCTTTGTGGCAACTCGCCGTGGTCTCCCTTTTCCTCTTCCCAAGCATGATCCAACCACGAAAAAGACGCTTCAACGAACCATACACGACCACTACGGTACGTACGGTACGGTGATCATCTTACCAACATGATAGTTAATTAGGGGCACTTCTATTGGAGTGAGGCGTTTTGGCTCCTAGGCTCATCTGTACCTATGCTGAATAAAAAAATCAAAATAAATAGTATAAAAATTCAAAAAATTCCAATGTTTTTTGGCATGGTAGATAATTTGATGCGTGATGTCCACTTCAAATTTCAAATCATTTGAACATTTGAGTAGCTCTCGGCAAAAAAGACAAATTTGGAGTCTGTTAAAAAGTGTACTGTTCATATACTATTCTGACCCAATTTGTCTTTTTTGCTGAGAGCTACTCAAATGTTCAAATCCTTTGAAATTTGAAGCGCACCTCGTGCAACAAATTATCTATCTTTTACAAAAAAATTGGATTTTTTTTATTTTTTATGAATTGTTTCTTGACCAGGTGCAGATGACCCTTAGCTCAGAATTGCATATTCACACTTCTATTGTATACTAGTGCAGTGATCTAAACGCTCTTATGTTTCTTTACAGAGGAAGTAATTCTTAAAACCAAAATTTCTTCTTAATAGTTTAAAAGAACACTTGTACGTTATGTTAGACTTTTCATTCTAGGCAGGGTATCCGAAGGCACGATAGAGCAACATATTGACTTGGAACTGTGGCAGCGGTGCGTGCTCGAGGTGAAAGATGCGATATGATCGGGTGATGCCTAGGGTTCACTCCTCTTCCTCATATGGCAAGTCGGATAAGAAGGGGGTGGGGTAAACCCAATGTCAAGTCGCTAACACCTTGTCGCCCATCTCAGCCCGGCTCTCGGGAGCGTGCATTGCGAGCGACCGAGCGCACAAAATTATTGCTACATCTTCTCATTCTCTAAGGAGCTGTGTGAGAGTCTTTTTATGATATGTTTCACTCATCTCCCCTTAACTCTCCAAGTTTTTCTCTAAGTCAGATAGATGGTGGCGCTACTTCTCTGGCAAGGTTGCGTCTTCTCCGGCGAGGTCCGGCCTTCCATCTCGCTCACTTGGGAAGAAGGAAAAAGTGATTGATGCCAAAAAAAATTCCAGGCACCTGAAGTTTAGCAAAACAGTTATTTGTTAAACGGATTTGCTATCTTATAGTCGACTGTTTTTCAATTCGTTGTCAATCAAATCTCTGTCTGTTCGATCTTTGCTCTGAGATTCACGCTCGGTCTGCTGTTTTTTGTGTTGGTTTTTGTTATCAGGCACTGTTGGTTTTTTGTCTTTTTTGAATTTGGGAGCGGGGTGTCTACCTGTCTGGTCGTTCCCCTTTCTCATCCCTTCGCATTTGGATAAGGCAGAGAGAGAGATGTCGAGCAGAGGAAGAGGGGGAGGCGATTGCTTGCGTTCATGGCGATTGCGGGCTGCTCTGGTTCCTTTTCCTTGTCTCTCGCGCTTTGCCCATGCTTTTTTGTGGCCGTGTAGTTCCAGATCTGGTGATTTTTTGGCTTCATGGATCCGCGGCATGTGATTTTTGTGGTCCGCGGGATGTGCATGTCGATGTCGTGGTGTTCTAGTCCGCCATGGTGCCATGGTTGTTCGTGTGAGTTTTGGGAGGAGCCTGCAGTGCGCCTTGTGTAGTCTTCTGTTATTGTTGTGGGGCACAGACCAAATTCCGGGCCGATTGTGTTCTCGTTGTTGATTTGTAGGTAGGTGTAGAGAATAAGTTCTGCTGCTGTCGATGTGGAGGTAGCTTAGTAGGCTTTAGTTCCCAGTTGTGGATCCTGTAACTTGTCTCTGAAGGTGAAGGTGTGGTTATAGTCCCTGAATTTCTTCATGTTTGTTTACGTTTTGTCCCATGATGTTGTTCATTCTGGTGGTTAATGGACTTCTCTGCAGCTTGTTAGACCAAGGTTTTGTGTACCCTCTTGAATTTCATGGGTGTTAGACCAAGGTCTTGCAGAGGTATGTGCATGAGTTCCCATGTTCAATTTTTAACTCTGTTAGTTGCGCTATATGTTCAGTGCAACTTGTAATGTAGAGCTTCACTGCTATCTTATGTGCCCTATGTAGCTGTGCTGTAGTTATATTTGTACCCCCTATTTTTGCCCTATTTCCCATTTTGTGTCTTGCAATAAAGTACTGTGAAACTTGCCCTCCTAATTTTCCGTGTGGCTAACTTGTTCTTTAGTTATGCCTGTTTTCTCTTAATTTTGTCACTTTCTATCCTTTTGGTCACATTCCCATCCTTTTTTTCTGAAGGTGCCAAGGTGTTTTGTTCATTTTATCTCCTGTGTATATTGTAATGTATTTTCTACATTGTAATCCCGTGTATACTTACATTGTATTTGTTCATGTAATTTTCTCTTAATTACACTGTAATCCCATGTATGCATGTTGGAGTGTAATTTTCTCTTAATTACAGTTTATTTTCCTGTGTATTTTGTCTTGATTTTTCAATGTAATCCGATGAGTATAATTACTGCATAGATTGTCTGTGTTAGTGTAGTCTGATGCGTTATCACGGTGTGTAACTTTACCGTTAACTACCGCATAGTTACTCTGTAGTTGCACTGTAACCTGATAATTTTTTTACAGCGTTATTTTACCCATAATTACTGTGTAGTTTGTACTGTAATTTCACTGCAATTTGGAATGCCCATTTTCTGGTATAATTTGTATGCATAATTACCGTGTAAGTTGCACTGTTTTTACACTCCAATCCTATGCCCTTTTACAGTGTAATTGTACTCATAATTAATCCGATGGCGTTTTACACTGTAACCCGTTGCCCTTTTACAGTGTAATTTTACCCGTAATTACTTTATACTTTGTATTTTTATAGTTACAGTGTAATTTATGTACCCATAATTACAGTGTAATTACTGTAATTATGGGTAATTGTACAATGTAATTACTTTGTACTTTGTATTTTAATAGTTACAGTGTAATTATGGGTAATTGTATAATGTAGTTATAGTGTAAAAAGGGCAACCTGATGCTTTTTTTACAGTGTAATTGTACCCATAATTTATGTACTTTACACTGATCCGATGACGTTCTACACTGCAACCCGTAGCCTTTTTACAGTGTAGTTTTTTCATAATTACTGTGTAATTTGTTCTCTGACAGTGTAAATTTCTCTTAGATTATTACTGTAAATTTACACAGTTTTGCACTTAGAGTCTCTCTGAGCCCATTTTCTCTCTTGCTTTTCAGCTAGTATCTCAATGGGCAGACTATGGAAAGTCTCAGGCAAGGATGTTCCGCAAGTTTCTTCAGTTGAGAGTCCTGATTCTTCAAAAGATTCTTTCGTGCCTAATGATTTCGTTGATGAGAATGTTATGTCTTTGGTAGTTATCTTTGTCTTCTTTTCATTTTCATTATGTTTTTTTCTATTTTTCATTTTCTTAAGTGTTGTGCTTATTGTTTGAATTTTTCCTTTTTTCAGGATTTCTCTGCTGATGATGCAGAGTTTGATATAGCACTTTACAATTTCTATGTGAATAGTGTAAGTATTTTTCTGATCTAATTTTATTTTTTTAGGGTGATTTCAAGATCTTCCACCGCACGAGCTTGATTTATCTTCCCTTTCTCCTCGCTCCCCGGTGTCGCAGTTGGTTGTTTTGCTTGTGTTTGTTGCTTGTGTTTGTTCCAGATCTACGTAAGTTCATGTCGCCCTCTCGCCATCTGGTGCAGCCGCTGGTAGGTGTGATTGCTAGGTCCTCTATGGTTGTTGTGGTCGTCCCCCACACGCTCCTGTTGTAGTTTGTAGATGTAGCGGTTGTTTTCCCTTTGTCTCTGTAGATGTAGCATGGCGGATTTCTGTAGATATACCTGTAGGTGCTAGATTCTGTAGATGTAGCATGCGGGATTTCTATAGATGTTCTGCTCATGGTCTTGTAGGTGAGGTTCATGTAGATGCCTAACTCTTTCCTGCTGATGTCCCTGATGCTACCTGATGCTCCTGCGTGTTCTCCTGCTCATGTCATGATACTACCTGCTCATGTCAAGCTTTTTGTAGTCCATGAATTCGACTCCTGATTTGTTGTTGCGAGCTATTGGTGTTTAGTTCCTCTTGTACAATGTTTGTTTACGTCTATCAGGTATGAATTTTGAGTTTAATTTCAGTGTAATCTTGTCTCAGCCTTTTCAATGTTGTCAAGTCTTGTCAGTCGTTTTGATTGGATTCTCAGTGTTTTATTTACACTGTAATTTATGTCAGACTTATAGTGTAATTTGTCCCAACTTACAGTGTAATATCAGTATTGTAGTGTAAATTGTCCTAGTCTTACAGTATAATTTCTCTCAATTTTATAGTGTAACTAACCTGAGTTTTAGAGTGTTTTTTTATTGTAATTTCAGTGTGGTTTATTCCAGCGTTACGAACTTTTAAGTGTAATTTACCCAGACTTACAGTGTAATTTTATCTCAATATTGCAGTGTAGTTTGTACCAGATTTATAGTGTAATTAACTTTTCCAGTGTGATTTGAGTGAATTTTACACTGTTATTTGATTGTATTTACAGTATAGTTCATCCCAGCATTACAGACTTTTAAGTGTAATTTACCCATTAATTCCATTGCATTTTATCTTAGTATTGCTGTGTAATTTGTCCTAGTCTTACAGTATAATCTACATTTTATCTCACTATTGCAGTATAATTTGTCCTAGTCTTACAATATAATTTGTCCCAGATTTACAGTGTAATTTATCTTTTTTCCAGTGTGATTTCGAGTGCATTTTACAGTGCTATTTTGATTGTAATTACGGTGTAGTTCATCCCAGCATTACAGACTTTTAAGTGTAATTTACCCATCAATTCCAGTGTATTTTAGTGGTTTTATAGTGTAATTTGAATGTACTTACAATTTAATTTATCCCAACATTACAGTGTAGCGTATCCAATAATTCCAGTGTGGTTTGTTATGGGATTTTGAATGGTTTTTTCAGTGCATTTTTAGCCTGTTTTTGCACCCAGTTTGCACAGTAATTTTGTCTATTTTTAGTATAATTAAGTCCAGTTTTGTCAGTGTAATTTTGTCTATTTTCAGTGTAATTATGGGACTGCAGGCGTTTGCACCCAGCTTGTTGGCATGTGCTATGTGGTCCCTGATCAGGAGGGAGGTTTGTTGTCCAGGAAGAACCGGGTCAAATGTTTACCCGGTCCGTTTAGACGTTCTTTTTGCTCTTTGGTGATTTTCCTACTCATACAGGTGTAGTCTGTTGATTGGTCGGAAAATTTGACTGTTTTCGAATTGAAAAACAGTCAAATGTCAAATAGACAGGCCCTTGTTAAATAGCTAATGCCCATAAACTTCAAAAAATGCTCTCCTAATAGAGTGTGCAAACAAAATTTATCGTGACAATGAACATATCTAGGCTTTATTTCGAAAAATACACTGCAGATACATACAGATAGAAAAAAAAAGGCACACACAAGCTTTCGGTTACAACTTACAAAGAAGCCCAGCCAATGAAGAAAACTCCTCACAACACCGTGGCAATTAATAAAGTGCATACAACAAGCACGGCGAATCGCCTGAAAAATGAATTAGTGTAAAAAAGAACACATCACTATATTGGACATAATCACGACGAACTTGGTGGACACGCGAGAGCAAAAGCTTGCGGATAACAAAGTGAGGCGGAAGCGAAGCGATGAAGCGATCGACCAATCTTCTTCACCGACGATCGATCTTGGTAATCATGTCTAGCATTTCGGGAGATCCGCCGGCGGCGGCGGGAGCTTCTGGTTCGGAAGGTTTCCGTCCAGCACCAGCCACGCCATCTTCAGCCCCCAGCTCATGTGCACCTCCAAATGGCAATGCATGAACCATACACCTGCGAGAAGCAATGCATATGTCCATATGAGCAGTTAGCTTTGATCGACACAGTACATGTACATGCGCTAATGAATGAGGATTCAAGCTCCATGTATGCATGCATATGTGCGAACGGACCTGGGTTGTCGGCGCGAAAGCGGATGGCGACCCAGCCGCCGGCGGGGACGCCGACGGTGTTGCGCTCGACGGGGTCGACGAGGTTGAACTTGGCGGGGTCCTTGGCCGGGTCGTAGTTGCCGAAGCCCTGGCCGACGACGAAGAAGTTGAAGCCGTGCAGGTGCAGCGGGTGGCTCTCGGCGCCGAGGATGCTGGTGTCCTGCATCACCAGCTCCACGGCGGTGCCGAACGGCAGCACCAGCGCCTTGGTCCCGGTCATCACGTTCGTGTTGTTGGGCGGCGTGCCCGTGTAGTTGAACGGGCGCGGCGGCGCGAAGGGGAAGTCGGAGGCGTACACGCCCTTGGACATCCCGGTGTAGTGCGACTGCAGCAGCGCCGTGGTCGGGAGCACGAAGGAGACGTTGTTGATGGACGCCGCGAACCGGGCCGTCCCGTTGGGGCCCTGGCACGTGCTCCCGTTCACGGGGGAGCCCGGCGCGCACGGGTGGGTGCCGAGGCCGACGGTGAAGAGGAACTCCCGGTCCACCGCCTGCGGCACGGCCGCCGGGTACGCGGCGCTCGCCAGGCTGCGCAGCTTGGCGGTGTAGTTGGACACGGCGCTGGTGTCGTTGATCTGCGGCAGGGTCGGCCTGTAGATGGGCAGGCTCTTGCCGGTGGCGGGGTCATCATGCTCGTACTCGAGGATGCCGGCGACGGTGGTGTTGTCGAAGGTGCCCTGCGTGTTGGTGTAGGGGCGGGCCAGCATGTAGTACCTGGCGCCGGGGTAGGCCGGCTTGGCGGTGAGGAGCACGTTGCTGGTCTGGCCGGGCGCGATGATGAGGGTCTCGACGGCGAAGGGCTTGACGTAGAGCGCGTCGACGTCGACGACGGTGAGCGTGTGGTTTGCCACCGCGAAGAAGAGCTCGTCGTTGAGCGCGGCGTTGATGAGCCGGAGCATGTACGTCTTGCCAGGCTTCACCTTCAACCTAAACGTGTCCTTGGCCGAGCAGGCGTAGAGCGGGCCGGGGAGTCCATTCATAGTATAGGCGTCGGACACGTTAGGCCCGCCGCCGGTCCGCAGCGCCTGGGCGATGACGGCCTCGGTGTCGTTCCGCCACCACTCGCCGAACATGAGGGGCACCTCGGCCTCCGGCGCCGGGAACGGGTAGGGCACGCCGGCGGGCGGGAGGATGACGATGGGCCCGTGCACGGTGGCGCGGAGCCAGGAGATGTGCGCGTGCCACCAGAGCGTGCCCCGCTGCCCGACGATCTGGAAGCGGTAGACGTAGCTCTGGCCCGGCTGGATCGGGCACTGCGTGACGTAGGAGGGCCCGTCGTACCAGCCGCTGAGCAGCTGCCGCACGCCGTGCCAGTGGATGCTCATGTTGTAGGGCGAGTTGTTGACCACGTTGACCTCCACGTGGTCGCCCTCCCGCGCGAACAGCGTCGGCCCCGGGAACTGCCCGTTCACCGTCGCGATGCTCTTGGTGCCGCACAGCCGCGTCACGCTCGTCATTCCCACCTGCGTACGCGCCATGCATTTCGCCATTAGGGTCAGTACGTCGCCGGTTAGCCGCCCTGCATGCACGGTCGATCGGCACGCGTGCATGTCTGCTTGCAACAACCTCAATGATAATTGCAGAGCAGTGCAATTCACACGTAAAAGTTTGATGGAATTGTTACGTACAACACTCAACAGCAGACGGCAATCTAAAAGATCAACTAGTAGTACGTAAATGTTTGCGTAGGGATTTCACGTAGGAATAGGATTTTTTTAATAATAATTGATGTAGCTGTACACATGTACATATGCATCATGCATGTATGTATGGACACACTTACATCGAAGTGGTACTTCCTCGTCGTGACGGCCTGGGCGGCGCCCGGCGTCGTCGCGGCGCAGAGGACCATCGCCGCGACGAGGAGAAGGGACGGCGAGCTGGGGACGGCCATTGCTAGCTGCTTCCTCTCTGGTGTCGAGTGGGGCTCTGCTAGCTCTGCTTGGTGATTGCAATGGAGTTGCTCGGGTTCTCTATATATACCTGGAAAACCATTGGTCGATGAGATATCTATGCACGATGAGTGGGGCCAAAGCAACCAAATAGCTTTTGTTTTCCGTGCTGTTCAGTTACTTTCGACCGTTTGGTGGGTGTGCTTTGTGCTTGGATTTACGACGACGATGAAGATGAAGATGAAGATGATGATGATGATGATGATGATGATGAGCATGGGGGGCATGCACGCCGGGGTTGGGCTCGACGTCGCGGCTGGCGGCAGTTGGACGTACGGGGCTGGCCCATGCACGCATATTACATGGACTTGTAGCTTTGGAGTGTGGCCAACTTAAAGTCAACCTGCTGCTGATCTTCCATACCTATGAGCTGTGTTCTCTTGTTTAAGCTAGGCTAGACAACTACTGCTCTTGCTCGTTCCTTGCTTGTCACGCACGATTTGCTTCCGGCATGTACCAAGCACGGCATTTATAATACTCCGCCCAAAGGACGAACTCGAGGCTGTCGTGTTTATGTTATGTACATGCATTTGTGCTGTAGCACGTACTCCTGTAGGTAGGACGATAATTAAATGCAGGAATTCATCTCCCGTAATTATCGTAATATAAGGTGGAAAGACGTTCGTCCCACCGGTGCCTTTCTGTCTGACATGGAGTACCATCGAATGGAGCTATCGTACCATCTGTCGTCAAAATCACCGCGTCATGTCGGGGTCAACAATTATTGTCCTGGCTTTTGTTGTCCAGGCTCACTGGCGACGAGCTTACGTCGTTACCCTGTTAAGTGTGTTGTCTATTTGTTGTTGTCTTAACCTTCTTCACTGGTTGGTCTTGGTAATTAGGATGAAAATTCTTGTCCAGACGTTAGTCAAAAAAAAAATTTCTTGTCCAGACCGTTTCCGATCAGACATGGCAACGATGACATGAGGACATTTATCCTTCTTAAAGGGACTGTTGCGAAAGAAGATGACTCAGTTAATCTCATATCTTGTAATGATTCAGCAGTGGTTGTCTTTGTTCTACTCTGTTTAATATTAATTTAAAAATGATCGTATGCATCGCAATGATGAAAACGTCAGGGGTTCAACCTCCTTTTCAAAAGGAAAAGAAAATGGAAATATGTTTAGAAACCGAAGATATAGTTGATCAAGTAGAATACCGTAGTGTTAGCCTAATTGGTTTGACGCCAACATTTGGCAAAATCAAAGTTAATAAAAGCTGGCAACTTTTTATGAGTTTGGCAATGTAGTTGGTAGCCAACCAATCACAAGCCAAATATTGGCATGTCAACTTTTAGCATCGAACCAACTATATTGTATATCCACCAAGTAGGCAATTGAAAAAAAAAGTGCGATGAACAGAAGAGACACTAGTACATTGCCAGTTTTTTTTTCTAAAAAAAACAGGAGTACATTGCCAGTTGGCTTGTCTAGAAGAAATAATGGTTTGGTTTATTGACCAAAATTGACAGACGAGAGGTTTTATTAACAGATTCCTTTTGGCTAGCTCCCACCTAACCCTAATAGAGAGTGCGTTAAATCAGCAGGTTGAACTGAACCTTCCCTTTTGAGAAGAGACGGGAGGCGGACTGGGCGAGCTAAAGCTCAGACACGATCTAGCCGGCCAGTGACCGCGAGTGCACTGCACCTCCCGCTCCAAGGTCGGGTCCGATGCAACTTTTCCTCCAGCTAACCCCAACTTCCATGCCAAGCGACTGCACGCAAGCAACTCGAAAGGGGCTTCGTGAGCAGATCGGAGGGGAGGAAGGTGATACATGTTTGTCTGCTGCTGGTCCCGTGGCCGCGGCTTTGCGCTTTTGTGCTGTTGCAGACAAACATTCTGAACTCCCAACGGAGATGGATGGATACTGCGATCGGTCGAGAGAGGGACGGGGGCGGGCTGGGTAGATAAGGGTCCTGCTCCGTGTGCGTGATGGTTAGCCGGTACTCACACGGCCACGCTCGTGCCTTTTCCTCCTCTTCCAAGCCTCCTCTCCTCCCATGGGCTGGGGCTGGGCGGGCGCGGAAGGGGATGGCTGACCCAACCCAACCCAACCCAACCCGGCCTTGCTTGCTCGCCGCGCCATGCATCTTCTTCCCTTTTGCCTTTCCAGCCGCCTTTCTCCGAGCCGCTTTTCAGCGCGTGTACGTGCATGGAATAGATGCACAGTAGACGCAATCTAATCAGATTCAGATAGCGTCCGTCCACTACTATTAATACTCGACAACTCTTTTACTGGAGAACGCGTACAACCCCTACTTGGCTACATGTGATAATGTGGTGTCCAGCGAAGGTAGATTGACAGGATGCTACGGTTATGTTCCCTCATCATAAATAAAAAAGGCTATGACTACGCTGCATTGAATTACACTACTAGTCGGACCAAGTACATGGCTACTCCCTCATAATGTAATACGTTTTTTGATACTAGTGTAATACGTCTTACATTTTTGAGGGGAGGAACCAGTGTTAAAATACGTCTTACATTATGGGACCGAGGGAGTAGATACCACACACATCATCTAAAGAAAATAGTACCTCTGTGTTTTGTACCTCCAGCTCAAGATAAGTAAAACTTTCTGGAATGTATTTATTTTATGTATATCCAACTCATTCGGCTTGAGAAAGGGGAAAATATCCAGTGCTACCATGCACGGGATGATACACTGCTCCAGGGCTGCACGGTGCGTCGGGCCTGAAATAAATGGGCATGATCAAGTCACTGAAGCATTTATATTATATGGCCCTTTGAAACATTTGCATCTTGCCGTTAGAAGTAACATGTCTTTGCAAAAACACTTTAGCTACTTGCAAGTTGCCTGAATTTTAAATTTGGATCAGTCAATTTCTTGGCCATTGATTTTTGCTCTGAGATTCGTGCTGAGTTTTTTTTCTGGCTGTGCTGTTTTTGTGTTGGGCCTGGTTTTTTCAACTGACACTATATTTGGGTCAGTCGATTTGCTACTGGGCCGAAGCCCATTAACTGTACGTTCCAGCCTCCTCTCTTTCCAGTCCGTTTATTTTATGCTTTTATGCTTTTCTGTTTTTATGTATTTTTGCTTTTGTTTTTTGTTTTTCGTTTTTAGTTGATTTTTTGGGTATTTTTGGGATGTTGGGCGAATGTAAACATACACACATAAATAATATGCAATATGTGCGAAAATTATTATATGATTATTTTTTGCATACTATAAAAGGTGCAATTTTAGATTGAAGTTGTGTGCAAGTTTTTTTTAATTGTTATCTTTCTTCTTTAAAGGGTAATACTATTGCTACCGATTCATTGTTCCTTATTCCAAAAAAAATAGTTATTATTTCATTTTGTTTCTTCTTCAAGGGTAAATCCAATGCCACTAACTCATTCCTCCTAAGGAATTCTTTTTGCAAAAGTTCCACTATTATATGTTTATTCTTGTATATTTTTGAAAAAGTGCATTTTCTGAATATTGTGTGCAAATTATGTTGTTGTTTGTTTTACTTTTTAATTTTCTTTTCTTAAAGGCTAATACAAAACCTACTAATTTACTCTTCCGTAGTAACTTCATTATTTAGATTTATTTTATTTCTTCTTGAAGGGTGAGACAAATACCACTAATTCATTCCTACTTAGGAATCCTTTTTTTTGCAAAATTTCACTATTATATGCTTATTCTTGGATATTATTAAAAAGCGCAATTTAGGTGCAAACTATGTGCAAATTTTGTCATTATTTCTGTTATTGCCATTAGCTCATTCTTCCTTAAAAACTTCATTATTTTCATTTAGTTTTAGTTTTATTGTCATTTTTTCTATTGAAGGTTAATACTAATGCCACTAGTTAATTCCTTCTTAGGCGACTTCATTTTTTGTGAAATTTTCACAATAATGTGCTTAGTCTTTCATATTATAGAAGTGTTATTTCTTCATAAATTGTCTGTAGTTTTGTCATTGTTTTATTTTTTCTTAATGGTAATTCCATTCCCAGTAATTCATTGTTTCTTAGAAAATATTATTATTTTGATCGGAGAAGTAGGGACGCCATGGATCAAATACCAATGCTTAATTCATCTGATCTTTAGAAAAATTTCTACTTTTGCAAAAGTGTACACTATTATATGTTTATTCTTGCATATTATAGCAAAGCGCAATTCATGTTTAAATTTTGGTGTTATTTTGTTTAGTTTTAAATTTATTTTTCATTCTAATTAAAGTGTAATACCAATGCCACTAATTTAGCCTTCCTTTTAAAACTTGATTATTTCAATTAGTTTTTCATTTTGTTTCTTATGAAAGGTAGTACCTATGTCACTAATTTATTCTACCTTATAAAACCTCGTTAGTATGGTTTTGAAAAAAAAAATCTTTCTTCCGAAATATTACCAATGCCATTATTTTTATTTGTTTTAGTTTTTTGCACTTCATTTCTTCTTTAAGGGCAATATCAATGTCCCTAATTTATTTCTTCTCACAAACTTCTTTTTTGCGAAAAATCCACTACTATATGTTTATTCTTGCATAATATAAAAATGTGTCATTTCTGTGTAAATTGTGTGCAATTTTTTTCGTTATTTGTTTTATTCCTTTTCCTTTTCTTTCTTCTTAATTGATAACACCAATTGCATGGTAATACCAATGTCACTAATTCATTTCTTCTTAGGAAACTTCTATTTCCTGCAAAAGTTCCATCAGATGTTTCTCTTGGACCTAAGCACTAAACTGAAACTGCCATACATAATTAGATCCTTTATAAGCACTAGTACTGACAACATACTGGGTCCAGCTGAATTACATGGCCACGGAGGCGGGCGCGGGCTAGGTAGATAGATAGGGTCCTCCTCCGTGTGCCGGGTGTGCGTGATGGTTAGCAGGTACTCACATCACACAGTCACGCTCGTGTCTTTTCCTCTTCTTCCAAGCCTCCTCCCGTGGGAGACTGGGAGGGAGGAAGGGGACCCGGTTTTGCTTGCTCGCCGCGCCATGCATCTTCTTCCCTTTTGCCTTCCCTTTTTTCCCAAGCCGCTTTTCAGCGCGTGTACGTGCATGGAATAGATGCACAATAGATGCGATCTAATCAGATTCAGATAGCGTCCGTCCACTATTATTATTAGGTCGTTGTTTGGTAGCAGCAATGCACTCACTGGACAACCCTTTTTCTAGAGAACGCGCACAACCCCTACTTGGCTACATGTGATAATGTGGTGTCCAGCAAAGCTAGATTGACAGGATGCCACGGTTATGTCTAAAGGCTACGATTAGTTGATTACGCTGCGTTGAACTACACATAGGTTCCACTGTAGTACGAGCTGACTACTGTCGACCAAAGTACTTAGCTACTGTAGATACCAAACACATCATCTCAAGAAAATATAGTCCGTGCTTTGTACCTTTGGCTGAAGATAAGAAGGTTCTAACTCAGGTCGACGAAATCTTCTTTATAGTAAAATCATGAGAAATACAGGATCCGTCAAAAACGTCTGGCGACGCCAATACAAGCTCAGAGCATGAACCTCGACCAGCAGCTTCATCGTGCTGAAGAACAACAGGGCCACGCCAGCTGCGGAAAGCCTACTGCATCCCTTCCAGCTAATAGATAAAACCGGCATGGCTGATTTTTAGACGAGGGCGCTGATTTATACAGTTTTTTCTTCTTATGCTGCAACAACAAAACCAGAATCTATCGGATGAGAGCACGCGATGTACAGCGGGGTAGATGTTCGCCCTGGATCTCTACGTCGGCACGACGACGTCGGGAAGCGCGGCGGCCGGCCCGTCGTCGTCGGGCACCTCGGCGTTCTTGGCGGGCTCTGTGGTCTTGCTATCTTCGTCCTGGAACCCCTGCTTGAAGAGGTCGTAGTTTGTTAGCTCGGCTGCCTTGAAGGGGCGGTCTCCTAGTACCCTGGTCAGATCGTCCTGGTGGAGGACCTCCTTCTCCAGCAGCAACTCAGCGATGAGAGCCACTTGTTCCTTCTTCTCCGTCAACAGTTCAACTGTCCTTTTGTAGGCCTTGGCAACCCATTCCCTAACCTCGGTATCGATGATGGATGCGGTTTGGTTGCTGTAAGGCTTGTTCATTTCAAAGCCATCCCCCCGCTGGGGGAAGGATAGAAGACCAACCTTATCGCTGAAACCATACACAGCAACTTGCGCATATGTCATCTTTGTAACTTTCTCCAGATCATTCTGGGCACCAGTCGAGATTCTTCCAATCAAAACCTGAATAAAAGAACACAAACAAAGCCTTTCCATTAGTGCACTTTCATCGGCAATATTGTGAATAATTTCACAGCCATCCATGCCATGTATAGTGAGCAAAAATACAACACTACACGAGGCGTTGGCTTGATACAGGGGATATTAATTATGGCGTATAAACATGTATTTTATGCAGTAACCTTAGGTTGCATATCCATATTTAAAAAGAAAAGATGCCTGGACTGCATGTAGAATAAATGTCAACATACCATGCAGTGGTGTATGTCGAGAAACTCGTGATAACAGTAAAGTATTTTTTTTCGAAACGGATAACAGTAAAATATTTTGATTTACCTAGGCCCGTCAAATTGTGGTAACATTGTGCATATTCACAGATTCACCATAATGGAAGTGGTGAATGATTAACCTAACAACTACTCCATGCATGAATGGATGCATGGAGTAGAATTACTGTCTTCTGATCTTGTCAGATGCAGCACTCAGAAATGACCATGCATTCATTCTACTCAAAACCCACATATTCACTTGAACAGCTGCTTTAGTGATGGAGACAATCCACCAATGGAGCTAAACAGTACAGATTTCGAGGGTTGCAAACGAATCTAAGATATTTAACAAAAATCTTCATCACTAAAAATACATAGGGAAGGGCATACCTCCTCTGCAGCTCGGCCACCTAACGTCATGCATGTCATATCAAAGAGCTGCTCCTTTGTCATCAAAAGATTCTCATTTGGTACATACTGTGCAAAGCCTAAAGCAGCTGTTCCACGGGGAACAATTGTCACTTTCAGAAGAGGCTCTGCATGTTCTAAAAACCATCCGGCAACAGCATGCCCAGCTTCATGGTAAGCAACAGTACGGCGCTCCAGTTTGCTAATTACCTGCAATCAAGTGACATGTAGAGGCCAGAATCAACATCAAGGGAAATATAAGATATAACAAGTTTCTATACAAAACAAGTTGCATTGTGTAATAAACAAAAAAATGTAATAGCTAGGGCACTCCCATGTAAAGTGTACTGCAGACAATCCTCCAATTAATAAATTTGTGATCCAACTTTGTCGCAAAATGGAGCATGAGGCATGCCAGTGCATGTAGAACTGTAGGTTTGTGCCCTCTCTTGCCCTCGTTTATTTAATTAATTCAACCCCTCAAACATTTACTTAGGTTTATCGTATTTCCAGAGCACTTAGTTGACTTCTGCTAGAAATCGAGCTACAACATGTAGAACTGTAGGTTCGTGCCGCTCTTGCCTTTGTTTATTTATTAATTCAACATCTAAAACATTTGCTTACGAGTACCCACGCAAAAGATGACCGCTCGTATTTCCATTGCACTTAGCAGACGTCTGCTAGAAACCAAGCCACACTTTTTATTCCATGTTCTTGGCCCACCAAGAACATCATTGCCATTGTGCCCAGTCGATATAAACTATAAAAAGAACATCCTATTTGCTCACATGAAAGCATCATAAACAAAGTGACAGAGTAATGTGTGAATTTTCTCCACAAGAAAGTGTGTAAATCAGGCATGTATCAACTTTCTTAGGTTGCGTATCCGTTTGCAACAGTAATACTATTACGAGAAAGAAATTGGCAAAATTTACCCTACAACTTTGGTTTCATTGGTCGCAATGGAACATGAAGTGTTGCCCCTCTACTCACAAATGATTAAAATAGCATTCTATCATGTTACCTTGTTTCTCTTCTCTAAACCACCAATAATCCTATCAATTGCAGACTCAAAATGCTGCATTGTAATCTGAGTTTCATCGGTTCTTGCGGCAATCAAAGCAGCTTCATTACAAACATTCGCAATGTCAGCTCCAGCAAACCCAGGTGTCAAAGCAGCTAGCCTTTGTGAAAAATATGTTGGGTCATTGTCCAGTTTAAGTTTTGTAAGATATATGCGGAATATCTGATCACGGCCCTTTATATCTGGTTTGTCAATTGTTATCTGGCGATCAAATCTTCCAGGCCTTAGCAGTGCCTTGTCAAGGATGTCAGGTCTATTTGTACCAGCAAGAACAACAACACCAGCAGTTGTACCGAATCCATCCATCTCTACAAGCAGCTGGTTCAAAGTACTTTCTCGCTCATCATTTGAACCAGAAAAACCTCCACGGCCTCTCGCGCGACCGATTGCATCGATCTCATCAATAAATACAATACTGGGTGCACACTGCCGAGCTTCTTGGAATAAGTTTCTTACCCTGGATGGTCCAACACCTACAAACATTTCCATGAAATCGGAACCAGAAATGGACATAAAGGGCACACCAGATTCTCCTGCTGTAGCTTTAGCAAGTAGAGTCTTTCCAGTTCCAGGAGGACCTACAAGCAGAGCACCTTTGGGTATCTTAGCTCCCAACTCTTCATACTTCTTGGGATTTTTAAGGAAATGCACAAACTCCATTATTTCTTGTTTAGCTTCATCACAGCCTGCTACATCCTTAAAAAACACCTGCACAAACCAAAGAGAGGGAGCTGTCAGGGAGATTCAGCCAATATCGTGTAAACCAAAAGCTATGCTACTGCAAATCAAAACAATGGGGACTGTTGGAGCTCCAGAATCACTTTTCAGTAGACCTAAATATTTTAGTTGCCTCTTCAATGGAGTATAAAAGGAACATTAAGAGAATGATACAGAACAAGAAAGAACTAACCTTATTTTTAGAATTTTTGTCCATCTTTGTTACTGTTGCTTTCCCAATGTTAAAGATACCACGGCTACCCTTCCCAGGACCACCTCCAATATTAAATCCACTCTGCATCCTTTTCCCCATAAAATATAGTAGTCCAACAAGGAACGCTGTTGGGGCAAATCTCATCACTTCTTGGAACCAATTTACTTCAGCAACATAAGTTACTGGAACATAATCATGTGAATCTATACCCAGATTTTCCTGGGCTTCCTCTAACTTTTCTTCAAACGACTCAACACTTCCAATATTGAAGAAATACTTGTATTTGCTGGGAGCCTGTCTGCCTGGAACATCAACGGTCGTAATCTGTGTATCAGTATTTTGGCTTTGGCCGTTCGTCTGTGGTGTAGTCCTGACGTAGACCTTTGCCACTGATTTATTTGAAACAACAATACGATCAACCAGGCCAGGTTCCAGTAACTTGTTCTTGAATTCTTGGAAGCTTATCTGCAGAAATTACAAGTACAAGATCTTTTCATAACCAATAAACTAAAGATTATGCAACGTCCATACATTCAAAGTGAACAAATATAAAAATCAAAAATGAATGCCAAAATTATAATTAATAAAAACAAAAACTAATAGTTCTGAAACTGGCATTTGCATTCGAAGGTAAGAATAGAAAACTACTCCCTCCGTCCGGAAATACTTGTTATCAAAATGGATAAAAGGGGATGTATCTAGACGTATTTTAGTTCTAGATACATCTCTTTTTATCCATTTTGATGACAAGTATTTTCGGAAGGAGGGAGTACAAATATAAGGTGCACGTTAACATATCGCCACACCAGGTAAACATGTGTACAAGCAAGAATTAATTAGAGAGAACAACTTATAGAATTAAACATCATCTACTCTACAAAATAGTATATCATCTCTATGGACATCTTTTTGCAAGCATGCCGCCTCACATATTGCATATTGATCACAGTGTGCTACCTGTTATCTCGTGTAGGCACACATTACTTAAACATCTACAGAGAAAGGGTGGGTATTTTCTCTGCCATTTATCAAACCCATGAGAAGACCACATGGTGAGAAATACGGTCCTGCTATCTGCTGCTGCTTGTCACAATTATTGGTTAATAATGCTAAAAGAATCTCCAAATTTGATTGGAGGTGGCAGGTACAAACAGCTTGTATAGTCCTTTTATGGTAGCAAAAAAGTTTTCTATTTTCCTGGGGTTCTCGACACATGGTAATGATTTAGGGATTCGACAAAAAAGCAAATATATTTGACAACAGAACAAAATCTCGCAGAATTCTTTTTGTCAGAGTAAACATATTAGTGAACGGTTAAAAACACTTGATGGCCAATTTGGCTGAAAGGGGATGAAAACTACCTCCTTCTGGTCTGATGAGCTTGAAGACAAGGATGAGAACATGAGGCCTAAAAGCAATAGAGGTCCCAAGAAGTTCTGCAGCTGCTTGAAAGTACCATCCTGGAAATTCCATTGACCATCTGTATCGGATTCCTCTGCATATCAGAGAATTGCAATTTCATCACACTTGATGTTTTTTTTAGCTTGGAACATTTCATCACACTTGAAATTGGCAGAACTTGAAACTGACAAGTTAAACTACCATCGGATATGGTTGTGACCAATGCATTATCCAGTTATATCCTATTACCTTCGTCCCAAATTACTTGTCTTAGATTTGTCTAGATACGGATGTACCTAACACTAAAATGTGTCTACATACATCCGTATCTAGACAAATTTAAGATAACTAATTTGGTACAGAGGGAGTATCATTCCATTGTTACATCAAAACTGCCTAGCACTCATAGGGCAAGGAGATCATTGGCGTACATAGTTAACCCATCTTGTTGGCCAAACACATTCAGTAAGCCCACTTTGTTGATAATAGTGTGTCGTAAGTGAATAATTCGCTGGACTCAACACAAACTTCTCTACACGAACAAGATACACGGATGAGAAAGGCGGCGACTTACGCTTGGAATCCTTGTTGCTCCCATCCCCTTTGGGCGCCTCCTTCTTCCCCTTGGGGTAGTAATTCTCGTAATCTGAAAGCACAAAAGGATGCATATTTCAGCAGCGCCGGGAGACACGAGACCCAGACTGACCCAAAAACAAGGCGCGACGGCACTCACTCTTCTTAGAGCCGCTGCAGAAGAGCCTGCGGAACTGCGGGCTGGCGAGGAGGTACCTCCACTCCGAGGTCTTGACCGCGGCAGGGCTCCCCAGCGACGCCGTCAGGTACCCGCGGACGAGCCCCAGCGCCCCGGCGTCCCCGCCGTGGGCCGGCGGGAGCGGCGGTGAGGGCGGCGCCCGGAGCCCGCCCAGGGAGAAACCCTAACGAACGGCAGAGAAAAAAAAAGGTCAGACCTTTGTGAGCCTGGCCCACCCGGGCGCGCGGGGGAAACGAGAGAAGAGACGCGTCGCGGGGGCTTGCCTGGCGCGGGCGGGAGGAGCGCGCGGACCGGGCGGCGGCGCGGGCGAGGGAGGCGAGGCTCATGGCTGCTGCTAGGACCACGACGGCGCCGCGCGCATGGGGCGGGGGGATCCGGGCGGGACGAGCACGAGATGCGTTCCGCCGATGTGTCCTCCTTCTCCTCTTCTTGTTCCGATTGAGTGCGCCGTGTGGATGCCTGGACTGGAGGTGGAGGTGTAGGGGGCGCCGCGGCGGCGAGGGTGGGGGGAAGGGCTCCTGTTTTTTACCGGGGCGAGACCGAGACGGGGGGGAGAAAGGAAACGAGATGCGGCTGCGGTTTCGCTCGGCTCGACCGACGACGCGGTCACGGGATTGCCGGGGGTGGGTAGTGTGTGCTGCGTGGGCTCCTCCCGCTGGATAAGACCGAGTTTACCGGCCGGGTCCGTTCGGAGGGAGAGAGGCTGGCGTGGAGTCCCCCATCGATCAGATTCAGGATGTGGACGAACTTGTTTCCGATGGTCGCCGAAAAAGAAAGTCGTTTGTTTCCGGGCGATGAACCGCCTGCTTGTTCGACACTGCGGCCCAGATTAGTTTTTTGTTTCTGTTTACAATACGTATACAAAGGGAGCTGACCGCGAGATAGGACTCCAAGCAGTGGTAGAGCAACATAAATATCAGCTGCTTGATTGTGACTTAGACCGATCATATTTCTTCACCTTTTTAGGTGGGTACGAGAGGCGATGCGAGCTGAAACGTGGCAGGCCAGGGGTCCAACTGTTGATCTTTCTGAAGAAAGGAAAGTGGGAACGAGATACCCTTTTGCATAGGGCAATTCATCTAGAAAACGAGATAGCAGCATGTGACAGAGACAGCAGGATTGGTTAATCGGCCGCGTTCGATGCTCTCGCCACTTCAAGGATCCATCTTGTTCCCCAAGAAAGGCTGACGCTTAATTAGTGAGGCGGACTTGGTTTGCCGGGAATCAAACGCATGCGGCAGGGAGCGAAAATAGCAAAGCAGTGACGTTCCTTTGCCTCCCAGGGAGGCACAAGCAGAGCTGCCGTATCTGCCTTTTTGTGTGCGTGCCGCAGCTTTTTTAGGGTGTGATTGATAGGGTGCATGAGGGTAAAAGCTTCCAATCCAACCTATTTTTGCTTATTTGGTAGGGTGCATGGGCTCACCTGGCTATGCCCATCTGATGCAAAAAAGAGTCCTCAGTCATGCTCATATAGAGGGTGCATGGAGGCAGCCATGCTCGCCCCGACCCTCGTCCCACCCACCAGACCACGTCTAGACATTTTAAATTTTTTTAAAAAATGTTCATATTTCCAAAAAAATTTAAAAAATTAACAAATATCCAGGATTTCAAAAAAAAAGAAAGAATTGAGAAAGTTCATAAATTCAGAAAAGTAAAAAAAATCAGAATTTCATTTTTTGAAAAAAAAATGAAAAAAATGTTCAGAATTTTAAATTTTATTTGAATTTTCAAAAATTGTTCATAATTTCAAATTTTGATTAAATTTTCAAGAATTTTCATAATTTAAAATTTTCAAAAAATGTTCAGAATTTCCAAAAAATAAAAATGTAGAATTTCAAAAAAAATAATTTTTTACTAAAAGTTCAGAATTTCGAAATATATTTAAATTTTTGTTCACGTTTTTTCAATTTTGTACACCATTCAAAAATTTTATTCAAAATTTGAAATTGTTCAGCATGTCTAAACACATGCAGGCTGCCAAACAAAGTCTTAGCTCACCATGTCTCAGTGCATACACCGCTGCCAAACAACAGCAAATGCATGGACTCAGCATGTTTTAGAGGAGAACAAGTAGGATAGGTCCATACATGCTACCAAACATACCCTTAGAGCATCAACAGCCGGACTTGCAAATTCGACCTCTCAAACGCTCGTGGACGCCCCTGCGGACATTGACCGGTCAAGCCTCAAATTACTCATCTTACGACCGAACACCTCAATTAGCATATCTCAAATCCATACAAACCCATGCACCTATGTAAACGATGCTACATCGCCCGGCTACTACTCCCTCCGTCCGGAAATACTTGTCATCAAAATGGATAAAAAGAGATGAACTCTTTTCTTTTTATCCATTTTGATGACAAGATTTGGCATGTTTGGCTATGATGGAGAAGATTATCCATGGCTGCCCTTGCCAACAGCCCTTCCTGGCGCCCTTGCCGTCCTTCTCGTGGAAGTGCCGATCAAAGACGTAGTAGGGATCGAGTCGGATCTGCTCGTTGCCTGAGCTGTCCTCACCATCGTTGTCCAAGCTTAACTAAGCGGTCGTGAGCCGCCGATAGGATCTATTTGCCATCGTTGGCACGCACCATACAAACGTCTACTCCTCCTATTCACAATCTCTACTATCTCTACTATTAAAGGAGAATCGAAGATCGTGATGGTTCGACCTTCACGGTCGCCTCGCTCCCCTCCACCCCACCCTCCTACGATTTCTGAAAAATCGGACTGCCTTCCCACCCCTCCGCTCATGAAAAAAAGAAAAAAAAAGTAAAGCAACGCACGTCCCCACGTCCCCGTATCCCACCTCCCACTCCCTTCCCCCAAATCCCTCACTCTCAATTCCCTATTCTCTCCAGAGAGGAATCACCGCCGCCGACCTCCTCCCGCCTACAGCGACCTCGAGCGGCAGTGCACTGCAGCCAAGCTAGATTGGAGTGGTGGATCCGCACCCTTGACATCTCATGAAGTCCATGAGGAGGGCGACGACGGCAACGACGAGCGATGGCGACGCGGAAAGGGCATGGCGACCAGGAGCGGCGCGTCGACGACAACGACAAGTGACAGCCGAGATAATGCTAGCTCCACCACATCGACCCCCATTGTTGGTCTCCAATAGTCTCCGTCGGCCCCCGCACCGCGAGCCTCACGCCAGCGGGCTGCGTGCTCCCCGTGTTCGAATCTGCTCTTGGCATAGTAAGAGGGGAGCTGAAGGGGTTTGCCGCGTAGCCGGTTGCCGCATGATTCTAAGCTTCTTGTTGTTTGTCGTGTAATTTAATTTGTCTGTTTTTAGTTGGGAATCGGAGCAGGTGTGGCAGAACGACATCGACCTCCTCAAGCCGTCGGCGGGTCCAGAGAAGCTCAACTCATTCCTCATGGTACGTGCGCATCAGACCACATAGGATGTGGGTGAAACATGCCTTTCCGTTCAATTGAGTTTTCTCCCAGCCCCAGATTATGTGTTGTCTTTGTGTTCCTTCTCTGCATGATGCAAGTGCCACGGCTGCTTCAACATGTAAGAGCATGGTCTTTTCTCCGCTTTAGTCACGTGATCCTAAATAATTGCTTGTCGGACTTAACTACAGAGCAATATCATGTTTCCTTTCGGGTATATGTTTGTCCAAGAACAGGTATTGTTAATTTGTTATGTGCAAAATGGTGGCATTACCCAAATATCTTTGTCCTATTAAATGACATGTGATCAACATTATTCATGCAAACTGAGAAGCAGCTCATCTGGTCCTCTATGTATGTGATTATGTTGATAGATAATGTTACAAAGTTAGTTCAGATTATCCTGAAGCATGTCGCTCTCTGTCAGAAGTTAAGCAAGGTCATCATTCGTGAGGTGGGAGTATGGTTGATTTGATTACTCCACTAGTGGTTGGGGCGCCACCCGGTGGCGCCGCCTGAGAGAAAGTTGGGCGGTGCCAGGTAGGAGGCGCCCCTTTCACTTTCCTAGCATAAAATTAATAATGCACATTACAGAGGTGGTTTAGCAAGCTCTTCCCCCAGAGCAAACCCAAAAGGGGAAAACAACAGCCCAAAACACCCTACAGGCCTTCACGGCCAGCAACAACAAGAACAAGTGCATTGTGCTGTCATTAGGGTTGATCTTCCCCAACAGGTCATGTATAAACAGAAGGGAGCTTACACATCAGTGGCCTGAATACTCTCTCTTTCATGATCTAGAGCATCAACAACTCCAAGGTTGACAAGGGCACCCTGCTTGATCGCCACTGCCTGCTCGTCATCGAGCCTGAAGATTTCTCGGAGCGCGACAATGTCCTGCAGCTTCAGCTACTCCTTCAACTGGTTGGCAAGAGCATCCAAGGCAGCCTCAGTGACGTCCTTGCCATTTTTTATGACGCCCAGGCCACGGCAAACCAAATGTGCATTAATCTTGAATGGTTATTGTTCCTTGAGGTTGCTGGCTCTTACTCAGCTTTGACATATGTCCATGTAAAAATGATCATTCAGAACTCATAACGATTCATAAACATATATGTGATTTCAAATCTAACGCTCCTTGACATTGTAGGCACCATAGTGGACTAAGAAAGTAGGACTCTCTTACTTATGAACTAAAGCTAACTAAAGATCTGACTATATCTCTCTCCAAGCTTGCGAAGCTATGCAAGTGCCGCACTTTATTCCCACGGTTTCTTTACTACATATGCACCTACTTTTTTCTATGCTTACCTATAGCTCGATTAATATATACAAATTACACATGTTGAAAAGAGAATGTTCAAATGTTTTATGAAAATTTAGTTATGTACTGAATATATTCTCCACGGTATATAATACTCAAAAAAGTAATTGCATGGATAAAAGTGAATTGCAGATCTTATTGCTTACCATCACATGCAATGCTCCAATTTCTCAACATTATGAAGATGTGTGAGCAGCCAAAAAGAAATAGCATACCAATGTTACTATGACTGAATTAATTAGGGGAGGACAACTAAAGATACATTGTTCTACCCCGAAATTTTTGACATGAATCACTAATCTTTGGTATTGAAATTAGGTACTTCTCGTCATAATCAAGTAACGGTTGGCCACCTGAAATTGGAAGGAGGCTGAAGCACAAAAATAGACAAACCACTTTTTTGCACCACATGATTATAGTAGCATGTGTCAGTATACTGACCTACAAAGAAGTGAAAAACCAAAACTAATCTGACTTTATAAAGCACAAATAAAGATCTCTACGGGTAACACTAAATCAGATTTCATTTTTATTAACATCACCTCATGGTTAATAAAACGACCAAAGAAAGGGAGCCCCACCTCATGGTCGCAGCAACTGCTGCTCAGAGAGCATCTCCATCTTGCCCGTCGTCAGGTAGTTGGCCCACTCCAATGCCCAGACGCGCTGAACGACCAGCATGATTCGCAAGAACCGTACAAAATGAACAAGTTCAGGCACAGGGGCGTGCTAGTGTACAATCAGTGAATGTGAATACAAGATTTATAATTTGCAGAAGCATATAAATATATTCTGATTACATAAACATACCTAAACCACAGGCTTCTTCAGACTTCCCAATATCCAAGGGCGACAGTGCAAGATCTAGTTGTACAGGGTTCTTAATCATAAGTGACATAGCAAGAAATACTTCAGATTCACAGCATAAGGAAAGATAAGAGCTAAAACAGAATTAATTCCTTGCTCCAGCTCCAAAAACAGAGCAGATAATGCAAACTGTCTGTTGAAAGTGGATTGGAAAATGAACAGGATGCAGATGTACTTTCATTGAAACGACATACCTAATGAGAGCAGGACAATGGACAATTATGTTCGTTCTAATCAACAATCATGAGCAAATCCTAAGCAAACAACTTTGCAATTCCTCCCAGTGGGAGGCCAATTTCGAGAACTTTAATTGATACTTTACCTCCATCTCAGCAAGACGAGCGAGCTATAAAAATTAGATAAGAATAGACCTGGTAATGTAACCGGTATGAATTGAAATCTGGAAGGCATTACAATGTGTAGGGTTCATGAAGACATGGGATCATAATGACAAAAGCCAATGATAATACACCGAGTAGTGGGATACAGTTTTGCTGAAAAATTATCAAGACGACAGTACAATCCTTGAAGATTTGATTATTGTAGCTGAACTTTGAACAGAGTTAGTGCTTGAATCTAATACTCGGAAAATTAGTATATAAACTGTCTGATTACAATGATCTAAGAGGTGTTCCGCGCCAAGGAACTAATTAATAAATTTCAACACTATAAGAGCACATTTAAACTGAAATACTTACTGTTCCATGTCATTCTCCTCTGTAAACTTGTCCAAACGATCCTGAAACACCAAAGATTGTAGAACATGTGACATCCCTGGAAAGCAGGACCAGGTTATGACTTTAGAAGGGTAGTAAGTGAAGAAGAAGAAAGCAAGAAGACCATATCTCATAATAGTACAAACTGAAGAAGAAAATAAAAATTCTCAGATGTAGCAGGAAAAATTGGTATGGGTGCTTACTGCGTACAGAAGATTACCATTTGTCTTCTCGCATCCAGTTATGCCAGCCTGTTCAGATGCAAATCTATAGTCAAAAGGGGCAAAACATTGTAGGGCCTGAAATAGATAAGTGGCGCTGATTACGTCAGGTAAACTAGTGCAATTTGCACCGCAAACGAATAGAAATCAAACCCTAGCAGCAGGGACCGCACTAATCAAAACGAAGACTACAAGTGTAAGGATAGAAGGCATTGTTTACCTTGGCTACGGCTGCGGCTAGGTTGGCGATGACTTTGCTGTTGCAGATGTTAGTGATGAGGTGTTCGTAGATAAACTCATTATATCGCGATGCATATCAGAAAGAAATTGAAATCAATCAGATGGCTAGAAACAGAGACATGAAAGATGCTTATTGCACTGATAAGCACATATGAACACATGGGCAACAGGTTTATATTACAGATACTTTAGTTGATTCAGAAGCAATGACACTGTCCAACAGTATAGTCTCAGCGATGAAGGACATTTCTTCACCGGATCTCTGAAAACATCAATTTTTACAGAGAGGTAATTATGTGTATAAACAATATGGATGTATTTTTTGATAAAGAACAGGAACACAAACCAAATAAATAGTATACAGGTCAAAAAAATATCTGAGAAACAAAGATGCATTGTTACAAGGTCGCTGACGTGTGTTTGGCTAGCTAGATGGTGATCCTGACTTTGTGCTCAGTTTGGTAGCTGGAGACGATATTGCTGGTCGTAGCGGTTAACGGAATAGAATGTACTCAATCAAAAAACGCACATTTATACCCTGAGTCCCTGATGCAGGAGCATTGCTCACTGATGTTTATATTTTAGATTTACATGTTAATATTTTGATCTTATATAACCTTCACATATTTTTAAGATACTTTTCTTAATGGAAACAAGTAAACAGATACTTAGCTTGTAATTAAGTATAAGTAAAGTGATACGAAGTCAAAAGAGCATAATCTGATGCACATGAATATATAATTAGCAACCATTACAAGTTACCTGCTTAACACAAACAAAAAGGAATAGCATGCCTTTAGGATAATTAGCAAGATACCTTAGAAAGAGGTAAACTAATCCACACATGAATCGATCACTAGTTCACTACAGCACCGCATACTTGAAAAGCAGGATACCTAAAAAAGGGCCAAACCAATGATCGATCAGTAAATGCTACGAAACGGTGTAATCTAACCTTACAGCATAACAACCTTGAATTGTGCAGTTTAGAAATAAGTAGTAGCTCACATCTCAGAAGGCTACTATCATGTACAACACGCGGGTGATTTACCTTAATAAGCTTATACTCTTTGCGTGAATGATTTTTTGCGTCTTCTGTTGTTCTTATTGTTTCTTTCAGTTCTTCAACCTTCTGATACCTCGCCCTCTCCTGATCTATTCCTCTTGATGATACAGATTCAAGTTTCGTCACCTGGTTGTGCAAGGCAAATTAAGTCTGATGATAGGCTTTGGATATGAAGCAAAGAATTAGAGTAATCAGTAAATGCATTGTAAATAGAAGCTGGATCCTGCGAGACACATGCACATGGCCACCGATGGTGGAGATGAATGGGGATTAGATCCGTGGTGGCGGCGTCCTCCCATTGATCGAAACCACCACCGGCACCTTCTCCTCCCACCTGCTCCTCCGTCGGCTCCTTGCCACTGCTACTCAGGGTAAGACCGGAGGATCGGAACATAAATTTATACCCAAAAACAAACATGTCATCGTTCTTTTATTAGTCTCAACTACGTACAGACTACTGCACAAGATTTCCGTTGCCCCGAACATTAGTACAGCAGCCCGAAATGCAAACAAAGGACCTATATGGTCCAAAGGTACAACAGAAATCTGATTTGCTCATATTAGCATGTAAGAAATGTAAAGGATGCATGTTGGAGCTGGATCAATGTCAAACTAAAAAAGTTCAAATGAAATGTATGTGTCTGAAACATCAAAATTGTCTCCAAATCATGCAAAAATTGAATTGTTTCATGTGAAATTCCTTAACAAAAACTCATTACCTTGCAATTAGTGTTGTACTTGAGTTCTTTTTGAGTCAACCAGATTCCTGGTTCCCTAGTACTACAAGGCTATCACAATCATTGAACGAGTGCAAGGAATAGAAGTGTAAGAATGTGTGAATCCACACGTTTATTTAATTTAGTACATCCCAAGTTGCAGATCTAACAACCTGGTGTCCTACACTCCTACTACGTAGTATGAGCTGCAAAGCGCTATTCATTGACCACATTTTATAAAACATCTTGCAGGCACAGAAACAAAGACGATAAAATCTAGAGAGAGATGGTAGTCTGTATTGTAAAGCAGGAATGGGAGAGGTGCGGCATCTCGTCTTGCCATGGCCGCTTGCACCTCGGGTTCGATAGCGCTGCCATCTAATGGAGAGAGAGAAAGACACTACTAGCAAAAGGGTTAAAGATGAAATTGACACTAATGGCGCATCAGAAAAGTGGTGCGCCACTACTATTTACTAATGGCGCACCACGTGAAGATACGCTATTAGTGTGTAAGACACTAATGGCGCACGAGGCACAAGGTGCGCCACTAGTAATAAAATGTTTTTTTCATTTTTTCAAACATACTAATGGCGTATCTGGGTAAAGTGCGCCATTAGTAGTTAGAACTACTAATGGCGCACCAACCGTTGAGTGCGCCACTACTGTATTCTTTTTTTTACTTTTTTGCAAAACTACTAATAGCGCACCGTCGCATAGTGCGTCATTACTAATTCAAACTAGTAATAGCGCACTGTGCCACGGTGTGCCATTGGTATAAAAATTATTTTTAATACTTTTTGCAAAACTACTAATGGCGCATGTATGTGTGATGCACCCTCCCCCGCTCCACCGCCGCCGACGAGCACCCCCGCACCCGCCCCCGCTCCACCGCCGCCGACGAGCACCCCCCGCACCATCTCCCCCCGCTCCACCGGCCGCCGCCGCCGACCCCCGGCCCGCACCCTCCCCCACTCCACCGTCGCCGACGACCCATCGCACCCTGTCCCCCGCACCTCGCCAGATCCGGTCCCCCTCCCCGCTCCACCGGCCGCCGCCGCTGACCCCCGGCCCGCACCCTCCCCCACTCCACCGTCGCCGACGACCCACCGCACCCTCTCCCCGGCACCCTCCCCGGCCCGCTCCACCGTCACAAATGAATGCAACTAAAATTGCAAAAAAAACAAATTTGATTATATTTTCAAATAACAAATTTGATGATATTTTAAATAATAAATTTGATGATATTTTTTCATATTCATAAATATTTTCAAATAACAAATTTGATGATATTTTTTAAAAAATTATTACTTTTTTATAAAAAAATATTACTGTTATGATTTAAACAAGTTTGAACATATTTAAACACAAATAAATATCAAACAGCATTTTAAATGCAAACAAAAATTGGGGAGCCTGGGAATCGAACCCAGGACCTCCTAGTGTGTGTGCTGCGTGCTGACCAGTCGGCTAGTGGGCGTGTTCTAATGGAGATAGGGTTAGGTGGAATATAACTGACCAGTCGGGCTAGTAATTAAAACAAAATTCTAATGGCGCACCAAGGGGAGGTGCGCCATTAGAATCGTCGTACTTATGGCGCACTAGGGGGAGGTGCGCCATTGCTAACCCTCCCCCACTCCACCTATTCCCCTCGCACTGTGGCCTCCCTCCCTCGCCAGATCCCCCACTCGACCCCAAACATACGCCGCCGCCCCCTTGCTCCGCCCCCTCCGTCCGCCGCGCCTGCACGCCGTCGGCGCGCCGCCGCCGCTGTGGTCTTGCGCTGCCCCGACGCCGCCGCCCCGACCCCCGCGGGACTCCACCCCCGCCGCCCCCGCCCCCCGAACGGGATCGGCCGAGCGCGCGCGCCCGCTCCTCTCCTCTCCTCCTCCCTCCGACGAGCGAGGGCCTCCTCCGGCCCCTGCAGCAGCCGGCGAGCGCGGCCCCGACGCACCCACCCCGCCTGCCCCTGCCGTCCTCCGCCACCGGCCCCTGCTCTCCTTCGACCGCGGCGAGCGAGGACCCGGACGAGCTCGGACCCCGACCCCGACCCCTTCGCCGACCCCGACCCCTCCGGCGACCAGGTACCTCTCCTCCTTCCTCCTTTCTCCCTCTCTCCACCATTCCCCATTCCGCTGCTGCCTCCGGCGGCCGCTCGCTGCCTTGCACACCCGCGCACGCACCTAGCTGTGCCGGCCCTGCTTGCCGTCCCGCGCGCGCCCCTACGCCTGCCTGAGCTGCTTCTGCTTACTGTACTGCTAGCTAGCTTTTCAATTTTTACATTGACTAACCTCCTAGACAGACCCTAATCTGTGGTTAAACAACTGGTAAAATGACTGAATAAAATATGAGTAGGTAGTATATGATCAATAGGCAATAGTAGTGGATATTAGGCCTTTTTACAAGCAATAATAGTGGGTGATGTACCTGGATGTCTGTGGGCGATGCTCTGGTGGTATGTATGATGTCTCCGCTTTTTTTGAGATTGCTGCTGCTATCTCACCAGATTATATGTAGTGTGTCATTCTTGCTATGGTCATGTAAGAGAAATGCTTTGCCTTGCTAATTTTACCATGAGATTTGGGGTAATCAGCTAGTTCTGGTCAAAGCAAGTGGTTTTCCTGAGCTATGCCTTGGTTAGAAAATGATGCATGATGGTTTGTTTAGAAGAGGAATAATCCGAGGATAGCACGTATCATGGGGTCAAACCTGGGACCCCTATTGTAATTTGATTTTGATTATTAATTTTTCTGTGAGCAGATGAATTACAGTGTTTGTGTTGTAATGAAACTTGAGCTGAAATAGAACTTGACAGCCTGTACAGTGAATATATACAGTCATTGTAATTTTTGGGAGTAATTTTTGGTGTCAAATCACTCAAGCAGTAACTGAATTTTTAAACTGAACTTGACACAATACTATTCAGTTAATTTGCTTGGACAGTAGTATGTATGCTCATCACTTTATGTATGGTGTTATGCACTGTTATCTCTGTTCAGTTGACTAATGAAGCACTAGGCTCATCCATGGTACAAGTTCACCTGTGAACACTTGAAATTAGTCAGGACATCCCGTACCGTTAGATGTAAATTGTGTCCAGTAGGCTCTGAAGCACCGGTTTTTCCTGTTTCTAACTCCGAATCTGATATAAACCATACTGTTGGCATAAGTGGTCTTTTGTATATGTGCTGATGCTTTGTTAATATAAAGCTATAGATGATGTTGTACTTGTGATGATGCTACTTGTGATCTTCTGAAATGACCCATTGGCGACTTCATTACGCAGGGATAATGATATTGCAGGTACCCCGAGAGGCCCTTGAGTTTGCCGGAATGTCGATTAACTTCCGTTCCGGCAAATTCGGGTACTCCATATGTCCTATTTTCAGCAAAGGTCATGCTGAAATTTTCCGTGAATTTTAGCATGACTTTGCTAAAAATAGGACATATGGGGTACTTGCGACTAATGTTGATTATCTTATGCTCAAAATTTATGCTACTATAATGTTGTAAGGGTACTAATTGGTCTCTTCTGCTGCTTATCAGAGATGGGGGGAAGCAGCCACCGCCGCTCTGCCTCACCGGAGTACGAGTTGGATGCTTTCGAGTTCTTCACTATCATACTTTCTTCTTCAGTATCAGCCACGAGGCAGGTATATAAAATGAGAGATCTCCCCTTCACCCATCTCATTATGATAACTCTGTTGTTTGCTACATCACTCCTTGTCCCAAATTGCAGAGGCTGCCTGACGCTTTTATGAAGATGCTGGGTGAAGATCCGCCAGATAATGTGAAGCTCCGACAGGCCGACAACGGGGTTCGCAGGCTGTGGGACGTGGAGTTGGTGATCGAGGAGGGCCACATGTACCTGTGTCGTGGCTGGGAGAAGTTCTACAGTGCCTACGACCTGCGGACCGGGTACTTTCTTCTCTTGAGGTATGACGATGACGCCACAATGCTCATCGTGAAGGTTTTCAACAAGACTATGTGTCGCATGCGCTACACTGAAGACGAAGATGCCAGTGCGTTCTGCCTCTTCTTATTCCTCCATATTTGGCTTTGTCTCACATCGATTGTTAACAGTCATTGTTGCATTTGGACAGGCAATGGGAGCAGCAGCAGCGACACTGGCTACAGCCAAAGCAGCAGCGATTATGGCTATAGCAAAAGCAACATCGATTCTGGCCTTAGCGAAAGCAGCAGCGATTCTGGCAGCAGCGAAGACAACAAGAAGGATGATCCGGACTGGAGTGGGGGAGAAGAGGAGCAGAGGGGGATGAGGAGATGCAGGATGACGATGGGCATCAGTCTGAGGATGACCTAGCGCTGGTGGTGGCTGACCAGGTGCAAGAGATGGTGGTGGCTGACCATGGGCAAGAGATAGTGGTGGCTGACCATGGGCAAGAGATAGTGTGGCTGACCATGGGCAAGAGATGATGGTGGCTGACCATGGGCAAGAGATGGTGGTGGCTGAGGGTGGCCTCGTGATGGTAGTGGTGCCTGACAATTACCACGCACCGGTGGTGGCGCCAGCGATCCCACAGCTGGGCGACATGACCACGCCAATTATGGTAGAAGACTACATCCCACAGCTGCCTCCACCGCCTCGCTGCTCTTGGCGCATCAGGCTGAGGAAGGAGAAGGAGAAGAACAATGAGAACTGAACTATGTCAGGTATGTCAGATCTCCAAAATGATATACATATATACTTAGTTACCTATTTATCTCTAATATGCTTAGTTTCCTATAGGTTAGCTCCAAAATTACTTATGTTAGCACAAAATGATCAAGTTTACATAATAAGCTTATAGTCTTCTTCTTATTCTTCTTCTTATCCAAAATGACATATGTTAGCTTCATTTTACCTAAGTTGGCTCTAATATGCTAACTTAGAGCTTATATGCTTAGTTTTCTATAGGTTAGCTCCAAAATTACTTATGTTAGCACAAAACGATCAAGTTTACATAATAAGCTTATAGTCTTCTTCTTATTCTTCTTCTTATCCAAAATGACATAGGTTAGCTTCATTTTACCTAAGTTGGCTCTAATATGCTAACTTAGAGCTTATATGCTTAGTTTCCTATAGGTTAGCTCCAAAATTATTTATGTTAGCACAAAATGATCAAGTTTACATAATAAGCTTATAGTCTTCTTCTTATTCTTCTTCTTATCCAAAATGACATAGGTTAGCTTCATTTTACTTAAGTTGGCTCTAATATGCTAACTTAGAGCTTATATGCTTAGTTTCCTATAGGTTAGCTCCAAAATTACTTATGTTAGCACAAAATGATCAAGTTTACATAATAAGCTTATAGTCTTCTTCTTATTCTTCTTCTAGTCTTCTTCTTCTTCTTCTTCTTCTTCTCTTCTTCTTCTTCTTCTTCTTCTAACTTCTTGTTTATCATTTTGCAGATTTGATTTAATTCACGGAAGCTTGCATGGATGGAGTGCTTCTTTTCCATTTGTGTTTTTATTTTGTATCAATGTGAAACTTTTGTGAATTGATGGATAACGGTGTTGAATGAACATTGTGAAACTTTTGTAATATGTAATGATGGAACTATGTGTTGGCTATGTATGTATATATGATGAAACTTGTGTGTTGGATATGATCTGGTGGACGCAGGTAACATCGTTACATATGGCCCCCTGTATGTAAGCTAAGCAGATCTGTGTTGTATGTTATCTCTAATATTTTTTAACCTGTGAAAATATCAGAAATGAAAAAAATCCCTAATATTCATACTAGTGGCGCACCACCGAAGACACTAATGGCGCACTGTTATAATCACACTAATGGCCATCACCCAACAGTGCGCCATTAGTATGCCAAAGCACATGGTTAAATATGCCCCCCTGGGAGGCATACTAATGGCGCATGGTGTTCTATACTAATGGCGCACTGCTCGGTGCGCCATTAGTATACCATATACTAATGGCGCACCGATGGTGCGCCATTAGTAAGAAATACTAGTGGCGTGATACTAATGGCGCACCAGCAGTGCGCCATTAGTGGGCAAAACTGGTGCGCCATTACTAGCCTTTTTCCTAGTAGTGAGAGAGAGAGGATGGGTTGGATTGAACTCATCAGCGAGCTGAACTCGGCCGACCACCGCCGGCGATGTAGCCACACGACAAGGAGTTGCTGATTGATCTGTACGTGCCCACCTTGCTTCACTTCCCATTGCACGGCTGGAGCTTGCGCCGCCGCTAGAACCAAGCCGGTCGGACCCAAGGGGAAGGCGACTCGATGGGTCGATGAGGGATGCAGAGTACGCCGTCGACGGTGGTGGTGATTGAGGGTACCGTCCCCATCCACGTGGTGGCGAAGAGGAGATGAAAGGAGAGGGCGGCAGTGGAGCTCGAAGCGTGGGGTAATGAAGGACCACGAGGGAGGCCGGAGTCACGGAGGCACGCACGGCCGATCTGGCTAGAGCTAATGTCTCTCCTTCCCAATCCCTGCCCTGCACGACCTCACCCAGATGGCTGGCTTTGTGGGCCTTGGCGCAGCACTCGGGCGCCAGGTCCTTCCCAGCTGGCCGTAGAGCTCGAGGTCGCGTGGTGTATGGAAGAGGTCGGAGGTGAAAGAAAGAGAAGAGGTCGCGTGCGTGGAGGAGAAACAGAGTAGGAATGGCTTCCTAGAGAAGGAAACGAAAAAAGTTTTACCAGCGCAGGTACTATCTCGGGATGATAGATACCCTTTCTCTTGCTTCTTCCTTTTCTTTTTAATCTCGCCGCCACAGTAAGAATCGCCAGGTGGATAGACTCACATAGCACTCTTGATGCACACCTTATTATTTTGGATTAGTCTACTGTGATACTATGTTGGTTTGCTCCACCACTGTCTTTTGCATACCATGTCCTAACTATAAGTGCACACAAGATTACATACAAGTAGATGAAAAGGTAAGATGTCAAACATTGATCAGTCGTCGTGTTGGACTAATGGTTCATTTGAAACTCTATGTGGTGATGGAAATGCTTCTTTCTTTTCTTCAATCCTTTTCTTTTCCCATTAAATTTCCGTGAACTAATACATCTAACTGAACTTTTGACAAAAAAAAGTCCCAAGTTTAATGTCTTTCTTTTTAAGTTTTAGGTGCGCTGTTAAACCTTGTCGAGGGAGGCGGTGGCGACTGGTGGTGCGAAGCCGATCCTCCACGAGGGCTTCTCCATGCTGCTACGCTCTCCTGTCGGTCCCTTCTTGCCTTCGCTCAGGCAGGCACTAGCGCGGCTGACCCACTGTTGATCAGCGACGGACACTGTGGCAACGCAGGTGTGCGAGGAGTCTCCGGCCGCTACAGGCTACAGCCTCATGTTTGGTCTTCTATTCTACTACCTTAATCCCATAATTTTCTGCTCGGACCATTCCATTCTTGTTAGTTATCACGTGGGAACCCATCAGGCCTCATGTGTGGATAGAGATTTTCTACCATGGGATTCGCATTTGTGAGGTTCAGTTGGCATATTAGGCAACCCGTATATTTCAAAAAAGCACTGACCAATAATAGATTGTGTGCACTGATTACTGATTCAATTTCCATTGTTCATATTATGATATCTTTTCTGCTTGGATTTTTGCAGGGGGTGAAGCAAACACTTATTGGGAGGTACTCAAAATTTGATCACTTTGTTGTAGAATCACGGTGCTGATTAACTAATCCTTGACTGATTTTGAATCTTTGGCAATAGTTCAACATCTTTTTTTAATCACAAGGTCTAAAAGGTATGGAGTATCATTCAAAATCTGCAGATGATCAGTAGTGTCAAACCCACATCCTCTCTGCCATCTTCTACATGAACTGCTTTGTAAAAAGTGGAAAATTGTTGCCCGTAATGTTGATGTGCAGCCAAATTAGGAAATTTCCGATCATGGTGAAACTACACTGTAAAAAGTGAATCATATTAGTAATGTCTCCCAACTCTCAAATTGTTGCTTGTTATATTAATCTGCAGACTACCAAATTGGAAGATTTTCAATCATGATATGATTCTGAGAATGGATGCATGATTGCAGATGGCTACCAAACCGTAAAATTTCAACATTCCAAAGATGTATTTTGTACTCGCAGTTTTGATGCATAATTGCAGCTGCACGTAGGTTTCGGTTTGTCCAAGAACTGTCTATGTATACCGATAATGATTACTTCAACCGTCCCAAAATAAGTTTATTTGGTTTAGTACAGTTTATACTATAAAACTGTACTACCTGTACTAAATCAAAGATACTTATTTTGGGACTGGGGAGTACTCTGTTTTCAAATGACGCCTGCTGTACGCATGACAATTGTGCGTGTATAAATTAGTATCATGTTGCCTGCACGTTGAACTTATAATTCTTTTTTCTGAATAATGTGTCATATTTTGATTCCTGTCAAAATGATATTTGCTTTCTAGACATCTTGTATGTGGCTTGTGGTGATAACAATTTTTTTCTCAGGATTTGATTATGATCGTGAAGGGTACATTACGATTTACGAGCATTTAATCTTCTCTGATAATCAAAGTGCCGCATAGTCTTATGTGCATTCATCAGAGCTATTCCACAATTTTGTCCCCACTTATGCCTTTTTACACTTTTATTTGTGTAGCTTTTAATTTTTTTAAGATGTTCATTCTTTTTTTCTAAGTCTTCATGTGTGAAGAATTACTTCTGCGGTGAGCCGGAGTGTGACGTCTTCTCACGGGCCACTGTCATCAATCAAGGTGGTCATCGGTCGATATCAAGCTTGACGAGTACTTCCTGAAGGCTGATTTTTGCTCCCGCCGCGGCGCTGACCGAGGCCCCATCTACGTGGGAAGCTGCTATTTTTTTGATAGATTGGCAGTGAGATGCTTGGATAGGAGAAAAGAAATCGGAAGAGCATGAGAGATAGATGTTGAGAACCTAAATAATGCACACACATTTACATATTTCATGTGATGGTAGTATGTCGCCGTAGTTTTTGTGTTGGTTGTCCTACTGAATGTTCCTGTCAGTCCTAACTCATCACATCACTCTCAATTTTCAGTCATGCTTAGAGCTTTTATCTGTAACTCTACAAAATCAGAAAGCATGTCTAAAGCTCAAGGTAGTGTTGAAACTTGGAGGCGATCAAACCATATGCTTTTTGGGTTGTAAGAGTTTAAACTAACTATTGCTTTTTGGGTTGTACGAGTTTGAACTAACTATTGCTAACATCCTGGCTTTGAATTTTCAGTTTGTATTTTTTTTTTTGCAAAAGTTTGTATTTGTCCATGGTCAAGATAGGGGGCACATAGACTCCCAGGCAGACCTAAACTTCTTTTCATCGTGTAACTCCCAGCACGATCTAGCATAATATAATGTTTCCATCATACACATGGAGGTTTGGATCGATTAAGCAAGGAGCGAAACAGACACCTGGGAGATAATCAGAGATTGATCCATCTAAAGACAAATGCAACATCAAACCCTCCCATGGTAAGAATGCAACCTCCAGCTGCCCAGTTGCGTTCACTTTAGTATAAAAAATGTTGAAATCACTGAGAAGTCCAGCAGAGAATGATTAACAGACAAATGCAACATCAAACCCTCCCCAGGGTAAAAATGCAACCTCCAGCTGCCCAGTTACTATGGTTTCAAGTATGGTTGTCGTCAGGTCCCATATCTTCAGCCGCAAACAGTCGAGTTAATGATGAGTACTCTGGCTCATGTGAACCATTAAAAGGTAAATATTGCACAAGCTGCAGCAAAACAAAACTCACTCTCAGTCGGGACAAAAAAGCATGGGTAGATCATGGTCATATTTAATCGACGGCAATGACATGCTTTTCAAACCACAGCTGACAAGCACACTCAAACACACAAGTTTTGGTGATACATGGGACTGAAACTATCATGGCTCAGGAGAAGAGCTGCCAGGCATAAATACCTAACAGAAACAAGAGACGACGAAATCCAACCTGAAATAATACTGGGTTAAGCTGAAATTCACTGGATTAGGCATTCAAGAGCATCTTGCTAATAGAGACTTGGCTAGACTAAGGCACGGTAAGTCATTTTAGATAACATATAAACACTGCTGAAGACATTGATACAATGCGACAAATGCAGTGTCAATTAACAAGTGCAGCAGCCCTTCTTCACCTGGGAAAAAAGCACTAATCTGTCACTAACTTGATACATACATACATAACCTAATAGTAGCACCTAGGAGTATGTAACAGTGTACCAACAAGGCATGTGAACTCATCATCAGCTCAGCAACATAAATAAGAGCCATATAATGCCCATAACGATCTCATGCTACTAATATATTGCTTTCAAACTGTAGATTATGAAACAGCTAAACTAAGGGACAACTCTGGGAATATAACATTTGGATTATCTGCATATCATTTATGGTCCAATAAAGGACTCATCTTTTTCCTTAGCATCACCAGCATTTTAATAGTTTGTCTTTGTTATTAGCATGTGTCCAACCCTATAGCCAAAAGGATAGCAGTTTGAGGGTGCATGCTACCCACAATGGCCGCTAGATATTTTCCAAAGAGAAAATCAAACGGTCAATTCTTACAAACTATATTCAGATGATTTTCTTACCTGCTGAACCGTTTCAGCACATTAGAACATCAAACCAGACAGTCATCCTATGTATCGTGCAACATTTCAGCTGCATCACATGCACCAGCAATGGTTGTGCCTAGAAACACAAGGCAGACATTTAATAAAGTTTTAAGAAATAGACATATGGATATTAGAAGGCAACAGTGAGTCTGCTACATAGATGAATTCACAAATAAGAAGAGAAATTAACTCTTTTATGTTTATAGCTCACTACTGATGATGGTACCTGATAAAAACATATGTTGCATTTTGCAAGGAATACTGTTGAAAGCAAGACATGGTCTAGCATTTATCTCATTTAACTCATCCCTCCCGATGTTAAGAAGCGAAAACTCTACCAGAATAAGTGATCTTGGGCTTCAGCTTAAATAAAAGGTGTGTTACATGCAAGATAGTCTTGAATAAGTGAAAATGAAAACAATTATTTCAGAAACAGTTTGGATGAAAAATCTTTTATGGAGTTAGCAAGATTAAAAGTATTGGATAGAAGAATATAGCCAGCTGAGGTAAAAACATGTTGAATGAGTTAACCATTTGACATTTTATTTCACATTATTACTCACTTGTTATTTGATTTGTTATCTCCCATATATAAACTATGAAGACAATTAAACTGAACGATAACACAGAAGGCTATAAGCTCATCTATCTAGCAAATGAATAGTGAAGAGAGAAGAGTGAAGAGTGAAGATACTATATTGAATTATAACATATACTACACAATATGGCTATAAGTTTGAAAACTTGAGAATCGCAACAAAGGTATTCGACATAACACAATAACAAGATTAAGCTACTCCTGCAATATGAGGACTAAGGATGAACAATCACCTGGCGGATAGAAACTCTTGAACGAATGATAGTAAGTATAACCACGGTTTTCAAAAAGTTTCCTAGACTGCATCGAATTAAGTTGAACCATATAGACATCATGGCCCACGAATAGAAATAGTCCGTCAGTATCCTCAATGCATCCCGCTATACGTATCATGTCAATCTGGGGAGGGAGCCCACGGATGGTATGCATGTCAATGGTCTTCCATAACACCCATGTGGCAACACCATGGAAATTTATAATCCTCTGCCACATTTGTAAGTGACTGCAAGTCAATATGGCGAAGCCAACAGCACCATCCTCAGCCTGCACGATCCAATGGCTGGCATGGCGGAAATCATCTGTAATGGGAGGCCCCTTGATCACAGCTAGGCTCTGCTGATCCAAATCAAACTCAAGTATGTCATCGGTCATAAAATCCATCAACCAGTAAAGTGCATTACCAACAAGCATCCCAGGGGTATCAGCAAAAAAAGTTTCAGGTGGAACGGCTGTTGAGATGATATCACTCCATACTCCAGTCTCCGAGGAGTAAACACAAGCAAAGAATCGATTATCCTCTCCAACATCAGAGATCAACACTACCTTGAAGGGGCTCGAGTGGCAGCTTCCGTGCACATGGCCATGGTCGCTGGCAGCGCAGAGCACAGCCCCGTTGGCATCATCGGTGAATTTGAACTCCGACGGAATGGGCAGGAGGCGCTGCTCGCCGGTGATGGGGGTGGACACGATGGCCTCATCCCGCCCCACGTTAATGAGAAGGACGCGACCGTGGCGACAATCGAGCAGTAAGAGCACCACCTCCGTGCTGCTAATAAGGTCGAATCGCCGAGGAGGGATGCGGTCGGGTGCGTCCAGTATTGGGGTGAAGACGATATCATCCCTGTTGCGCACGTGAAAGACGCCGAGGAGGGGCGGCTTCCGGTGGTGCGTGCGGAAGCGGTGGAGAAACTTGGGGTCGGTGGCGGCGCATCGCCATTGCTTGCAGACGGCGGAGGCCCGGAGTAGCGAGGAGGGCTGCGGCGGGAGACGGAGGAGAATCTCCCTCAGGAGGTCGTCGTCTTCGAACGGCGAGGCCAGTGCCGCCGGAATGCTGACGCGACAGATCACTCCGGCGCCCTCGCCGGTCGCGTGGATCCGGGAACGAGGGCGGGCGCGGGGGCGCGTACTGCGCCCGCGAGCCACTCCGGCTCCCTCCTCGCCCGCGTGAACCTGGGGATGGAGGCGGGCCACTCCGTCGGCCTCGTCGTGGGTTTGGGAACGGCGGCGGCGGCGGCCGCCGTCCTCGCTTGCGTTCATTTGGGCGGCGTGGAAGACCTAGCTAGCCACACACGGACGGGAGCGGAGTTGTAGCTTTTTTTTTTAGAGTAAAATGCACCGGCGGTCTTGCGAAGAAAGCACGCTTTGGTCACTATACTTCAAAATACGACTAATATGGTCACTCAATATGTCTACACGTGATTGCACGGTCGCTGTTCATCGTACGCCACTCGTCGCTGCTCCATTTGACCACTTGTTGACCAATCCGAGGCAACAGCTGGCGTTCGCGGGGGTTATTTATGTAAATTAGGCCGGCGCACATAATTTACATCCATCACCCTGAAATATATGTGCCGCCGATGCCAAATTCCTAATTCCCGACTCCCTGCCGCCGAGGCTGCCCCCCTCTTCCTTGCTGCTTGCCGCCGCCCTCTTCCTGCAGCTTGCCGCCGCCGCCCTCTTCACTGCTCCGCCATGTCGACAAGCTCAGTCAGATCATCGCTCGTCGACCGTTCGGTGGTGGTGCCGCTCATAAGATGCCCTTCTTGCCGCGCTCGTGTGAAGTTCTATCTCTCGAACACAGAGAAGCACGATGGTTGGGTCTTCTACAGATGTCCTGTTGGTGTAAGTGGTGTGCATCCATTGGCATTTGTTAATTTTGGTCGATTTTTGTGGAACTTGTGATGGTGATTTTTGGCGTATGTTCGCTTCTTTTGATCTTCAGGACCATTTCTGGCATTGGGAGTTGGAATACGTTTGTCTACTTGCTGGATAATCAGTTTCTCGTTGGCAATGAAGCCGTAGATTCATTAGGAGCTGCAGAGGATAGGAGGGAAGAGCTGATGCGAGTAAGGAATCGAAGATATGCAGGTGGAGGTGCAGGTGGAGGTGAAGTTGATCTTCCAGGCTTTGAAGATGGAATTCGTGGAAGAGTTGCAGCTCAAATGAGCAATCAGCAAGCAGAGGCACTCGTAGGGTTAGCCAATCAAATATTGGTGATGATGAAGACACTGGTGGCAGCACTCATTGTACTTGTAGTGCTTGTTGCTATTTCTTTGCTGAAGAAGCGATGTAGTTGATGCAGTGTTTCCAGTAGCATGATGCCTAGTTTGTTAGGAGATGAACTGGTAGTATGAAGTGATGCTTTTGCATTGTAAGTCTGAAGTTGATGTAGTTTCCAGTTTGCAGCTGAAGTTGATGTAGTGTTGTTAGTCTGAAGTGACAATCTTTTTGCATTGTAAGTGATGCTTTTGCAATATTTAAGCAAGTGACAATCTTTTACTGCAAATGGAAGTTAATTTGGCTTGTTGAAGCTGTTGATGCTGTCATATGAAGATATCATTTTTATGCAAGTTGATTCTGTGTACATTAGGACATGATGCAGGTAAAATGGAAGTTAATGTTCTGCAAGTTATCATCTTGTTGTCATATGAAGAGATCATTTTTTGTTATCATATTTGGCTTCTGTGTACGTTGGAAAGCTATTTGATGTTGTTATCATCTTGCTGTCATATTTGGCTTCTGTGTACATTTGACCATTGTTATGATTGTAGCACATACAATTCAGTTACACAAGTGCATTGAGAGAGAAAAGCATATGCATAACCAGCACTCCATATCTGGGAAGTACCATCAAAATTATGGTTTGTACCAACAAAAAATATCTGGGAAGTATCAACAATTCAGATACACAAGTGCATTCAGTTACAAAATGATCAACAATTGATCCATACTCATGTGTACACATGAGTATGGATCAATTATAACATTTCTCATCAGTCAGATACTACTACATCATGCCTTGGAGATTAAGAAGTACAACATGCTGCACAGCAGGTACATCATCTGAAGATGTCAAACATTGAAGTGCTTCTGGTCTTACTGGGAAGCACAAGATCGTCATCTGAATCAGGCTGTGGACCTGCATGCCTCTTGCCAAGAGCAATACCTATTAGCCTCATTTCCTCCTTCCTAGCCTCAGCAACAGCTACCCTGTCTGCTCCTTTTCTTGCTGCTGTAGCTTCTTTCTCTGTTCTCTTTTTGGCTGCAGCTTCCTCCTTTTGAGCATTCTTCTGAGCTTGCTGCCTTGCTTTATTCTCACCAGCCACAACTTTCTTGGTCTCCATAATGATCTCCCTTGTCTCTTCCTTAGCCTTCTTTACTATTGCAACTTCTTCTTATCTCTTCTCTCTCTTCCGAGCTTGTGACTGCCTCTTCCTCTCTGCTTCCAGCGCTTTCTTCTCCTCTTGCTGATGTCTCTTCCTGGCAGCTTCCTCTTCTTTCTTTTGTTGTTCCTCCCTTCTTGCTGCAAGAAGTGCTTCCTTCTTATCTTCCAGTTCTCTGTCTCTCTGTCTCTTGAGGAGAAGCAATCTTTTGGCCAAGTCACCTTGCTGGATTGTGCTTGAGCTCCCACTGTTGCTTGTGTTACCTTGGGTTTGATTGAGCATGGCCCTGGCAGCACATATGAAAGTTGATTCTGGTATAGTCCCTATTGCAACCACTCTTGGCAGAGGCCTCTGGATGGCAAATGTACATATTGCAGTTCAGAATAACATGTTTTATCAATGAACTTAAGATCAATTACAGGAAACAAGCACATCAACTTACATTTTGAACCATATGATCAACCATAAGATCTTCTATGACATGATTTTCTAAGAGTTGTGCTCCTGTTGAAGTGTAAGTAATTTTGAATCATATCTTTGCAATATTTCTGATTCTCTAATAGTGCAAGAAAACCTACAGTGCAAATGATGGAAGACATACCTGAGTAATGACTTGCTCATCATCTCCTACATTTGGAGCACGATCTGCATTACTAGCTTCCACATTTGGAGCAACTTCTGCATTAGGAGCTTGATCATCTCCATGTTGTGGTGGTGGAGCTTGCACATTTGGAGGGGGCAGACCAGCCTTGAGGTACTTGCAGCCTTTGATGTTGTGGTCTGATACGTCCATTTTGCATCATGTTTTCTTACTGTTATTTATAATATTGTTATCCATAATAATGCTTTTTGGAGCAATACTAATGCATTTTCTCTCATAATTTACAAGGTACACACAAAGAGGGAGAATTCCAGCAGCTAGAAATCAGGACCTGGAAAAGCTACGTCAGGCCACCTATTCTGCACAACTCCAAATAAGCTGAAACTACACGGGGATTTTTTATGGAATATATAAGAAATATTGGAGCCAATAACTATCAGAGGGGGGCCGCCAGGCGGGCACAACCCACCTGGGCACGCCAGGGCCCCCAGGCGTGCCTTGGTGGGTTGTGGCCTCCTCGGCACACCTCCGGTGCCATCTTCTGGTACATAAGTCATTTTGACCTAGAAAAAATAAGGAGAAGGTTTTCAGGATGGAGCGCCGCCGTCTCGAGGCGAAACTTGGGCAGGAGCACTTTTGCCCTCCGGTGGAGCGATTCTGCCGGGGGAACTTCCCTCCCGGAGGGGGAAATCATCGTCATTATCATCACCAACAACTCTCCCATCTTGGGTAGGGCAATCTCCATCAACATCTTCAACAACACCATCTCATCTCAAACCCTAGTTCATCTCTTGTATTCAATCTCGTTACCGGAACTATAGATTGGTGCTTGTGGGTGACTAGTAGTGTTGATTACATCTTGTAGTTGATTACTATATGGTTTATTTGGTGGAAGATTATATGTTCAGATCCAATATGCTATTTAATACCCCTATGATCATGAGCATGTTTATCATTTGTGAGTAGTTACCTTTGTTCTTGAGGTCACGGGAGAAATCATGTTGCAAGTGATCATGTGAATTTGATATGTGTTCGATATTTCGATAGTATGTATGTTGTGATTCCCTTAGTGGTGTCATGTGAAGGTCGACTACATGACACTTCACCATATTTGGGCCTAAGGGAATGCATTATGGAGTAGCAATTAGATGATGGGTTGCGAGAGTGATAGAAGCTTAAACCCCAGTTTATGCGCTATTCCATAAGGGACCGATTGGATCCCAAAGTTTAATGCTATGGTTAGAATTTATTCTTAATACTTTTCTCGTAGTTGCGGATGCTTGCGGGAGGGTTAATAATAAGTAGGATGTTTGTTCAAGTAAGAATAACACCTAAGCACCGGTCCACCCACATATCAAATTATCAAAGTAGCGAACACGAATCGAACCAACATGATGAAAGTGACTAGATGAAATTCCCGTGTACCCTCAAGAACGCTTTGCTTATCATAAGAGACCGTTTGGCCTGTCTTTTGCCTCAAAGGATTGGGCTACCTTGCTGGACTTTTGCTACTATATCGTTACTTTCTCGTTACAAATTATCTTGCTATCAAACTACTCTGCTACTTACAATTTCAGCACTTGCAGACAATATTGGAAACTACTGGTCATTTCCTTCCGCTCCTCGTTGGGTTCGACACTCTTACTTATTGAAAAGAGCTACAATTGAGCCCCTATACTTGTGGGTCATCAAGGCTATTTTCTGGCGCCATTGTCGGGGAGTGAAGCGCCTTTGGTAAGTGGAATTTGGTAAGGAAACATTTATATAGTGTGCTGAAATTTATTGTCACTCGTTACTATGGAAAACAATCCTTTGAGGGGTTTGTTCGGGGTATCTTCACCTCATCCGGAACAACAATTAGCTACCCTCAACCTACTGCACCTACTAAAAATATTAAATATGAAATTCCTTCGGGTATGATAGAACAACTGTTGGGGAACGTTGCAGAAAACAAAAATTTTCCTACTCGTTTCACCAAGATCATCTAGGAGTTCATCTAGCAACGAGTCATTGGATGCATCTACATACCTTTGTAGATCACGCACGGAAGCGTTCAAAAGAACGGTGATGATGTAGTCGTACTCGACGTGATCCAAATCACCGATGACCAAGCGCCGAACGGACGGCACCTCCGCGTTCAACACACGTACGGGACGGGAGACGTATCCTCCTTCTTGATCCAGCAAGGGAGAAGGAGAGGTTGATGAAGATCCAGCAGCACGACGGCGTGCTGGTGGATGCAGGGCGTCACAGAAGCAGGGCTTCGCCAAGACTACGAGGGAGAGACGTAACGGGGGGGGGGGATGGAGGCGCCAGGGGCTGGTGTGAAATCCCTCCTCTCCCCCCACTATATATAGGGGTGCCATGGGGGGGGGGGCGCCGGCCCTAGTAGATGAGATCTACTAGGGGGGCGGCGGCCAAGGGGAGGATTCCCTCCCCCCCAAGGCACCTAGGGGTGCCTTCCACCACATGGACTCTTCCATGGTGGAACCCTAGGCGCATGGGCCTATAGGGGCTGGCGCCCCAGCCCACTATGGGCTGGGTTCCATCCTATTTCAGCCCATGGGGCCCTCCGGGATAGGTGGCCCCACCCGGTGGACCCCCGGGACCCTTCCGATGGTCCCGGTACAATACCGATAACCCCGAAACTTGTCCCGATGCCCGAAACAGCACTTCCTATATATAATTCTTTACCTCCGGACCATTCCGGAACTCCTCGTGACGTCCGGGATCTCATCCGGGACTCCGAACAACATTCGGGTTTCTGCATATACATATCTTCACAACCCTAGCGTCACCGAACCTTAAGTGTGTAGACCCTACGGGTTCGGGAGACAAGCAGACATGACCGAGACGACTCTCCGGTCAATAGCCAACAGCGGGATCTGGATACCCATGTTGGCTCTCACATGCTCCACGATGATTTCATCGGATGAACCACGATGTCGAGGATTCAATCAACCCCGTATGCAATTCCCTTTGTCAATCGATATGTTACTTGCCCGAGATTCGATCGTCGGTATCCCAATACCTCGTTCAATCTCGTTACCGGCAAGTCACTTTACTCGTACCGTAATGCATGATCCCGTGACCAGACACTTGGTCACTTTGAGCTCATTATGATGATGCATTACCGAGTGGGCCCAGTGATACCTCTCCGTCATACGGAGTGACAAATCCCAGTCTTGATCCATGTCAACCCAACAGACACTTTCGGAGATACCCGTAGTCTACCTTTATAGTCACCCAGTTACGTTGTGACGTTTGGCATACCCAAAGCACTCCTACGGTATCCGGGAGTTTCACGATCTCATGGTCTAAGGAAAAGATACTTTGACATTGGAAAACTCTAGCAAACGAACTATACGATCTTGTGCTATGTTTAGGATTGGGTCTTGTCCATCACATCATTCTCCTAATGATGTGATCTCGTTACCAATGACATCCAATGTCCATAGTCAGGAAACCATGACTATCTATTGATCAACGAGCTAGTCAACTAGAGGCTTACTAGGGACATGTTGGTGTCTGTTATTCACACATGTATTACGATTTCCGGATAACACAATTATAGCATGAATAAAGACAATTATCATGAACAAGGAAATATAATAATAATGCTTTTATTATTGCCTCTAGGGCATATTTCCAACAGTCTCCCACTTGCACTAGAGTCAATAATCTAGTTACATTGTGATGAATCGAACACCCATGGAATTCTGGTGTTGATCATGTTTTGCTCTAGGGAGAGGTTTAGTCAACGGATCTGCTATATTCAGGTCCGTGTGCACTTTACAAATTTCTATGTCTCCATCTTGAACATTTTCACGAATGGAGTTGAAGCGACGCTTGATGTGCCTTGTCTTCTTGTGAAACCTGGGCTCCTTGGCAAGAGCAATAGCTCCAGTGTTGTCACAGAAGAGCTTGATCGGCCCCGACGCATTGGGTATGACTCCTAGGTCAGTGATGAACTCCTTCACCCATATTGCTTCATGTGCTGCCTCCGAGGCTGCCATGTATTCCGCTTCACATGTAGATCCCGCCACGACGCTTTGCTTGCAACTGCACCAGCTCACTGCCCCACCATTCAAAATATACACGTATCCGGTTTGTGACTTAGAGTCATCCAGATCTGTGTCGAAGCTAGCGTCGACGTAACCCTTTATGACGAGCTCTTCGTCACCTCCATAAACGAGAAACATTTCCTTAGTCCTTTTCAGGTACTTCAGGATATTCTTGACCGCTGTCCAGTGTTCCTTGCCGGGATTACTTTGGTACCTTCCTACCAAACTTACGGCAAGGTTTACATCAGGTCTGGTACACAGCATGGCATACATAATAGAACCTATGGCTGAGGCATAGGGGATGACACTCATCTCTTCTATTTCTTCTGCCGTGGTCGGACATTGAGCTGAGCTCAATTTCATACCTTGCAACACAGGCAAGAACCCCTTCTTAGACTGATCCATATTGAACTTCTTCAATATCTTATCAAGGTATGTGCTTTGTGAAAGACCTATGAGGCGTCTCGATCTATCTCTATAGATTTTGATGCCTAATATATAAGCAGCTTCTCCAAGGTCCTTCATTGAAAAACTTTTATTCAAGTAGGCCTTGATGCTGTCCAAGAGTTCTATATCATTTCCTATCAAAAGTATGTCATCTACATATAGTATGAGAAATGCTACGGAGCTCCCACTCACTTTCTTGTAAACGCAGGCTTCTCCATAAGTCTGTGTAAACCCAAACGCTTTGATCATCTCATCAAAGCGAATGTTCCAACTCCGAGATGCTTGCACCAGCCCATAAATCGAGCGTTGGAGCTTGCATACCTTGTCAGCATTCTTAGGATCAACAAAACCTTCCGGCTGCATCATATACAATTCTTCCTTAAGGAAACCATTAAGGAATGCCGTTTTGACGTCCATTTGCCATATTTCATAATCATAGAATGCGGCAATCGCTAACATGATTCGGACGGACTTCAGCTTCGCTACCGGTGAGAAAGTCTCATCGTAGTCAACCCCTTGAACTTGTCGATAACCCTTAGCGACAAGCCGAGCTTTATAGATGGTCACATTACCATCCGCGTCTGTCTTCTTCTTAAAGATCCATTTATTTTCTATGGCTCGCCGTTCAACGGGCAAGTCAGTCAAAGTCCATACTTCGTTTTCATACATGGATCCTATCTCGGATTTCATGGCTTCTAGACATTTGTCGGAATCCGAGCCCGCCATCGCTTCTTCATAGTTCGAAGGTTCACCGTTGTCTAACAACATGATTTCCAAGACAGGGTTGCCGTACCACTCTGGCGCGGAACGTGTCCTTGTGGACCTTCGAATTTCAGTAGGAGCTTGATCAGAAGTATCTTGATCATTATCATTAACTTCCTCTCTAGTCGGTGCAGGCACCTCAGGAACATTTTCTTGAGTTGCGCCATTTTCCGGTTCAAGAGGTAATACTTCATCAAGCTCTACTTTCCTCCCACTTACTTCTTTCGAGAGAAACTCTTTCTCTAGAAAGGACCCATTCTTGGCAACAAAGATCTTGCCTTCGGATTTGAGGTAGAAGGTGTACCCAACAGTTTCTTTTGGGTATCCTATGAAGACGCATTTTTCCGATTTGGGTTCGAGCTTTTCAGGTTGAAGTTTCTTGACATAAGCATCGCATCCCCAAACTTTCAGAAACGACAACTTAGGTTTCTTACCAAACCATAATTCAAACGGTGTCGTCTCAACGGATTTTGACGGAGCCCTATTTAAAGTGAATGCGGCAGTCTCTAAAGCATAGCCCCAAAAAGATAGCGGTAAATCAGTAAGAGACATCATAGACCGCACCATATCCAATAGAGTGCGATTACGACGTTCGGACACACCGTTACGCTGAGGTGTTCCAGGCGGCGTGAGTTGTGAAACTATTCCACATTTTCTTAAGTGTGTGCCAAACTCGTGACTCAAGTATTCTCCTCCACGATCTGATCGTAGAAACTTGATTTTCCTATCACGTTGATTTTCAACCTCACTCTGAAATTCCTTGAACTTTTCAAAGGTTTCAGACTTGTGTTTCATTAAGTAGATATACCCATATCTACTTAAATCATCAGTGAGCGTGAGAACATAACGATAGCCACCGCGAGCCTCAACACTCATTGGACCGCACACATCAGTATGTATGATTTCCAATAAGTCGGTTGCTCGCTCCATTGTTCCTGAGAACGGAGTCTTGGTCATCTTACCCATGAGGCATGGTTCGCATGTGTCAAATGATTCATAATCAAGAGACTCTAAAAGTCCATCTGCATGGAGCTTCTTCATGCGTTTGACACCTATGTGACCAAGGCGGCAGTGCCACAAGTATGTGGTACTATCATTATCAACTTTACTCCTTTTGGTACTCACACTATGAATATGTGTAGCAATACGCTCGAGATTCATTAAGAATAAACCATTCACCATAGGAGCATGACCATAAAACATATCTCTCATATAAATGGAACAACCATTATTATCAGATTTAAATGAGTAGCCATCTCGAATTAAACGAGATCCCGATACAATGTTCATGCTCAAAGCTGGCACTAAATAACAGTTATTGAGGTTTAAAACTAATCCCGTAGGTAAATGTAGAGGCAGCGTGCCGACGGCGATCACATCAACCTTGGAACCATTCCCGACGCGCATCGTCACCTCGTCCTTCGCCAGTCTCCGTTTATTCCGCAGCTCCTGCTGTGAGTTACAAATATGAGCAACGGCACCGGTATCAAATACCCAGGAGTCACTACGAGTACTGGTAAGGTACACATCAATTACATGTATATCAAATATACCTTTGGTGTTGCCGGCCTTCTTGTCCGCTAAGTATTTAGGGCAGTTCCGCTTCTAGTGACCCTTCCCTTTGCAATAAAAGCACTCAGTCTCGGGCTTGGGTCCATTCTTTGGCTTCTTCCCGGCAGCTTTCTTGCCAGGCGCGGCAACCTCCTTGCCGTCCTTCTTGAAGTTCTTTTTACCCTTGCCTTTCTTGAACTTAGTGGTTTTATTGACCATCAACACTTGATGTTCCTTCTTGACTTCTACCTCCGCTGATTTCAGCATAGAGAACAACTCAGGAATGGTCTTTTGCATCCCCTGCATGTTGAAGTT